>NC_090926.1:681710232-682013263 GCF_040938575.1 Ambystoma mexicanum
AAGCCAGACTCAGGGCGCACGCACTGGGGCGACCTGCTCTGAGACCACAACCTTAGTGCTACCTATTAACCCAGAAACAGAGGATACGCTCTGGTGTCCTGTTCGCCACCCTAGCCCTTTGGCGATTTACACAGCAGAGAACATCCTCACAGCTTCCTTGACTGCTACATGCACCCAGCGGACCTGCGGCTTGCCACAAGCACCTATCAGACTCTGATCTAGCCACAGTGACACGTCAGGCGGGATAAGGTTGACCTGTCACTGAGGGTAAACTGCACAACAACCGACTAGGAGAGAGAGAACAAAGAACATAAAAGAAAGGGGAACTACATAACAGCGCAAAAGGCAACTGACGACAAATCTCCCCTAATAGAATACCGGGCAGATACTCACTGGGAGTCAACATAATGAAGGGATCCAGGACCCAAAAGAAAGGGCCAATGGACACATACATTAGCACCCCTGCAAAATCTTTGATCCCTGTTGATGCTCCAACTAAAGATGAACAAACCTCTGCATCCCACACCACCAGAGATGACCACCTCCTTGATGCAATGCAGAATGGCTTCATGGAAGTGACATGAAGCTAGATGATATTGTCTCCACCATCGGGTCCCTGAAGTCTAAGCTGGAAAAGAAAGGGGCTTGCATCATAGAAGTGGAAACGAGGGTTAGAGACACGGAAGATACATTTACGAAACATGATCATGACATTGCACACCTGCAGCAAGAGTTTAGCAAAGTCCAGAATAAATGCGATGACCTAGAATCATGTTCTCGATGCAATAACATTCTGATAATTGGGATCCCGGAGACGGCCTGTAAAGGCACGATGGAACAATTGTAGAAAGTCTGTTAAAAACACTATTTGACTCCTCCAGATTTTCACAATACTTTCTGGTGGAAAGGGCACAGTGGGTAATGGCTCCTGTCCCCAAACCAGGGTCTCCTCCTCAAACCACCCTGGCTAAACTGCTCAACTTCGGAGACAGGGATTTAATCCTGAACATGGCAAGAGAAAAAGGGGATTTGCACTATGAATCCTCGGATATACATATATATCCTAATTTCTCTGCCAATGTACTGACTAAGCGCAAGTCATATGATCCAGTTAAAAAACAATTACGTGTCAGGCAAATCCAGTATGCGCTATTTTATAGGCACGTTACAAATACCATATAATATCATATCAATAAGGAGGAAGGGAACACTTCTTTGAGGATCCTAATGAAGCAACAGCATATATTGAGCCCACAATCTCTATACCACTCCCGAGAAGAGATCATGATGGCGGGGGCAGTCCTACTACAGACAACAATGAACTGGACAACATGGACAATGATTGACCACCTTGGGTGGTTTATTTCTAAGCTACATAATGATCACGGGCACAGGCAATTCACGTTTTGGGCCTGGCGGCAAGAAGGAGGCTGTCTGAGTAGCACCACGGACTGCACACAGTGCACCCTAAGGTATATATAAATGGGGTCTATTGTGTTATGGGTTCCATAGTCAAGTTGGGGGTGATGATGTGGGAGGGGTGGTGGGATAGGGTTAATGTGAATTGCGAATGTTCAGATCTTAGATGTACTACAGGGGAACCCAAACACATATTATCTGGGGAGGAGACTTTAATCTGATATTAGACTGTATCATGGACAGATCTAAAACTACTCAACGGGAACTAAACAATGCAGGCCGGATGCTGTTAAACATGATGAAACATTTTGACTTAGTGGATGCATAGCAAGGACAAAACCCAACTACAGGTAAATACACATACTACTCGACAGTCCACACGCACACTCAAGAATAGACTACTAGCTGATTCCTACCTCATTCATGACACAAGTAGAAGAGAGGAGGATTCTCCCCCGCACAATTTCAGATCATTCCCCTATTATTATGACACTGAAATGGAGCGGACATACTTGCCCCCAACTTACTGTAAATATTGAAGGAATCACTACAATCAGGCCGACTTCTCCCCTCCCTCTCAGAAGAAGTGATTACACTGCTAGTGAAACCCAATAGACGTGCTGCCGACATGGGTTCATATAGGCCATTGTCTCTGATCATCTCGGACACAAAAATCTTTGCCAAATTGCTAGCCACTCAGCTCCTCCCGCATATGACGAAGCTAGTGCACTCTGATCAATCAGGGTTTATTCCCGGCCGATCAACGGCATTTAATTTACGAAGACTGTTCGTCATTATCTCACAACTCAACCCGAACGCACAATCGGTGACGGCCTCACTAGATGGCGAGAAAGCTTTTGACTCATTCTCATGGCAGTTCCTATTCTCAGTGCTGCGGCGAATGGGACTGGGAGAATTCTTTATTCAGTGTGTCCTTTTACTATACTCCTCCCTGGCTGCCAGGGTCAGTACCGGGAAAAAACTATCTCCTATGTTTCTGCTTGGACGTGGCATGAGACAGGGCTGCCCCCTATCCCTGTTATTGTTTTTACTCACCATAGAGCACCTAGCATGTATCATGTGCCTCAAACACATACACCGAGGCTTGCATATGACAGGACCAACGCATATCATATCACTCTATGCCGATGATTCGTTATTATACATAAGAAACCCAGCTACAAACCTCTCTCCAATTTTGGACGAAGTGCACATTTTCGCCATCTACTCAGGATACTGTATCAATGAAGCCAAATCAGAGCTATTTCCTCTGAACGAAGCCACCACTTCCCTACCTGATCTAGCAGGACTTTGATGGGTGCAGGACAAGCTCAAGTACCTGGGCATAGTGGTTGCATACCAACACTGCTCCCTATTACTGGAAAACCACGAAAAGTATATACAAACACTAGGAGACAAATTCAACCTATGGGCTAGGCTTCCAATCTTAATATATGGTCGACTGTCCCTTCTAAAAATGATTGTGGTCCCCAAGTTATTATACTATTTCACCAATATTTACGGTTTGGCCAGGACGCACATTCTTTGCTAAGCTGCGGTCACTGTTAGTGGGATTCACATGGGGTGCTGGAACTCCGTGGATGAGTTGGGAGGCCATGACCAGACCATATGAACAGGTGGGGTACAAGCCCCAGACTTCGAGATGTACTCTGTATAGGCACAGTTCGCTGGGTATTGGCATTCCCCACAGGATCAGCCACTACATACAAAATTAGAGGAATACAGCCCATCCCCGTCGAGCCTTCAAACAATAGTCCAGGATAATCGACATGCGGACACCTGCACCTTAGACCCAGTCCGCATGACAGTAAACGCCCGGGCCAGAATATTCAAGAGACTGAACATCACCGTGCCCTACATCGGGGCAATCCCACTTTGGTGCTGCCCAAGACTCCCTCCAACAAATGATATGGCAATTCAGATGGGGTGCAACCCCGATGGCGCACTCACACTGCATGATCTCTTTCCAGATGGCTCTATTGTTACACACATAGACTTCTCAGAAACATTGGGCATTAGCTCCATGAAATCACTAAAATACTATAGACTAAGCGCAGCGGTCAGGGGGCGCTGACCATCATTCCAAATTCAACCCTAAGAATCCGAAGTGCTGGGCATGGTGGTTACAGGTGGGATCCCCAGAGGGCTGGTTTCCAGATTATATAAGAAATGCCAAGAAGCGCTGAACCAATCCCAGAGCGCTAGGGAGAGATGGGAGGCAGATTTGGGCATGCCATTGGACGATACTTAGTGGCTCCTGTGGTGTCACTTAACCAAGGAGGTATCCCTCAATGCCAGACACAGACTCATACAATTTAAGATACTTAATAGGTTGCACTACACCCTCGCAAAAATTGCTAAGTTCGCCAATGCGGCATGTCATGGCTGTATCAAGTACAATGCCGACGTGGCCGATGCATGCCATATGTACTGGGGCTGTCCGCGGGTAGCCCAGTTTTGGCAGCAGGTTGCAAACTGTCTGCATGAATGCACGGATGTCCTCCCTTTGCTGTCACTCCCAAAATACTTGTTTGGAGATGTAGGGAAGGTAATTGTTAAGTTGCAACGCCTGTATAACCTTGACTGCCTGATGGCTAAAAAATGTATACTACTTCAGTGAAAGTCAAAGGCTGCTCCGGACATTAAATGTGGATTAGAGAAATTACTTATGCCAATGAGTGTGAGGAGGCATATGTTTCATTTGTAACACCGAGCTGTAGGCTTAAAGGCATTTAGGAGCCTTTCCGAGAATACTTAAGGAAACAAAGAACTGTTCAGTAAAAATCATGTAAAGTGAATGTATTAAGATATACTGCTCGAACAATACCTACATGTATGGGTACTAACATCCCTAAATGATGCAAATGCTGTAATGATGCTAAACAATGTATTTAAGGATGTATGTCATGCACTGCACTAAAATATATATATATTTTTTAAGTGAACTGCCAATCTGGTACCTAATACACGAGCCTCATTACGACCCTGGTGGTAGCTGTGACGGTATAAACAGGGTTGTTTTTTTTTTCGGGCACCTGGCAAAGGGGAATTATTAGTGTATTACAGCCCCGGCGGTCCTGGTATTTCCCCGTAGCCAGCCGCTGGGGAAAATGACTCCCCATTCCCATTCTTGTCCCATAGGACTCAAATGGAATGGGGAGGAAGGATGCACCGGCACTGTGTGCAATAGTGCCGGTGCATCCGTCAAAGTCTGCGACCCAGTGCCTTTCCGCCTGCCAGGTCAGACCTGGCGGGTGGAAAGGCACCCGCCCGCAGAACTCGGAGTGTGCCTGTCCGGTAACAAAGGTGACGGTAGCTTAAAGGCACCGCTGTTACCGGACTGGCATACTAATAATGAGACACATTTTCTTTTCCCGCTTAAGAATAGAAAAGGAAGATGTTATGCTCACGTCAAGGCACAGGGTCAGTGTGCATTATCAGCATTGGTGGATACTGGAACCCAAGCAACTCTCCTAGCTAAAAAGGCCTTCGAGCAACGGAACGGGTGAGACTCATCAAATTCCCCTCATACCTCTTCCCGGACAACTCAAAAACTTTGATGGGAATGATATTTCCATCGAAGGGACTGCGGAACTGGAAATAAAACATTTGGTGGCATAGGGTGACACAACAGGTGATAGTCATAACTCCAGAGGGCATACCTTATCTACTGGGGAATGACCTCCTTCAGAGGTTATCAGCCCTGATTGACTGTGTGAACAAGGTCCTCTGGTCCCAGACTAACCGGCCGATCAAACAAAAACAAAGCAGAAATTATGTGAGTTTGAATGACACATGCCAAGTGTGATTGAACAATGTTCCGAGAAAGTGGAATTTCATTTCCAGATCATGTCCAAGACATCACCATCATCTCTATAGGAGAACAAAATGGTGATGGGGACTCTTCTCAAGTCTTGAAAATCAACCTTCCTCCCAGTTTTACGTGGCATTCCACACTGGAGGGGAATACTTTGAAATGTTATACCAGTCCAAAATCAGAAGAAAACTAAAAACCCAAGATAAAAGATGATGGAAAACCAGTTCAAAGTCTGACTGACAATCAGAATAAGGCTGAGCAGTTGTTTTTCCTCATTCAGATAAATGATGGGGGTGCCCTGTCCTAACCAGAGTATGCCTGAATAACGGAAGAAGCTTCATTAGCGAAGCATGATTCAGGAAGCTCCCTAAAGAGCAAACCATTCCCACATTTAACTTGATTGATAAATGGGAAGAAGATCTGGAAACCCCAAATTCTAAACATCTCCTGCCTGCCTAGCAGGTGTATGTTAAAAATGTCCATTGGCAACAGAAGCGTAGAATATAATTGTTGGGTCATGAGAGATGTCCCTTCTTACCTTTTATTTAGGTAGTGACATTCTAAACCGATTCGAGATCAATTTTGACCATGTTTTATAGTAAAGCCTGGTCAGAATTGAGAGGTAAGCCAATGGACTTTGACAACACTGAGAAAGCATTCCAGTCAGCTCAATTGCTGTCTTATGCGGTGGAAGTTTAAGTGAGAGAAGAGGTTACCACCCCAGGACAGGTGCGACAATGTACTCTTCCCCTCAAAATTAAGCGATGACAGAACCTCAAAAATCAGGACGTCTATATAAATTTGAATAATCATCTCCAACAACAATGTTTGTATTTACATCCAACACACCTAGTCCACCTAGAACATGACCCCATTTGAATATTGGTGGATAACAGTGACTCTCGAAGTGTCACTTTGGGCCCACACACCTTTATAGGAAAGGCGGTTGATGCCCAGCATTATTCTATTGATTTAGGTCATTAAATCATTGGACCAATCACAAATGACTGTTTCAGTATTAACAACGGTATCCCTACTGAAAAGATGTTTACCAGACAAGTGGGGAATTTCTTGTTGAACTCTTCTTGCCTTTGTGGGGTGGACGAAGTGATCTGTGATATCAGGAAGGATGGGGTGGAATTTGGCGTCAACAGTGACTATCTCCCATCTTTGAAACCGTACGTCCAGGTCAACACTGTGACAAGAGATCTCTCCACCCAGCTGGAAGATACCACCAAAATTGCCAAGCCACAGGTCTTTCCAGGCTTCAAGCAGATGGTTGAAGAAAGGATCAAACTTTGCCGAGGAGCAAAAACAGAAGCTAAAACAGTTGTTCCTGGATTTCCAGGATATCTTTTCAGTGGACTCATATGACTGTGAAAGCAAAGATATACATTCAACCACCATACCCACGGACCCCAAGATGGCTCGAGTATTTGCATCCATAGAGTCACTCACAGAGATTATTGAGAACCTAGAATCCCGGGGGATAATTCGTCCAATCCACAGTACCTTTAACAACCCAGTAATAGGGATACTCAAACCCAATGGCCAATGGAGACTATGTGCAGACCTGAGAGAGTTGAACAAATGGGTCCACATGTCAAGATGGCCACTTTCCTACATCGATCAAGGGCTGGCACAGAGCCAAGGGTCAAAAGTGTACACAGCCGTTGATTTGACTAACGGCTATTGGACTGTACCCGTGAGTAGTGAAGACCAGTACAAGCTTGCCTTATCCTTCGAGGGGCAGCAATAAACGTGGAACCCCCTTTGGATACATAAACTCTGGCAATTAATTTAACGTCTTACTACATAAAGCCATGCCCGATTTGGGTGAAAGCGGAAACCTGGTCTATGTAGATGATGTCTTAATCAAGAGCTCAACGATGGAAGAACATAAAGCAGAAATCCGCTATGCTCTGACCCAGTTGCAGAAAGCTGTAGCAAAACTGTCCTTCCAGAAGGCACAGTAGTTTAAGACCCATGTGAACTTCTTAGGGCATGAGATCACCCCTGAGGGTCTTAGTCCTCAGAAGAAAAAGGTGGAAGCTTTATTGAATTTAAAAGACCCTACTACACTGTGAGAATTAAGAAGCCTTCTTGGACTCATTAATTATAGTTGAAACTTCATTGAAGACTATGTAGAGGTCAATCGAGCTTTGGTCCATTTGTTAAAGGCCGGAGTAAAGTGGGAGTGGGGTGCGGAACAAATTTGTTTTTTACATATAGTTCTTTGATTTTTTAGGAAGACCTACATCCTAGGGCATGAGAATCAGGTAGAACAAGTAAATTTAAAACAACCCATCAATGAAAAAAAGAATCATTCACAGGACGATACATCCAGGTGATTTTTGAACTATAAACCATGACAGAATATTGATGTAAATTAATTGGAATATAAATAATGTACTAAAGTTTGATTATTAATTATCCATTGTAGATACGTTAAAGACACAGAAAAGTGGGTAGACAACTCCTGAAGAAGGGGGACTAATCACCACAAAACACATAGAGAGACACACATAAGGATTGGACATATCACATATGAATACATAGTTGTTGATTTTGCAATATGTGAAAGTTGATTGTAATCCATTGTGTAAAATTGTTTATCTGTGGCCAGTTCAAAATGAAATACTTTTGAGAGTGATTGATTAAAACTAAGATATTTTGTTGTTAACTTGACCCGGTTGGAAGTTATGAACTGGTTATGACTAATCGAATATGATTTTTTGCAAACATTTTTTAAATGTATATGAATTTATAAAATGTAAGTAACATCATAATTTTTACTAAAAATGTGGTCAGAAATGTTATTATTGAACGCGATTAATTGATTACGAAATAATAGTTTGTGTATACAATAACAATTGGGTATGCAGGGGACAAGAGAATTCCACAAGATTGTGGAAATCTGCAGTTTTTACATTTGATCCTACCACGTTGACAATAACTGAGAAAAGGAACTAGTCGCTGACATTGGAAATGCCTGGGAGAATGATACCCTAGAGCATTCTTCAGGTTATCAATGTGGGATGCTTTAACCCACTAGTCCATGCCCTGCAACATTACTGCGCGCTGCTTGCATCAGAAACAACAGGACAGCCGCCAAAATGTTCTTTGCGCTAAAAATCTCTGAAAGTGCGCAGGAAAACCTGAAAAATAGGCAGCCAATCCATTTTGCCAATGTCAGTGGTAACACAGATCACTGCCATTTGGCTGCCCACAGATGAAAATGAAACTACTTGAAAAAGCAGTGCTGCATTGCAAGGGAAAACCCAGAACCGCTTTAAAATCAATTTTTCCTTGGCTCTGGAAAGTGCAAAAATCATGGTTCCCAAACCTCACAAAAGATCCAACATCCTTGTTGGGTGTTAAACATCACTTTATTTAAAGAATTTACTTAAGCACAATGTCAGCAGAAACATATTTTATCAGATGAAAATCTACACTTAAAGATGCTTGCTTGGAAAAATATGTTAAAAACGGGCACAGTACTGCCTCTCGCCTGTGTCAGAAGCTGGTATTTACTTAACCTGTCATTTTAAATTTGAACATTGAACTCAAAGTATTCAATAGAAGAGACTTCCTATAAAAAGCAATAGAGGTGGATACAATTCAAAACTATATTTTAAAAAGAATGGAATTAAGAGAATTGTGGATATGTTTGTTAAAAATGTAATTTGTATTTTAGGAAAAGACTATTTAAACATTGTTTCAAAAGTAAGTTAAAGCCAGCTACACTGAGCTTCAAAGACATTCCACAGTTTCTCCCCAAACAAAGGAATCTTCCCCCCTGCTCTCTGCTGAAGAACTGGCAGGAAGGTGTGAAAGGAAATGGTAGGGGACATTGGTCTGTTGCTCTGACAAGGAGACAAAAGGCTCCCTTGACTGAAAGAAAATGTTAATTGGGGAATCAACAGAAACCAGCTGCTGGCAGGAACAAGCTCAGGTTGCATCTCTGGCTCAGCCAAGCCTTGGGGGCGGAGACAGACAGTATTGTTTATTCAGAGAGCACAGAAAATATCTGTTTGAAAAAGACTCAGAGAAAACTGAACAAAATTGGTAAAAATCTGTAAATATAGTGTAGTTAAAATGAACATTCTGGTCACATTTTAAAACCACTCTGGAATGTGTGCAATGTTTAGAGACAGAACTATCAAAATGTAGACTTTGTAGCAGTTGTGATAATGCTAAAAATATGAAACTTCACAAGAATATGCCCAGATGTTATGAGCAGGTATCTGGAATTTTTTGTACAGATCTGACACTGGGTAACCAACCAAAAGCGCGAAAAACTGTAATTTGTTAACCGAAACTCTCCAGAAGATGAAACTTGGACAGATACTTGCTTTATAAAATCGGTGATGTGAATGTGTATCATTAGCAAGTTGGTGATATTGTAAATATGATTTATGTGAAAAATTAGATAGACTGTACAGAAACAAAGGGGAGGGTTCTCCCTGGACCATAAACATGACACATCACGACACACTGTTTTCTTCTCAAATCAGGGAAGAGGAATTTCTCTGACCTATCGAATTCCTAGAGGGTTAGGCTTAGTATAATTGTCAAGTTGGGAAGCATGAGAGGGCTGCGTACCTGGTTTCTTGGTCTTTGATCTTGCTGAGGTCGCCAGTCTGGAACCAGTCGAAAGACGAGCTTGTGGCACGAGAGACCAGCTCTCTGCCGCCCAAAACTGATACTGGGTGGAGGATGGGTCGATTCCCAATGTCACGGAAAGCACTCTCCTGATTAACGTGACGAAGGGACTGTGCAAGCACAGACAGGAGAGGCTACAGTCCTGTTGCCGATCACGGGCAAGGATGGAGTCCGATGGAATCAAGTCCAAAAGCACGTGAACTGAAGCGGAGGTCAATGATTCCGGCGTGGCAGATATATTCTTAGTCCACAGGAATGGATGTAGAGGGTAAGGCTGGACAGGAATGGAAGGAACCAGGCTGGAACAGGTGACCAAACTGAAGGGGACCGAAAGGTAATCCTAGGGCAGCAATCACAGGGGACCCCGGTAAGTGTATGCTGGCAGACCTAGGGAGATCCAGGTAAAAGTATGTCGGCAGGCCCTGAGCTGAGTCTGGTAAGTTGCTGGCAGAGCCAGGGGAACCCAGGTAGAGTATGCTGGCAGGCCCAGGGAGAACTCAGGTAAAGTATGCTGGCAGGCCCAGGGAGATCCCAGGTAAGGTATGCTGGCAGGCCCAGGGAGAAACCAGGTAAGGTGTGCTGGCAGGCCCAGGGAGATCCCAGGTAAGGTATGCTGGCAGGCTCAGGGAGATCCCAGGTAAGGTATGCTGGCAGGTCCAGGGAGATCCCAGGTAAGGTATGCTGGCAGGCCTAGGGAGATCCCTGGTAAGGTATGCTGGCAGGCCCAGGGAGATCCCAGGTAGAGTATGCTGGCAGGCCCAGGGAGATCCCAGGTAGAGTATGTAAGCAGGCCCAGGGGGGAACTCAGATGAGTAGCAAGCAGCCCAGAGTGGACTCAGGTAAGTTGCAGGCAGCCCAGGGTGGGCTCAGGTAAGTAGCAGGCAGCCCAGGTAGGAATGCTCACAGAACGAAACAAACCGCGTTGAGACGCGGCTTGCCTCGATCTGCGGCTTCTTTTATGGGTCGCCGGCGCCCGTGAAGCTTGAAACGCAAGCCGCTTCACCTCCGGGTGCCGGCGTACTCAAAGCGAGTCCTGGAAGGCAAGCCCTTCCTAGGACCCGAGCCCAGTCCACGGTACATGCGCGGAACCGAGACAGAGGTCTCCCGCGCATGTGCCGTGGCCCTCCGGCCCCGACACCCAACGCTCTCCCTCTGGCGAGTCCCCAGGCGCGGAAGCGCGGGTAGTCTCGTAAGGAGGTGACGGGGAGAGCGGGCACGGCAGACCCCGGTCTCCAACGTGGCGTGACACTATGCCCACTCCCAAGAAGGCCCGGGACCCCGGGTTTCCAAGGAAACTGCCTATAGAACTCACACACCAAGCGGGGAGCATGCACATGCCGGTGTGGTTCCCAAGTACGATCACAAGCCGGGTACCCTTTCCAATCCACCAAATAGTGGAGCACCCCCCTGCGATAACGAGCAACACAGATCTCCTGAACCTCAAATTCCGGGACGCCGTGCACTATGACTGAGGTTGGGCGAAGGCAGGTGCGACCGTAGGTATCAACAACATAGGGCTTCAACAAGGAGACATGGAAAACTGGGTGTACATGCCAAGAAGGGGGTAACTGGAGACGGAACGCTACTGAGGACAGCCGCTTGGTAATAGTGAATGGACCAAAATAACGGGGAGCCAGTTTGACAGGCAAATTGCGAAGCGGCAGGTTCCTAGAGGATAACCAAACCTTGTCCCCGACTTGAAAATCTGGTTCCACACTCCTCTTCCTGTCCGCCTGAGCCTTCATATGATCCTTGGTTTCTCTCAGGATCTTGCGTGCCAATTCCTGTTGCTGTTGGATGCTTGAGACCAGGGCATCAGCGGATGGAACAGTACTGGCGGGTACGGGATGGAAGGGCATCAATTTGGGATGTTGGCCAGTTGAGCAGATGAACGGACTGACCCCAATGGAGGCATGAACAGTATTGTTGTAGGATACCTCAGCAAGGTCTAACCCAGCTTTCCAGTTGGACTGAGTAGCGTTAGCAAAACAGCGGAGGTACTCCTCCAACGTCTGATTAGTCCTTTCGGTGAGCCCATTGGTCTGTGGGTGATAACCCGAGCTTAGAGCTCTACGAATTCCTAGATGGCCACACACCTTGCTCCAAAAAGAAGAGATGAACTGGGAACCGCGATCTGAAATGATCTTTTCCGGAAGGCCATGCAACCGATAGATTTCATGTAGAAACGCTGAAGCCATTTGGGTCGCCGTAGGAATCTTGTTAAATGGAATGAAATGCGCTAGTTTGGTGAAACCATCCACAACAACCATTATGCAGGTAAACCCTTCGGAGGGAGGCAGATCCACAATGAAGTCCGTGGCGATGGTATGCCACGGGTAAGGTGCCACTTCAGTAGGTACCAGCAATCCCAACGGCCGTCTTCTCGGAATTTTGCACTGGGCACAAACAGGACAGCTTTCGACGTACCTCTGGACTTCGGTAGCCCATCCAGGCCACCAAAACTGTCGGGATATCAATTCTCGTGTAGCTCTCATTCCTCGATGACCTCCGATAGGTGAATCGTGAAATCCATGCAATTTGCTATCTCGGATTGTTCGCTTAGGAATGTACAGCCTTTTCCGGAAAAACAAAAGCCCATCATGTTCGTACACTGACCGACGCCTAAGAAGGGCCGACCTTTCAGAATCCGTCCGGGTGGCGTCAGCGATTAACTCAAGGTGAGGTGACAAAGTCAGTAAGAAATGCTGAGGGGAAATCAGTGGCTGATCCGTACAGGCCGTCTCTACCTCTTTCTCCAGGGATCGGGAGAGAGCATCCGCTTTCAGGTTGGAGGTTCCCAGAACGTAAGTCACATGAAACACAAACGGAGAGATGAAGAAGGCCCACCTGGCTTGACGAGGCGTTCGACATTGCAAGGAGCGCAGGTACTGCAAGTTGCGATGATCAGTCCGAACTTCCACGGAAAAGCGAGCTCCGAGTAGATGATGTCTCCATTCCTCAAAAGCGGTCTTAATAGCCAACAGTTCCTTTTCAATAACCGCATAATTTCTCTCGCTGGGATTCAATTTGCGAGAGACATAGGCTACTGGATGTTCTACTGACGTCGCTGGATCTTTCTGTAGGAGAACAGCTCCGACAGCGAAGTTGGAAGCGTCGGCCTCCACAATGTAGGGTAGATCATCCTGTGGATGGCGCAGAATCGGGGCGGCCATAAAAACTGACTTCAAGGTGTCAAAAGCCTGAGATGCAAAGGAATCCCACTTGAAAACCACTTTACTGCTGGTCAGCCTGGTGAGGGGCGCTGAGATCTGAGAAAACTGTGGAATAAAGCGCCTGTAGAAATTGGCAAATCCCAGAAAGCGTTGAAGAGATTTCACGTCATGGGGTGGTTTCCACTCTTGTATGGCTTGCACCTTCTTAGGATCCATCTCTATCCCATCTTGGTTAATCACAAATCCCAAAAACTCGATACTAGGCTGATGAAAACAGCATTTCTCCGCCTTTGCGAATAGATGATTACAGGACAAACGCGAAGGACCTCCCGAACGTGTTCCACATGCTCTTCAAAGGATTTGGAAAAAAACAGGATATCATCCAAATACACCCAGACTGACAAACCAATTAGATCAACAAAGATGTTATCCATAAACCGTTGGAAGATAGCGGGGGCATTGCATAGACCGAATGGCATGACTCTATATTCATAATGCCCAAAAGGTGACTTGAAAGCCGTTTTCCATTCATCTCCACTCTTGATGCGGACCAAGTGGTAGGCCCCGCGTAAGTCCAGTTTGGTGAGGATCCGAGCTGTGTGTAAAGTTTCTAGGATACTGCGAATCAATGGTAATGGATAACGGTCCTTTGCAGTTATGTCATATAGTTGCTGGTAATCTACACAGGGTCTCAAGGTGCCTTCCTTCTTCTTCACAAAAAACATGGGAAATCCTGCGGGCGACTTGGACGGAACGATTGTCATGATCTCTGCTTCCAAAAGGTCAGGGTTTTCCCAACTCCCTTGGAAGCAGATCCATAACCCAGGTTCCGAGTGCCAACCAGTCCCAATTGGGACCTTTTGGACCCAGTCCTGGCGCCAGTGGCACCAGGCTCATAAATATGCCCAGTCCCAGCGCTGGAAGCGCCGGGCTCATAATGCTTGGGTGGGGCAGGAGCCACTCCCTAGATTCAGAACACTGGAACTCTTCTGGAAAGCAGGAACTCTTTTCTTACCTAGGCGTGGCTGTGGAAGGAGACACCTAAGCACTACGGGAGACTATTTAAACCACACCCGATGTATGAATCTTGCTTTGCGTTATTCTGCATCCTCAGCAGCAGAACGCTCATCGTGTCTTCTGCATCTGATCCTGGGCCTAAGGAAAAAGGCTTACCATTCTGAATCCAGTCTTCAGCAACACCTATAAAGACAAGAAAGAACAGGTTAGCATTACGGTCTTCAGTGACAGCTCTTCACTTACCTGGTCCATCGGCTGTCACCAACGCCTCGTGCTGCATTCCGGCATCTGAAAGACAAAGGCTTACCTACTCTTCGTGCGCTCCGGAGGTCTTCACACTGCATTCCCGCATCTGAAAGACAAAAGCTTACCAACTCTTCGCACGCTCCGGAGGCCTTCGGCGCTGCATCCCGCATCTGAAAGACAAAACAAGGTGCGTTTAAAGACATTGGGGAACTTTAATACTCACGTGCCATTACTCCTTTCCACATCTAACCCAGTGGGTATTCCGGCACCCTGCAGCCGCCCCGAACTTGTACCTGCAAAATAAAAAGACAGTTAGAGCGCATCGTGAAGCAGGCAACAAGCGCTTACTTACGTGCTTCCAGGCGCTTCTATTCATCACACAGGCTCCATCTTCAACTCACTTCAGCCCGCCATCCGCCATCGCCGGAACCCTGCAAAACAAGAGACATCATTACTAAAGACTTTAAAGACATTAGAATTACTCGAAACTTACCGTTCGTGCAGTAAACGACGGACAGCAGTCCTCTGAAGTCAAGAGGCCTGCTCCCCTTATCCAGTGAAGAAACTGGTTACAGCACCCTGCCTCGAGGCAGATGGAGAGCACGGCGTTCACTTACCTAAGGTGAGAGCGTTAACCTTTGGGGTTCTACAGGAGAAGAGAAAGGGAAGAAGAGAGAGACATTCAATAACCCAGTTCATTAATCCCACATTTTCTATCTGCAGACATCTTACCCTTCGAGCCAGACATACAGTGCACAGAGGTCCAGCCCAAAGAGCCAGCCGTGTGTTACACATCACCTTTGAAGATACGGTATATGCCCAGTCAAGACGGGCGCCTCTACGGGAATCAGGTGAGCGTTACAGAACGCAAAGCCTACCACAAAACTCCCGTCCAGGCGCTATGGAAACCTCGGATACTGACCAGCTAGCCCAGTTACTTGGGGAACTAAGGGCAGAAGTGCATGCAGCCCGTCAGGAAACAAAAGCTCTAAGAAGGGAACTGATTATTTCCAAGGAGCGAACAGATAATCTCGCTAGACAATTGCTACAGTCACAAGCCGGACAGACCCCGTTACCCGCATCTGGGGGAAATCTTCCTTCTACATCCTCTATGAATCCAGTGCAGATCAACCTACCTGGGAATGTACCTCTGGCTCCGCCCAAACGATTTTCTGGTGACCCAAAGAGGTTTGCAGTATTTATCAATCAGTGCGGTTGCATTTCTTATGCCGGCCAGCAGCCTTTCCAACTGATCAAGCTAAAGTAGCTTTCGTGCTTTCGTACCTTAGTGGCAATGCGGCAGACTGGTCGATCCCTCTAGTAAATCAAGATGATCCGGTCCTCCATGATTTTCAAGCTTTTCAGCTCAGTATGGAAAAACTGTTCGCAAGACATTCACAGGGGCAGGCCTTGGACAATGAGCTTCTTTCGTTGCGACAAGGTAATCAAGACCTTTTGGCTTATATTGCGTCTTTCAACAGACTGATAGTGGAAACTCACTGGCCTGAGGACAAAAGGATTACGCTGTTTTATAGAGGTCTACGCGGAGAGCTCAAAGATGTGTTAGCCCAAGTAGTGAATCCCCCACAAGGTTGTTTGGACTATATAGACTTAGTCGTTCAAATAGATCACAGACTGCAGAACAGGAAGGCCGATCGTTCCAAGTTTGATGCTCGAGTATTTTCCAAACCGCCAACTCCTTCCAAAGGAGTAGACTCCGGGGAACCCATGCAAATAGGGGGTCTGAAAGGTCTTCTAACACAAAAGGAGCGGGAAAGGAGAAAACAGTTGCAATTATGCCTCTATTGCGGAAACTCAGGGCACTTTCTTCGAGACTGTCCGGTGAAACCTGCCAAGAAGGCAGTAGGAGCTGCAGTTACCAAAGTTACAAACTCTGAGCAGGGAAACGACCTCGCCCGACAAGAATAGAGGTCCTCTTGCCGAGCGTGAAAACCAGTTCCGTGACCTCGCATTTCATGATACCTATGGTCCTCATTAGCCCTGATAATCCGGATCGATTACATGCAATTGAAGCTTACGTCGACAGCGGTGCCATCGGCAATTATGTGGATCATGAAATGGTTTTGAGGATGAATCTAACTCTTTGTCCCAAGGCTGTAAAGGACGTCATTACTACGGTGGATGGTACGGAGATAGCCTCCGGGCCAGTAACGCATACCACTCAAGAGGTGACGCTAGTAAGTCAAGATGGACACCATGAGAAGATCGTGTTTGATGTGATCAAGGCCCCTCAGTTTCAGATTATTCTAGGAATACCTTGGTTAGAGAAACACAATCCTCTGATCGATTGGCGAGCAAGAACGGTCCAGTTTCCAGAATGTGTCTCTACTTGTCACCCTCCACCTGGTGTTGCACTGGCAGCAATTTCTTCAGAGACTCCCCAATTACCACCCGAATACCTAGAATACCAAGATGTTTTCCGGAAGGATCAGGCTAACTCTCTACCTCCTCATAGGTCTTATGACTGCCAGATAGACCTGATACCTGGATCTACTCCTCCTTGTAGTAGAATTTATGCCCTCACCGAGCCTGAGAACCTTCACCTTCGACAATACCTGGATCAATACCTGGCAAATGGGTTTATTCGTCCTTCCAAGTCCCCTGCTTCTTCAGCTTTGTTCTTCGTTCCAAAAAAGGAAGGAGACCTTAGAACTTGTATAGATTATCGCTCCCTGAACCAGATCACCGTTAAGAATAGATATCCGTTACCTTTGATCCCTGAACTCCTGGACCAAGTCAGAAAAGCATGCATATATACAAAGCTGGATCTTAGAGGAGCTTACCACTTGGTACGAGTAAAAGAGGGCGATGAATGGAAGACGGCCTTCCGCACCAAGTATGGGCTATTTGAATATCAGGTCATGCCCTTCGGACTTTGCAATGCCCCGGCCGCCTTTCAATATTTTATGAACGATGTCCTCAGAGAGCTCATAGATGTGTGTGTTGTTGTTTACATTGACGACATCCTCGTTTATTCTTCATCGGAATCTGAACATCGGAAACACGTGAAAATGGTCCTCGAAAAATTGCGTCAACACAAACTTTTCGCTAAGTTGGAAAAATGTGTTTTCAACGTGACTGAAGTTGAATTCTTGGGATTCATATTATCACCTGGCGGAGTGCGTATGGATTCAAAGAAGGTCGATGCAGTTCTCAAATGGCCATCACCATCCTCCGTAAAAGGTGTGCAAAGCATGTTAGGCTTCGCTAACTTTTACCGCAGGTTTATCCCCGAATTCTCTCGAATAGTCCAGCCCATCACTGCCTTGTTAAAGAAAAACAAACGTTTTGAATGGTCTACCGAGGCGGAACAAGCTTTCCAGGATTTGAAGACTAAATTTATCTCTGCACCAATCTTAAAACACCCTCGCCCCGAACTCCCCTACATCGTGGAAACTGATGCTTCAAGCCTTGCCATGGGGGCAGTTCTATCACAAAAGGACCCGGTAACCAATCAGTTGCATCCCGTGGCATTTTGGTCCCGCAAATTCTCGCCTCCTGAAATCAATTACACGATTACTGACAAGGAACTTCTGGCTATCAAGTCTGCCTTTAAGGCTTGGTGGCATTATCTGCTGGGGGCCCGACACACCGTTACTGTGATTACGGATCACCGAAACCTGCAATATTTGAAAACCGCAAAAGCCCAATCCTCTAGACAACTCCGTTGGGCATTATTCTTTGCCGAGTTTGACTTCATAATTACCTATCGACCTGGTACAAAAAACGGTAAAGCTGATGCCCTTTCTCGGATGTGAGTGGAAGAACACTTGATCAACCCTAACCCTGTACCAATCATTCCCGAACAAAGAATTCTGGGTGTAATCGCCACAGAATCCATAGAGGAAGTTAAGGATAAAGCCAGGCAACTGGTAACTCCAGCAGACATACAGAATTGGCATCTGCAGGGAAAGGACTTTGCAGTAAAGGACAACTTATTGTATTTCCAAGAACGATTATACCTACCCAGCACAGATTTACAGAAAAAAGTAATCTCTTGTTATCACGATTCTTTAATGGAAGGACATCCCGGTATGGCCAAGACCTCAGAAAAGATCAAGCGCTACTTCTGGTGGCCGTCTTGGAAAAAAGATATCAGAGACTTTATAATGTCCTGTGGAGTATGCGCCCAAAACAAGAGTCAAAAGGAAAGACCAGCAGGCCTCTTACGCCCTATTGACATCCCACCTCGCCCTTGGCATACGCTTTCTATGGACTTCATCACCGATCTACCTCCATGCTCCGGATACAATACGATTCTAGTAATCGTGTACTTATTCTCCAAGATGGCGCATTTCATTCCGCTCAAAGGCTTGCCAACAGCAGCAACTCTGGCCCGAGAATTTCTTGAAAACATCGTCCGACTGCACGGTTTTCCTTCGGTTCTAATTTCGGATCGAGGTAGTCAATTTATTTCTCATTTTTGGCGAAGTTGCTGTCGGTCGGCTCAAATTGATGTGAGACTATCGACCAGTCACCACCCTCAGACCGACGGACAAACCGAGAGGACCAATCAAACTCTGGAACAGTATTTACGCTGCATGCTGCAACAAACTGAAAAAACTTGGAAAGACATCCTTTGGATAGCCGAATATGCCTACAATAACTCTGTCCATTCGGGAACTGGGAAAACCCCGTTTTGTCTTTTGTACGGCAGTCACCCTCGAACCTCGGAGTTGGATCCCCTCCAAGATCTTGAAACACCAGCAGTAGACTACCTGCATTCTACAATCACCCAAGCCTTTAAGGAAGCTGTTTCTCACCTTCAAAGGGCTAAAGAACAATACAAGAAAGGAGCAGATCAACATCGGAAGGAAGCCCCTCAATATCAAGTAGGGGATCAAGTCTGGTTATCCACCAAATATCTACCTCTAAAAGGGCCACGCACATTCAACCCAAGATACCTTGGTCCCTATTCCATCACTACCATAGTAAACCCAGTAGCGGTCAAGTTGGTCTTGTCCCTGCACATGAAGATACATCCGGTCTTCCACGTCTCTCTATTAAAACCCGTGCAACCTCAAACCCGACTAACCAAATCTCCAAAACCTATCCTAGTTGATGGAGAACTCGAGTTTGAAGTCAAAAGCATTCTGGACTCCAAGATCTCCAAATCTAAACAATTCTACCTAATTGACTGGAAAGGCTACGGCCCCCAAGAGAGATCCTGGGAACCTGCTGAATATGTCCACGCTCCTCGCCTAATCAAAAGATTTCACCGAACATTTCCTGACAAGCCAAAACCCCTGGAGAAGCCCGGTTTGGGAGGGGCCTTGAGGGGGGGTACTGTCATGATCTCTGCTTCCAAAAGGTCAGGGTTTTCCCAACTCCCTTGGAAGCAGATCCATAACCCAGGTTCCGAGTGCCAACCAGTCCCAATTGGGACCTTTTGGACCCAGTCCTGGCGCCAGTGGCACCAGGCTCATAAATATGCCCAGTCCCAGCGCTGGAAGCGCCGGGCTCATAATGCTTGGGTGGGGCAGGAGCCACTCCCTAGATTCAGAACACTGGAACTCTTCTGGAAAGCAGGAACTCTTTTCTTACCTAGGCGTGGCTGTGGAAGGAGACACCTAAGCACTACAGGAGACTATTTAAACCACACCCGATGGATGAATCTTGCTTTGCGTTATTCTGCATCCTCAGCAGCAGAACGCTCATCGTGTCTTCTGCATCTGATCCTGGGCCTAAGGAAAAAGGCTTACCATTCTGAATCCAGTCTTCAGCAACACCTATAAAGACAAGAAAGAACAGGTTAGCTTTACGGTCTTCAGTGACAGCTCTTCACTTACCTGGTCCATCGGCTGTCACCAACGCCTCGTGCTGCATTCCGGCATCTGAAAGACAAAGGCTTACCTACTCTTCGTGCGCTCCGGAGGTCTTCACACTGCATTCCCGCATCTGAAAGACAAAAGCTTACCAACTCTTCGCACGCTCCGGAGGCCTTCGGCGCTGCATCCCGCATCTAAAAGACAAAACAAGGTGCGTTTAAAGACATTGGGGAACTTTAATACTCACGTGCCATTACTCCTTTCCACATCTAACCCAGTGGGTATTCCGGCACCCTGCAGCCGCCCCGAACTTGTACCTGCAAAATAAAAAGACAGTTAGAGCGCATCGTGAAGCAGGCAACAAGCGCTTACTTACGTGCTTCCAGGCGCTTCTATTCATCACACGGGCTCCATCTTCAACTCACTTCAGCCCGCCATCCGCCATCGCCGGAACCCTGCAAAACAAGAGACATCATTACTAAAGACTTTAAAGACATTAGAATTACTCGAAACTTACCGTTTGTGCAGTAAACGACGGACAGCAGTCCTCTGAAGTCAAGAGGCCTGCTCCCCTTATCCAGTGAAGAAACTGGTTACAGCACCCTGCCTCGAGGCAGATGGAGAGCACGGCGTTCACTTACCTAAGGTGAGAGCGTTAACCTTTGGGGTTCTACAGGAGAAGCGAAAGGGAAGAAGAGAGAGACATTCAATAACCCAGTTCATTAATCCCACATTTTCTATCTGCAGACATCTTACCCTTCGAGCCAGACATACAGTGCACAGAGGTCCAGCCCAAAGAGCCAGCCGTGTGTTACACATCACCTTTGAAGATACGGTATATGCCCAGTCAAGACCGGCACCTCTACGGGAATCAGGTGAGCGTTACAACGATGTATCCTTTCTGCAAGCAATCTGACAAGTAATCCTGAAGTACTTGTCTTTCGTCCTGGGTTAAAGCATAAAGTTTCCCATGGGGAATGACACAGTCCAGCAATAACTCGATGGAGCAGTCGAATGAACGATGTGGCGGAAGAGGTATGTCGCCTGGTTCAGAGAATACCTGTTCAAAGTCGGCGTACTCCTGCGGGATCAGAGAAGTGGAACAAAGACGGACCCCACTGCCATATGTTTCCAGGGCGGTTGAGAAAACCTGGGTAGGAGCTGATAATTTGCACTTCTGGGCGCAAACTGCGGAGGCAAAGGTCAAGGTCTGTGTTCTCCAATCTATAACCGGGTTATGGTGTTGTAGCCAAGGTAACCCCAGGACCACCTTGTAGGTAGGAGACTTGATAACATCCAAGGTGAGTTCCTCAGAATGACCAGCGATCTGGAGAGTTAGACCCACTGTAAACTGTCGGACGGGCCCGGAGGACAAAGGAGTCCCGTCAATGACCTCTACGGGTAGAGCGGTGAGTCTAGACAAGAGCGGAATCTTGTAACTGGAGGCAAAAGCCTCGTCGATGTAATTGCCGGAAGCTCCGCTGTCCAACAGCCCAAACACTTCCAGATTCTTGTCAAGCAACTTGATTCGGATCTTCAAGGTCTGTAATACCGCAGGTTGCATGGGAAGAAGTATAGAACAAAATGTGGAAAGGTCTGAAGATGGAATATGACCTGTCGCTGCCCTTCCAATACACGACAGGTCTTTTAGTTTCCCGCCTTCTTCTTCTGTGGACGTAAAGGCAGCTCCACAATAAAGACATAGGCGTAATGTTCTTCTCCGTTTCTTTTCTTCCTCAGACAATGGACCTCTCATGGCTCCCAACTGCATTGGCTCTAATCCTGATTCAGTAGGACCGAACGATCCGGCGGGTAAACTGGTCATTCTGGGATTGTTTCTTTCGAGCCGATGTCTTTCTGCCTTCCGCTCGGCTAGCCTCTGGTCAATGCGGAGCACCTGATCAATCATGTGTTGGAGACTCTCTGGTTCGGGGATATGGAGTAACTCGTCCTTGTACTCCTCTCTCAAGCCTCGGCGAAACAGGGTCTTCTGCGTGATTTCAGGCCACTGAGAATCGGTTGCTAATAGTCGGAAGCGGCTGATATAGGTTATGATGTCGGCGCTTCCCTGTTTAATATCCATCAGTTGATTCTGTGCAGCAGAGGCCAGATTTGGCGTTTGGAACACCTCCAGGAATGCCTTTTCAAAGGCTGCAAGGTCATTCAAAATAGGACTGTTTGAAACCACAAAAGGAGTTGCCCAGGCTAAAGCATTCCCAGTTAAGTTCCCCAAGATGTACCCGATCTTGGCCTTATCATTGTTGAAATGAGTCGATCTGAAAAGAAAATGGATTTGTCAGTGTTTACAAAACTCCGCCACCCATCTAGGGTCTCCATCAAACTTGATTGGTGTTGTATGAGCCAAAGAACCCTCCACCTGTGAAGTACTCATTGCTCCTTGGGTTATCATTTGACGTAACGTCTGATTCTCCTGACGCAAGGCGGCCATCTCAGCCCTGAGTGCTTGTAACTCGTTCCGCAGGTCTTGCGAATCCTCCATCTCCACGTCTGAAGGCAGGCGTCTCAATATGTCAAGTTGGGAAGCACGAGAGGGCTGCGTACCTGGTTTCTTGGTCTTTGATCTTGCTGAGGTCGCCAGTCTGGAACCAGTCGAAAGACGAGCTTGTGGCACGAGAGACCAGCCTCTCTGCCACCCAAAACTGATACTGGGTGGAGGATGGGTCGATTCCCAATGTCACGGAAAGCACTCTCCTGATTAACGTGACGAAGGGACTGTGCAAGCACAGACAGGAGAGGCTACAGTCCTGTTGCCGATCACGGGCAAGGATGGAGTTCGATGGAATCAAGTCCAAAAGCACGTGAACTGAAGCGGAGGTCAATGATTCCGGTGTGGCAGATATATTCTTAGTCTACAGGAACGGATGTAGAGGGTAAGGCCGGACAGGAATGGAAGGAACCAGGCTGGAACAGGTGACCAAACTGAAGGGGACCGAAAGGTAACCCTAGGGCAGCAATCACAGGGGACCCCGGTAAGTGTATGCTGGCAGACCCAGGGAGATCCAGGTAAAAGTATGTCGGCAGGCCCTGAGTTGGGTCTGGTAAGTTGCTGGCAGAGCCAGGGGAACCCAGGTAGAGTATGCTGGCAGGCCCAGGGAGAACTCAGTTAAAGTATGCTGGCAGGCCTACGGAGAACCCAGGTAAGTTATGCTGGCAGGCCCAGGGAGAACCCAGGTAAGGTATGCTGGCAGGCCCAGGGAGATCCCAGGTAAGGTATGCTGGCAGGCTCAGGGAGATCCCAGGTAAGGTATGCTGGCAGGTCCAGGGAGATCCCAGGTAAGGTATGCTGGCAGGCCCAGGGAGATCCCAGTTAAGGTATGCTGGCAGGCCCAGGGAGATCCCAGGTAGAGTATGCTGGCAGGCCCAGGAAGATCCCAGGTAGAGTATGTAAGCAGGCCCAGGGGGGAACTCAGATGAGTAGCAGGCAGCCCAGAGTGGACTCAGGTAAGTTGCAGGCAGCCCGGGGTGGGCTCAGGTAAGTAGCAGGCAGCCCAGGTAGGAATGCTCACAGAACGAAGCAAACCGCGTTGAGACGCGGCTTGCCTCGATCTGCGGCTCCTTTTATGGGTCGCCGGCGCCCGTGAGGCTTGAAACGCAAGCCGCTTCACCTCCGGGTGCCGGCGTACTCAAAGCGAGTCCTGGAAGGCAAGCCCTTCCTAGGACTCGAGCCCAGTCCACGGCGCATGCGCAGAACCGAGACAGAGGTCTCCCGCGCATGCGCCGTGGCCCTCCGGCCCCGACACCCAACGCTCTCCCTCTGGCGAGTCCCCAGGCGCGGAAGCGCAGGTAGACTCGCCAGGAGGTGACGGGGAGAGCGGGCGTGGTGGACCCCGGTCTCCAACGTGGCGTGACACTAATCAGCCTACCCACCCCTTTGGAAAATATATAAATAGGGACTGTTGTGGGCACAGAGACACACACACACATTCACTCATCAACTGATTTATCGGTGAAGCGCTCTGACCAAGACTCCAGAACCCAGATCAAGACTCCAGAACCCAGATCAAGACTCCAGAACTCTGAAAGCAGAAAGCCCAATCCAAAAAGCTGAACCCTTCTCAGCTGGCCTTTAAAATCTTGCAACCTGATTTTAACCCCAAACTTCCAAGGAGCACCACAATTCAACAGCCAGGCTGTGCTGTTTTTCTGATTCTTGCCAAGAACCTTGCTAGAACCCAGAGATCCAAACCATTAGAGCAGAGCTGTAACCCAGAACTAACCCGTCAGATCCAGTCCAAGAAGCCATGCAGAGACCCAGTGCTGTGCTGCGTGCAGAACCGGGTGCCTGAGTCCTGTCTGGTCGGCGAGCCGAATTCCAGTCCAAAACTTTTGACCAGATCCTGACGGGCCTATTCATATTCCAAAACCATAGTTGTGAGTATCTAGCATAGAATTGTCCATAGCCAATCTCTTACCTTTAAGTAATCCTATCACACTCATTCCAACATATCCAGAACTGCATTGTACAATCTCTTCTATCTGTCCTGAAATCCTTCTTTCATCCATATAATCCTGTGATAATTGCAGTGATAAATCATCTATGCGCTAATATATATTTACTGAAGAAAGGCAAGTGTCGCAGCAGACAAAGATCAGACAGAGGCGCCTCTGGACTGGTGTCTGTACCGTTGGTATCTCGCATCTTCATAGCTTCCCTTAGTGTTAAGAAATCTTGTTTGTAATATACAACAGCACATCTCTCATTTGAAATCTTGACTCTTTTGAGAAAAATCGACCTTTACTAAAACCTTCATAACTTCTGAACCGTACATGCTAGGAACGGAATTTTAGTATCATTGTGAAGCTAACATCCTCAGCTTTCAAACAAATAGTTTTGCCGCAATCGCATTTCTCGCGCGTTGAAAAGTTTGCCACGATTCTGCATTTGGCTCAATTTCATCCAATATAAAACAGCTATTCTTTGCATTCAATCACTGAATTCAGTTTCCTATATCCCAGTTATCCCACCATCATTGCTAGTGTTTTCCTGAAGTTATCCAAAGCAGCTACCACTAGTTCTGAATCCACTTTAGAGAATTTTTAAGTATTTTTCCCATTCATTACAAATCACATTCAAAGCATTTGACCTGTTTAAAATCATTCCTGTTTTCTCTAAGCTTGCTGGGGGAACTGGAAGTGAGACTGCATGTGTTCATTGGATAGTCCTGAAACCTGTGTTCCTTCATTCCATCTCTTCATACTGCATATTAAAGGGGGATTGAGTAGTATCAGGGGGAAGAGTGATTACATTGCATTTGATTGAAATCATATCAAGTTATTTTTGTGCTGCATTAATTTTATATCATTGCATTTCATTGCACACACACTAAGTTTTATCCTATGCTACATTATTCTTTTCATCCAGACTCCTATTGATTAAAGAGATTGTTGATTACTGTAATATTACCCAACGCTGATCAAGGTATACATATGAATCATGTGATATCCAGATATTATTCATAATTCATAAAAGTGTGATATTTATATTGTTCAATCCTTCAAATAAATCTTTTAAATTTGCAAAACAACCTTCTTGGTTCAGTGAGACCGGGGGGATTCAAAGAGAGGGGTGTGATATAAGGGTACATCGGTCGGAAATAAAAGAACTTTAGACATAAAAATATATAATTAAGTGTTCCAGCTGGGCATCTCACGCTAGGCATTGACTTAGTTGGAGTGCTGGGTTGACACCACTTACAGATTGGGGGCTCGTAGCGGGATTTCTGGATTAGATATACCAGTTGTGATAGCTTAATACAGTGTGCTAACTGACAGGGTACATAAATTCTGTTGGGCTACCATGCTGTATTACACTGTAAAAGCACCCCTCAAAAGGGAACGCTCTAAGGAAACGGTCTGTTTTGCAAAAATAAAAGAAAACTTCTGTAACTCAGGAAGGAAATCAATATTTCCAGAAAGGCAACATTGGTAGAGATCAATATGGCTAGAGAACACCTTTTGCATAAGTTATTTGTGAGAGGTGAATGGACGGGGCAGGATCAGAATGTGTGGTTGCAGGCAATCACACAACAGATCACTGCAACAGGGTTTGACACATGGCAAGACCAGGGTCCCTTACATATTGCCCTGAGTGAACTATATATGGCCCCTAAGGCAAAGGAAGAACAAAACAAGATTGCCAAAATAGCGACATATCTATACCTATGTATTGGAGCCATACAAGATAAATATGCTGAAGGCCAAGATCTGGCAAGTAGGCAACTGCAGGCATTAGAAAAGGCCTCTCTACTGCAGAGCCAGAAAAAGCTGGAGCAACAACTGGATTTCAACAGGGCATGCACGGAGCAGGTAGCCACCGTGCAAAGCCAACTAGACAGAGAAAAAGAGGAGAGTAACACATTAATTCTGAAAGACCTGGATACCCAGGCAGAGTTTGATGAAGAGCACCAGAAAGCTGGTGCGCTTCAAAGACAGAGGATGACCTGGCAGCACAGAGGCAGGCTCTTGCTCAGGAAAGGGACACCTTAGGCCAGGAAGTCTGTCACTTAAAGGAGAAAGTAGAAGAAATTACCTGGCCCTTCAGGGACTGGGTGACCTCCAAAAAGAGCATGGAATATTGTTAGAGCACACAAGGAGGGTGAAAGAGGCTCTGGCAAGGAAGAAACAGGCCAGTATGGATAGGACTCAGGAGGTAACCCTCCTGCAGCAAAGACTGGCCCAGTACTCAACAACAACCCAGGAAGCACAGGGAGAAAATGAGGCTCTCTGTGAGAACAATGACAAGCTCCATAGGCAGGTAGCCATGCAACAGACATTAATAGAGACTAGTAAGGCCTTGATTGAGGAACAGAAAGCTCAGTTTCTTGCATGACAACAGGGAGCCGGGGCTGATAGAGATGAGGTTCGCTGGGAAAGGGAGACACCTGAGCATAACCTCAGGAACCCTAGTACCAGAGGCCTTCATCTCTCCCGATCCCTGGACTCTGCCAACCCCATGTCCACTGGCGCATATGAGCCCACGGCCATGGGATGGCAGAATTCAATTCAATCAGAAGTATGGGACTCATAGACCAGCACCTCCCAGGAATGGATGGGCGGGCATCTGGGTATGGGTACCCACGTACTGTGAAGTTTAGTGGGGAACTCCATGAGAGTAGGCCCACTAAGCGCATCCTGAAAACCTCTGCCCAGCTAGGACAGTGGGGGGTACCCATCAAATCCTGGGACCAAGGAGGAATCAGAAGACTCCTCTGAGCGACCCAGGACACAGGAGACTAGGTCCCCACATTCTGCCAGCCATTCCCAGGCTCGCAGAATCTGGGAAAACCTAGAAGATCAGACGGGTACCTCTGGGAGCAGTGCCTCTGAGTCAGAGGAGGAATGGACCAGGGTTACCCGAACTAAGAAGACCAATAAGGCAAAAAGGGCCTTGCTTAAGGACACCTTAAAACAGAGCAAAGCGATAAGGAGCGTCATCACGCCTTATCATAAGAACGCTAAGTATTCTGTTTTGGAGCACTTAGAGCTCTTTGAGCAGATGATGGAAACTTTCCATTTGAAAGACAGCAGTAGCTGTATTCAGTATGTGAAATTGACCTTCTCACCAGAATACTCCAGCTTCTTTGCGGGGCTGGAAGACCAAAATCGTTCTAGATGGTCCACCTATAGGGCGGCCATCTTGAAGCATTTTTCTGTACATAGAAATCCACAGGAGGCTCGCAAGGCAGCCTACATCTTGCAATGTGGGGAGGATCAGGCCCCACAAGAATTTGTGCAGGAATTAAAACGTGCCTTTGCGCTGACCACCAGAAGGGTGCACACGGACAGCAAAGAATTTTTCAATACTTTTTTCCACGCTCTACCAAAGTACATCATGACCCAGCCAGTGAGAGATTTCCATGAGAAAAGATCACTAGACTAGGTCATTGAACAGGCCACCCGAATTTATGAGGTGCAAAAGCCCATAGACAACAAAAATACTCAAAAAAGCCCCAAAATAACCAACACCCCTGCTGCTGCTAAGGTGGAAGAGGAAAAGGTTGACCCCATTTTAGATTTGGAGATGGGGGGCCTAAAAACCCACCTGCACAAAATCAGAGCAATCCCAAGCCCAGAAGGCCCTCGGGCCAGTCACAGACAGGGAGCCAAGGAGGTAGTCCCACAAATGGGATCCCTCACTCCCCTGACTACATAAGTCCCGGCTACAAGGGTAATAGACCCATCCTGGGTTATGTGTGGACCCCTCCATCCCAAAGGGGCGGATCCAACCAAACAGCACCTAACCCAGGAAACTTCCCTCCTCACTTCCCACATGAGGGCAGAAATTCCCCAAATCCTGGACAGAACTTTTTCCCCAGATACCCACAAAACTTCCAACCTCAGAACGGTCCATCCTTCTTTCCCAAATTTCCTGAGCCCAGACAACCTAATCCGGGAGAGGGGAGGCCAAGGGTGGAGGGGTACCCAAATCTTCCAAACCCGGGGTATTATCAGAAAAGGGATAGCTACCCTTCCCGGGATCAGCCCAGGGGAGTTATGAGAACTCTGTATCAGCCTGAGCGGGTGTCACAGTTAGCGCGCCAGGTCCAAAACACGGCACAGGATCTGGGTCGCATGCTGAGGGCTCAACAGAACCCTCAGATGAGCATGCCGGTGCAGAACGCCTCAAACTCCGGACCTGGTGATCCAGAGCAATGACGGGAGCAGAACCCCGACAACCCACCGGTTCCCAGGGAGGAGGCACAAGGGGAAGCGGTGTGTAAAGCCTTGGAGGAAGGTTCCTTCCCCACTTGTAAAAAGCCCCTGGAAACCCAGGAACCGGAACCAAAATCTCCTGCCCCTGAAAGTCTGCGACCCAAGGAGCGGAGGGGGGGTAGGAGACACAAAGAACCCAAACAGACTAATTTTGAGGAGGAGGTACACATCTTCCAATTTGAAGGAGAGGGATTCTCAGAGGATCCTGGGAAAAGGATATTCTCCTTCAGAGATGGGGGAACTCCTACCAAAGAGAAATGGGTCCCAAGGGATTCAAATCCAGACTTGGTAGATGTGGGGACTGAGCTAACGCCACCTATCATCCAACCCCAGAAACAACAGCATGAAAATTCCCTGGTTCAAACCCATCCTGGTGACTGCCTCCAAAAAGGGGGGCGGCCCAGAACCGGAACCAGGGTAACCCAAAACTTCTCCCATATCTAGTTGCCACCAACAGAATTCTGCCCAAATCTCTTCTCTATCAGTGTCCAAAACTAGAAAACTAACCCACCAGTTATCCAAAAATGTACATTATCTGTGCCCCCTTGTGGAGAAGGAGGGAAGATTCTATGCCCCGGTACAAATACAGGGGCAGGGTACAATTTTGGCACTGGTGGACACTGTATATAAAGCTACCCTTCTGTCCAAAAAGGCCTTTCATGAACTGAATTCAGGAAGGGGGGGAATTACCAAATTCCTCTCACCCTTCTTCCTGGACAACTTCCGAACTTTGACGGGAAGGAAATTCCCGTTGAGGGGACTGTGGATTTGGACATTAAAATTGGGCGACACAAGGTGAAGCACCCGGTCATAGTTGTAACTCCAGAGGGAACCTTGTTTACTAGGGAATGACCTCCTGCAAAGGTTGTCACCCCTAATAGATTGCGTAAAGAAGGTCCTCTGGACCCAGACTAGCAGACCCATAAAATTAAAACAACAGTGTCAACCATGTTAGTTTAAACGGCACCTGCCACATGGTTGAACAAAAATCTGACCAAGTAGAATTTAACTTCCAGAACAACCAAACACCAGACGTGACAGTGATAGCAGTAGGACAACAAACTGGTGATGGGGGGTCCTCTCTATTTCTGAAAATCTACCTTCCTTCCAGTTTAAGGTGGCCTTCCACACTGGAAGGAAATACTCTGAAATTCGTTACCATTCCACAATCAGACATCCCCACTCCTATAGTCCAGAAAGGTGTGAAATGAACTCAGAGCCTGGCTGATATTCAGCAAATTGGAAAGCAGTTGTTCATCCCTTTTCTTAAATGAAGGGAAGGACTCTGTTCTCGCCCGAGTGTGTGTGAACAACGGTAAGAGCTTCATCAGTGAAGCCATTTTCCGCCAACTCCCAAAAGATTCAGCCATTTCCACATTTAAATTAATAGACAAATGGGAAATGGATCTGGAAACACCTAATTCCAAACATCTCCTGCCAAGCAGGTGTATGCTCAAAATTCCATAGGCAACAAGAGCATAGTCCATAATTGTTGGGTCGTGCGAGACGTCACTGCCGCCTTTTACTTAGGCAGTGATATTCTCAATCGCTTTGCCATTAGTTTGGACCTAATAAACTTCAAAGCTTGGTCCTGATTAGCGGATAATCCCATGGGCTTTGATGACCCAGAGAAAGCATTTAGGTCAGCTCAACTGCTGCCTTATGCAGTTGAAATTCAGATTGGAGAGGAAGTTACCATCCCAGAAAGGACCCGACAATTCTCCCTGGAAGTGAAAGTTAAAAGAGGACAGAAATTGAAAAACCCTGATGCCTATATTCATCTAAATGCTTCTCTCCAACAGCAATGGTTGGGGTAAACCCAATGCCACTAGTCAATATAGAACATGACACCATTCCAGCAGAGGTGGATAACAGCGACTTAAAGAGTATCACTCTAGCACCATTATTGGAATGGCGGTTGATAACTGACATTTTTCCATAGATTTAGGAAATGAACTGTTAGGACCAATCCCCAAAGACTGTTTTGACAGTGACAGTAATGACAACATAACACCAGACAGGATCTTTACCCGGCATGAGGGGAACTACCTGGTGTACACTTCCTGCCCTTATGTTAAGGAAGATGTGACCTTTGACTTCAGGAGGGATGAGGTGATTTTCCAGGTCCATGAGGGCTGCCTTCCCCACCTGAAGCCACCATTACAAATCAGCACTTTGACCAGGGACTTCACCCAGCTGGAGGAGGCTGCTGAGATAGCAAAACCAGAAGTCTTTCCAGGCTTTAGGCAGATGGTTGAAGAGAGAGTCAACCTAGCTGATGCCTGTGAGACTCTGGAGCAGAAGCAAAAATTGAAACAAGTTTTCTTGGATTTTCAAGATCTCTTTGCGGTGGATTCATATGACTGTGGTCGCACCAACATCCACACAACAACAATTCCCATGGCATGACTCCAGTATTTGTGATGCAATATCGCTTGCCTCTCGCATCAATGGAGTCCCTTACTGAAATAATTAAGAACCTTGAGTCCCGTGGGATAATCCGTCCAGTCCACAGCACCTTCAATAATCCGCTGCTGGGGATATTGAAGCCAAACGGCCAGTGGAGACTCTGCACCAACCTTAGGGAGCTTAACAAACGGGTCCATACTTCCCGATGGCCTTTTCCCTACATTGACCAAAGGCTGGCCCAGATCCAGGGATCACAGGTATTCATTGCAATGGAACTGACCAATGGATACTGGACTGTACCTGTCAGTAGGGAGGAACAATACAAGCTGGCTTTTACCTTTGGGGACCAGCAGTACACTTGGACCCGGACTCCCTTCAGATACACCAACTCCGGCAATGAATTCCACATTTTTCTACATAAGGCCATGCCCGACCTGGGTGAAAGGGGTAACCTGGCTTATGTAGATGATGTTCTCATCAAAAGCTCAACTGTGCAGGAGCACATAGCAGAGATCCGTTATGTTTTGACACAGTTGAGGGCAGCCGGAAGAAAAATGTTCCTTTCAAAAGGCACAGTTGTGTAGAACCCGTGTTAATTTCTTGGGGCATGAGATTACTCCTCAGGGTCTCTGTCCCCAGGAAAAGAAAGTGGAAGCACTCCAGAAATCGAAAGACCCCACAACTTTGCGGGAACTAAGGAGCCTCATTGGACTGACTAATTACAGTAGAAAGTTCACTGAGGACTGCGCAGAGATCAAAAGACCCCTGATTCATCTTTTGAAGGGGGGGTAGAGTGGGAGTGGGGTCCAGAACAAGCCGAGGCAGTAAGACAACTCAAAAGAAGCCTCTCACAAGCGCATTGCCTTGTTTACCCTGTCAAAAACAAGGAGTTCTTCTTGGAAACAGGGTTCTCTAATACATGCTTGAGTGCAGTATTATACCAAAAGCATGACAAGGTCAATAAAGTAATCTCCTATGTGAGTAAAACTTTGTCCTCTGTGGAGGAAAAATTCAATGATTGTGAGAAGGCACTCCTGGCAACGGTGTGGGCATTGAAGAATTACCGCCCGTTTATCCAGGGGGAACACATCATAGTGGAGACTCCACACCAGCCTCTGCAATATCTCCAAAGTAACAGAATCCGGGCCGGAAATGTAATTCCCAAATTACTTCCTGGATTCTGTCAATGCAAGGCTTTCCTGTGGAGGTCAGATATGGCCAAAACAAGAAGAGTCCCCTCGCGCAAGGTCTGGCTGACTTGCATGATTGTACCAGAGAAAACTGTCTTGAGGACGAGAGTCTAAAAATTAAGGACAAAATCGAGCCATACCTCAATTCCCCACAGAAAGTCTTTGAAGAAGACAAGTGTGAGGGAATGCCCACTGTTTATGTGGATGGATGCTCTTACCATGTTGACAACAATGGGGAAAAAGAACTTGTGGCCTGCGTAGGGAATGCATGGGTGAATTAGACCCCAGAAACCTCTGCTGGGTACAAAATTGGTCCCCGAAGTAGTCAAGTGGCAGAGTTGATGGCTGTGCATCAAGCCATCCTCACTGCTGTCCAACATCACCTCCAAGAACTGGTCATAATAACAGATTTGGATTATTTACGGACCGGGTTCGTGGACCACCTGGTTAACTGGAAAACCAGAGGCATGTTATGAGCTAATAATAAACCCTTGAAACATGGGAAATTAATTCAGAATATTGATGATCTGGTCACATCGAATGGGGTGACCATCTACTGGTAAAAGATCAAGGGTCATTCTAAAGTAGAGGGACCAGACACAACTGGAAATGACTTAGCTGATCAGCTGTCAAAACCAGAGCCATCCAAGGGGATCTACTTAAGATCTAGTCCCTGTTGGGGGAAATCCAGGGTACTGCTATCACTAGGTCCCAGACAAATACTCATAATGAACTCTCAACTGCACAATGGAGTAAGGAGACCCAAGATGCTGATTTCATTAAGGCTCAAAAAGGGGATCCAATAATTGGTAAGTTTTATGAACACATTGAGGACCCTGAGAACTTTCCCCTGATGGATTCCGATTACATAGGGAAAGAGGACCTCAAAGTGTTGATGAAATGTCCAAAAATGTTCCGCATCCAAGACGGTTTGTTGGTAAGGAGATCCCTAGCTGGCCATGATCAGTGGGTGTCCCTACCTTATTCCGAAGCCTGATGTTAAGTCACGCCCATGATGCGGCCACAGCCAGTCATAGGGGGTTTCATAAAACACTTGAAATCTTAAGAGAGGTTGCATACTGGCCACACATGGGGCAGGACCTTGATCAATACTTGAAGGGGTGTCTTGTGTGTGCACAATGTCAGCCAACATCCCTCACACACCGTGTGCCTCTCCAAAAGAGGGGGATGATTCGCCATGATCAGATTTACAAGTCGATTTTATCGGGCCCGTGATTCGCTCCTCTAGGGGACATAAATTCATGTTGATTGTGACATGCTTGTTTACTAAATGGGTGGAATGTCTCCCAGGCCCAAACTGCAAGGCAGAAACAGCAGCCCTGATGATCAACCACATCTTTTCGCGTTTTGGACTACCCCAAAGGATCGAGTCAGACCGAGGTAGCCATTTCACCAGCAAAGTAATGACAAAGATGTGGGAGATACTTGGGGTCAAAAGGAAGCTACACATTGCTTACCGGCTAGCCTCTAGTGGTGCAGTAGAGATATAACAAAACAATTATGAGCATATTAAAAAAGTTTGTGGCAGATTCTGGCCCAAGTTGGGATATTCGATTACCTCTTGTCATAATGGCCATCAGATCTACTCCTTCATCTGCAACTAAAATGTCACCGTTTGAGCTGATGACTGGATGCAAGATGGTGCTTCCCCAGCATCTGCTCTACAGAACCCAAGAGCAGACATTGATCAATGCCTGCACAACTCATGAGTATGTTGAGAATCTAAGAAAACACCTTCAACATGCTTTTGCCTATGCTCAGCGAAATCTAGAAAGATCTGCAGACAGCATGAAGACCCACTATTACTTAAAGACTACTAGAAAAGAATACAATATAGGAGACCGGGTCTACTTATACAATTTCCAAAGGAACCAGGCAAACAGCGCAAATTGTTACATTCCTGGAGGGGTCCTTTTGAAATTCTAGACAAAATCTCACCAGTTGCCTACAAAATCTGCATCCCCAAAGACAGTTTGGCAGAGGGGGAAAATAAGTGGGTCCATATTAACCAACTGAAGTGCTGCCATCATAGGCAAACTCTGCATCAACTGGAGGAGTCTTCTGGAACCCCAGAGGGCATCACTCCAGCTCCTTAGAATTCCAATTATAAAATATTCCATATATAGTCCATAACTTACAATAGGAAAAATGCGTCCTGATTTATAAAAATGTATGTGTCCGCCCCACTACATTAATAGTGGTGGGGAAATGTTTACAAATATGTATTTTGCTTTGTCATCGTAGGATTCCAAAACCATAGTGGATTGGAAACCATGGAAACCAAGACCAAGGAGGACTACCCAGGGACCGGGACAAAGATCCAAGGGGCCCAGAGTATCACTCAATACTCACATCAGGACTCGGCGAGGAGAACTGATCGATCCAACCCTGATGGAAGAAAAGATGATGCACTTTGCCATTTTGGAACCAAAAGAAATGAGACTGACATCCCAGTCTTGCGACTTCCCATTGATGGACGTCAATGCCAAATTGCAAGAGGGGGGGATTGTGGGATGCTTTAACCCACTAGTCCATGTCCTGCAACATTACTGTGCGCTGCTTGCATCAGAGACAACAGGATGGTCGCCAAAAAGTTCTTTGCACTAAAAATCTCTGAAAGTGCGCAGGAAAACCTGAAAAATAGGCCGCCAATCCATTTTGCCTATGTCAGTGGTAACACAGGAGACCACTGCCAAAACATATCATTTGGCTGCCCACAGAGGAAAATGAAACTACTTGCTGCATTGCAAAGGAAACCCCAGAACCGCTTTAAAAATCTGTTTTTCCTTGGCTGTGGAAAGTGCAAAAATCATGGTTCCCAAACCTCACAAAAGATCCAACATCCTTGTTTTCAGAATTCACTTAAGCACAATGTCAGCAGTAACATATTTTATCAGAAGAAAATCTACATTCAAAGATGCTTGCTTGGAAAAATATGTTAAAAATGGGCGCAGTACCGCCTCTCGCCTGCGTCAGAAGCTGGCATTTACTTAACCTGTCATTTTAAACTTGTACATTGAACTCAAATTATTCAAAAGAAGAGACTTTCTATAAAAAGCAAAAGAGGTGGATACAATTCAAAGCTATATTTTAAAAAGACTGGAATTAAGAGATTTGTGGATATATTTGTTAAAAATGTAATTTGTATTTTAGGAAAAGACTATTTAAACATTGTTTCAAAAGTAAGTTAAAGCCAACTACACTGAGCTTCAAAGACATTCCACAGTTTCTCCCCAAACAAAGGAATCTTCCCCCCTGCTCTCTGCTGAAGAACTGGCAGGAAGGTGTGAAAGGAGATGGGAGGGGACTTTGGCCTGTTGCTCTGACAAGGAGACAAAAGGCTCCCTTGACAGAACAAAAATGTTAATTGGGGTGTCAACAGAAACCAGCTGCTGGCAGGAACAAGCTCAGGTTGCATCTCTGGCTCAGCCAAGCCTTGGGGGCGGAGACAGACAGTTTTGTTTATTCAGAGAGCACAGAAAATATCTTTTTGAAAAAGACTCAGACAACTGAACAAAATTGGTAAAAATCTGTAAATATAGTATTGTTAAAATGAAAATTCTGGTCACGTTTTAAAACCACTCTGGAATGTGTGAGATGTTCAGAGACAGAACTATCAAAATGTAGACTTTGTAGCAGTTGTGATAATGCTAAAAATATGAACCTTCACAGGAATATGCCCAGATGTTATGAGCAGGTATCTGGATTTTTTTTTACAGTTCTGACACTGGGTAACCAACCAAAAGCGTGAAAAACTGTCATTTGTGAACCAAAACTCTCCAGAAGATGAAACTTGGACGGATACTTGCTTTATAAAATCTGTGATGTGAATGTGTATTATTAGCAAGTTGGTGATATTGTAAATATGATTTATGTGAAAAATTAGATATACTGTACAGAAACAAAGGGGAGGTGTTCTCCCTGGACCATAAACATGACACATCATAACACATCATGACACACTGCTTTCTTCTCAAATCAGGGGAGAGGAAATTCTCTGACCTATCAGATTCCTAGAGGGTTGGGCTTAGTATAATCAGCCTACCCACCCCTTTGGAAAATATATAAATAGGGATTGTTGAGGGCACAGAGACACACACACATTCACTCATCAACTGATTTATTGCGAAGCGCTCTGACCAAGACTCCAGAACCCAGATGAAGACTCCAGAACCCAGATCAAGACTCCAGAACTCTGAAAGCAGAAGGCCCAATCCAAAAAGCTGAACCCTTCTCAGCTGGCCTTTAAAATCTCGCAACCTGATTTTAACCCCAAACTTCCAAGGGGCACCACAATTCAAGAGCCGGGCTATGCTGTTTTTATGATTCTTGCCAAGAACCTTGCTAGAACCCAGAGATCCAAACCAGTAGAGCAGAGCTGTAACCCAGAACCAACCCGTCATATCCAGTCCAAGAAGCCGTGCAGAGACCCATTGCCGTGCTGTGTGCAGAACCGGGTGCCTGAGTCCTGTCTGGTCGGCGAGCCGAATTCCAGTCCAAAACTTTTGACCAGATCCTGACGGGCCTATTCATATGCCGAAACCATAGTTGTGAGTATCTAGCATAGAATTGTCCATAGCCAATCTCTTATCTTTAAGTAATCCTATCCAACTCATTCCAACATATCCAGAACTGCATTGTAGAATCTCTTCTGTCTGTCCTGAAATCCTTCTTTTATCCATATAATCCTGTGATAATTGTAGTGATAAATCATCTTTGCGGTAATATATATTTACTGAAGAAAGGCAAGTGTCGCAGCGGACAAAGATCAGGCAGAGGCGCCTCTGGAATGGTGTCTGTACCATTGGTATCTCACATCTTCATAGCTTCCCTATTGTTAAGAAATCCTTGTTTGTAATCTTCAACAGCGCATCTCTCATTTGAAATTTTGACTCTTTTGAGAAAAATTGATCTTTACTAAAACCTTCATAACTTCTGAACCGTACATGCTAGGAACGCAATTTAAGTGTCATTTTGAAGCTAACATACTCAGCTTTCAAACAAATGGTTTTGCCACAATCGCATTTCTTGCGCTTTGAAAAGTTTGCTGCGATTCTGCATTTGGCTCAATTTCATCCAATATAAAACAGCTATTCTTTGCATTCAATCACTGAATTCAGTTTCCTATCTCCCAGTTATCCCACCATCATTGCTAGTGTTTTCCTGAAGTTATCCAAAGCAGCTACCACTAGTTCTGAATCCACTTTAGAGAGTTTTTCAGTATTTTTCCCATTCACTACAAACCACATTCAAAGCATTTGACCTGTTTAAAATCATTCCTGTTTTCTCTAAGCTTGCTGGGGGAACTGGGAGTGAGACTGCATTTGTTGATTGTATATCCCTGAAACCTGTGTTCCTTCATTCCATCTCTTCATACTGCATATTAAGGGGGGATTGAGTAGTATCAGGGGGAAGAGTGATTACATTGCATTTGATTGAAATCATATCAAGTTATTTTTGTGCTGCATTAATCTTATATCAATGCATTTCATTGTACCCATACTAAGTTTTATCCTATGCTACATTATTCTTTTCATCCAGATTCCTATTGATTAAAGAGATTGTTCATTACTGTAATATTACCCAACGCTGATCAAGGTATAAATATGAATCGTGTGATATCCAGATATTGTTTATAATTCATATAAGTTTAATATATATATTGTTCAATCCTTTAAATAAATCTTTTACATTTGTAAAACAACCTTCTTCTTGGTTCAGTGAGACCGGGGGGGTTCATAGTGATGGCCGTGATATATGGGTACATTGTTCAGAAATAAAAGAACTTTAGACATAAAAATATATAATTAAGGGTTCCATCTGGGCATCTCACGCTAGGCATGGACTTAGTTGGAGTGCTGGGTTCAAACCACTTACACCAAATAGGCACCAAAGTAGTCCAGTGGCAGAGTTGATGGTGGTATATCAAGCCATCCTCACTGCAGCACACCACAAACTCAAAGAACTGGTTATAATCAATGATTAGGTTAGGAATGGGTTTGTGGAACACCAGATTAACTGGAAAATGTGTGGCATGCTGTGTGTGAACAATAAAACATGAATGCATGGGAAATTAATTCAATCAATTGATGATCTGGCAAACTTTAATGAGATGACCATTTGTTGGAAAAATATCGGAGGTCACTTCAAAATAGAAGGACCAGACAAGACTGGGAATGACTTGGCTGACCAGGTGGCAGAAACCAGAGCCATACACAGGGATTTCATTGGAACCGAATCCCTGTTGGGGGAAATCCAAGTCATTGCTGTTACCAGGTCCCAAACCCATGGCAACAATGAACTTTCAACTGCCCAGTGGCGTAAATAAACCCCAGATACAGATTTGATTACTGCATACAAAGAGGACCTGATTATTGGGAAATGTTATTAACATATTGAAGACCCTGTGAATTTTCCTCTGACAGAATCTGATTATATTGGGAAAGAGGATCTGTGGGTGTTGATGAAGTTTTTCAAACTGTTCAGAATCCAGGACGGGTTGTTGGTACAGAGATCCCTATCTGGATGTGACCAGTGGGTGGTACCTACTTCATTCCGAAGCCTGATGTTGAGTCACGCCCATGATGTGCCACTGCCGATCATAGGAGGTTTCATATGACATAAGAAATCTTGTGAGAGGTCACATATTGCCCACACATTGGTCAGGATCTCAACCTCTACTTATAGGCATATCTTTTATGTGCTCAATTTCAGCTACGTTCTATCACACACAGAGCTCTCCTACAGACAAGGGGAATGACTCTGCCTTGGTCAGATTTGCAAGTCAATTTCATCGGGCCAGTGATTTCCTCCTCTATAGGAAACAAGTACATGCTGACCGTAACATGCTTCTTTACCAATTATGTAGAATATCATCCAGCCCTGAATGGTAAGGCAAAGATGGCTATCACACTAATGATCAACCACATCTTCTCTTGTTTCAGCCTCCCGCAAATGATTGAGTTGCACTGAGGAAATCACTTTACCAGAGAGGTGATGACAAAGATGTGGGAGATTCTAGGGGTAAAAAGAAAACTCCACATTGCCTACCACCAAGCCTTGAGTGGGGGAGTTAAGAGGTAGAATAAGACATTTTTGGGCATCTTGAAGAGGTTTGTGGTCGACTCTGGACCTACTTGGGACATCTGATTACTTCTTCTCCTATTGGCTATTAGGTCCACACCATCTTCTGCAACTAAAATGTCTCCATTTGAGCTCATGACTGGATGAAAGATGGTGCTACCTCAGCATCTGCTCTACAGAACTCAAGAGCAGACAGTGATAAACACGTCTACTACCCATGAGTACATTGACCATTTAAGATAACTCCATCAGAATGCTTTTGCTTATGCTCAGTGCAATTTATTAAAGTCCGCGGAAGGAATGAAAACCTACTACGACTTAAAGACTCCCAAGAAGGAGTACAAAGTAGATGACAGGGTATACCTGTAGAATTTTCAAAGGAACCAGACTAAGGAGCAGAAGTTAATTTCCTCTTGGTGCCGTGCATTTGAAATTGTCGACAAAATCTCACCTGTTTCCTATAAGATCTGCATCCCTAAAGTAGAACCTATGGAAGAGAAATGGGTCAATATCAATCAGTTGAAGAGCTGTCTCCACCGAAAGGCTTTAGGAACGATTAAGGAGCCCAATGAGGGTAGAGCCCAGGAACCATCTGAAGAGTGAAAAGAAAGAATGGAAACCCCAAGGGAGAACATTACATATATACAGGGAGCAAAGTGATTCATACTCAAAATGAATGTATACAAATCAGGATGAGAAAAAAAATGTTTGTAGACATGTTCCTGTAAGTAAAATCAATGTCAATGTGTGGATGTGGTTGTGATTGTATAAGTATAAGTATGATGTTTTGTTTTCAAATTGTATGCCTATTTACTCGGGGGAATTAGTACTGTATAAGATACATTTTTACTCATCTCTGCAGACTCAATACCTCCTTTACCTTCACAGCCTGGGGGTAGGAGGTTCCAAAAAGCGAGGAGTTCCAGGACCATACCCCAAAAATCCAAAGAGAGGGGTGCAGGCGAAAGCACCCACTTCCTTAGGATGTGAAAAGGAGTGGATCTACTCCAACGAGAAAACAATACATACAATGGAGAAAAGAACACTCTCCCTTGCTCTTTTCTATGAATTATCTGAGTCAGAGAGTCAAGGGGGGGACTTGTGGGGTGCAAATACAGCCCCAATGTTACAGAAACCAAAACTGGTTGGTGTTGAGACCCATTGGAATATGCAGGCCACTTGATTTCCGGCATGAAGCCTAGTAAATGAACAAAAATTGGCCTCTTTCAAGTTGAGAGGAACTCAAGTGAAGGAAAGTGTGCCTGAAAACTTAAAACTGCTGAATGTGCCCAATGCATTCCAAAAGGTATGTGTTGCTGCAAATGCTGTTTTATGAACTGAAAAGCTACCAATTAACTGGAAGTGACCGATAGCAGCATGATACATTAACTTCTATGCAACATAAGACTGTGATCCAGGAACCAAGTGAAGCCGGGCATATTGCATTTGATACAAATAAAAACACTTACTTTCCAACATCCAAAATGGCATAATTCAAAAGTTGTTTTAAAAGTGAACACTGGTTTCCCATGGCAAACTATGGCCAATGTGTGAACAATGCAGAAAGGGATACTCATGTCTTTTCAACTATTATATTAAAGAAATACTTTACTCATGGACAGTAGGCCCAGATGCAATACAAAATGTCATATGTAAAACACATTTTTTCAATTTAAAATGCTATTCTTTCAGGATTATTTACATAGCTTATTTTTCCCCATTGAACTAAAGCTTGTGTCATCGGAATTCTGACCTCAAAAACCTTTGGCTGGGCCAACTAGGAAAAACAGGTCTGTTTCCGTTAAATCCAAAGAAATACAAAGATTTTAGATCAAAATTGTGAAAGGGTCGGATAAAACAGCCAACGGGACTGTCTTGACCCAAATAAACTGCCTCTCAGAGCAACAAATGGATCTTTAAAGACTGTATAGGAACAGACATTACTGTTAAGCAGGTGTCCAAGTCATGTGACTTGGAAGAAATGCAAACTCATCAGGGGTGAGCTAGATGTGAAACTGCAGGCTTCTATATTAATGATCGCGATTTAAAACACATTGGACACATTTATGTTAATAATAGGAGAACCCTACATCGTGATGGGCTCATTCAGGACTAATTTCAAAGATCATCAAAAGCCAGTCAGTTTCAACCATATCCGCTATACATGACCAACCCATCGACACCTCCCCAATGAAGTGTCTATTCCATGACTTCCCCGGACTACCCCGGAACTCCAAGAAACTGGCACGGCCTTTGCATGCTCCTTGCGGTACGAGCCGTTCTGCTCTGTTGGCTACGCCCCGCACCTCCCACTCATGCTCAATGGCTCAGGCACTTACATGGGCCTCAGACACCGAGGAGACCTGGTCTTCCCTACAACCCATACATTCGAGGCCCAGAGATGTCTGGCTCAAATTCCGCTCCAATATGTCATATTTAAATGCGACACCGTATACATCTTACCCAACTAGTACGCCTATTCACATAGGTTCTACATCCTGAGTTAAGGTGTTCCTCACCTTGAATTTACCCCATATGGGTTCTTGATGAAAAGGTTTGCAATGGATGTAGTAACTGTATGCCTATATTGATTCTACTGTACCTACCTGTACTTGCCTTGTGCTAAGTTTGCCTATGTTGTGCTGCCAAGCCATATAATAAAAAAAAGTTTTTTTAAAAAAAGGCAGTCAGTTCTGATTAATATTAACCATATTCCATGTGTGTAATTTGAGTTAGAGATGAAAATGGGTTTGTGACCCTCCTATAAATCAGAAAAATACGCAACATGGTGAGCTGATAGAAAGAAATATTAATGTGTATTTTGTGAAGTTTGATATTTATAACTATTTCAGCTCATGAATAGAGCACAAAAAATGACAGCTCCTCCCAGGAAGGTCATGCTGTGATAAAATGAGTGTCCCCCGATTTGTCAATTCAAATGTATATATGTTTATGCAGTTATCTAAAAGAGAAGACAGTGGCCATGTAGTAACATTCTGAGAAAACCAAATATGTAAAAACAAATGTCAATTGAAATGATGCATTTCTTTAATCCCCTCATTATCCATAATTCAGACTACCTAATCTCCTTGTCCTATCGGCTGGCAGTGGGAGGGTTGGTGGGAGGGGGAGGAAGAGAGTTGTCCAATTACGAAGAGTGGAAATATGGATAATGTGTATGCATCATCGGCACTATATAAAATACATTTCCAATATAAAAAAAATAAAAAAAGACAACTAGCAAGAGAGACAACGAGAGACCAAAAGAAGGAGAGAAAGAACAACCAGAGAACAGAGATGAAATCCTAACCAAGACAGACCGGAGCCCCTGGGACTTTTGCTGGGGACTTCTGTTTGGAAAGCTGGGAGCCCTATCTGAGAGAGGCCTGTGGCTGTCAGGACATTGCTGTCGATAGAGGCATGAGATCTGAGCTGCTTACCTGTTTCCAAATGAGGGTTGGCCTCCTGAGTTGAGAATAGAGACCTCCTATATAAGTAGATATATCCCCAAAACTATCCATTGTGCTGGGAACTACCTGCCTTAATACTTTCCTTTTAATTGTGGGTGGAGGGGTGAAACTGTGTAGATCCTTAGCACATTTAACTAAAGTTAATTCAATTAATTCCCATATAGAAAGGATCACAGTGTGAGTTTTGTTAATATTGAAAACTAACAAATCTCATTTCCAGTGTGTTACAGTCACTACAGCCGATGAAGTAATTGGGTAGCCCTATTTTCCCATGTATTCCCAAACAAGAATCCCAAAAAGCCCTGCATGTCATTTTGAATGTAGTGTGTTGTGTTCCAAAACGATTTTTCCCATTGAGTTTATTTCCCAAACCCTACTTTTCTGAATAAAAAGCCCAAATGAAATTCTCAATCTATTCCCACTCCCTGAACCTTGCCTTTGAAGTCAGCGGTGTCACAGATGAAATGCCTGGGGGCGTGGAGGGACACTGGGAGAAAAAAGAATGTTGGTCAACGAAGTGAAGATTTTACATTATTAATGTTTATTATGTGTGAAAGTGCAGAGAAATCCCTTTGTGCTGATTTGAAATTCAATCTGTGTTGTGGTTGCAATTGAATGTTTATTCAAAAATACATGTTGGTCATATTGATGAAAACAAATTTCATAAGTGGTTATTGTGTTGTGCCACAGAGTTGTTGGTTTGTGTTGTTGTAGAAAACTTACTATCAATTGTGTAAATGTAAATAAATATATATTATTACTTCTATAAACCAGCCTGGTTCCTAGCTTATTGGTGATACAGGGGGTATCAGTTGAGTGGTATTATACAGGTTGGAGACCTAACCAAATTAGAATCTGCTAAGCACTTTGTTGTGCGACACCTCGATTGGGGTGAGGAGGAACTCCCCGAGTTCAGAGTGACCGTCCAATAAACTGTGGCAATGGAGGCTGACCAGGTTATATGATGGTTGAGCCAGAACATAAGAGATGGAACCAGGGTATATGATGATGGGACCAGGACATATCGTGATTAGGCCTTAGCATTTCAGTACTGGGATCAACACATATAATGTTCGAGATAAGACGTAAAGCTGAATCAGCACACTTAGGTGGGTTGTTCAAGGCATACAGTGACATCACTGGACAATATGGTACCTGAACCACAAGATATGAGTTTGAATCAGGATATATGGTGGTGGAACTGGGCAATATGGTAATTGTGCAGAACCGAAGGATATGGTGGCAAACACAATTGCATGATTTTACACAACCAGACGTAATGATGAAAGAAAGACATAGGAAATGGGAGCTGAACCAGAGCATACGGTGGCAATACTTCAACACAGAGTGGCAGAACCTTGCCATGTGTCTACTGAACCAGTGTATATAATGTTGTAAATAAGACATTTGAAGGCTGAGCCAAAGCATGTTATGGCAGACCCAGGGCATTTGGTGGTGGAGTACGCATGCAGATTGAACCAAGAAACATGATACAAACCGATCACATAGTGGCAGAACCATGACATTTTAAATGGCACCAACACAAGTGAGACAGAAATAGAGCACATTCTGTTGAAACCAGGTCATGTGCTGCAAGGGCATACAGTGGTGGAAATAAGGCATATTATGACACGCTGTGGCAATATGGGGGTGGAACTAGGACCTGTAAGAAAACAAACTGGGCATATAGTAAGCAGGGTTGGTGTGCATGGTGACAAAAGCAGAGTAAAAAGTGGCAGAACAAGAAGGCTGACCCAGGACATGTCCACTGATGTTAGTATCACACCTCCACCGTTAATTGCGAAGCTCGCCCGTATCGGTGCCCACATCTGGCCAGCAGTGGCGAGAGGAGTCGCACTTTTCGATGCCCTTTCCTACAGTGTATGTTCTGTTTGGAAGTGCGACCGCTCGTGATCAAGAAGAGGTTCATGAGTAGTTCGCACGGTTTGGATGCTACTGTCACCGGGGTAGTGAGAAAGCAGCGGATACATGAAGGAGTAGTGAGTGACAGAGGTGTGGGGGCGGGAGGGAGCAATGAGAATGATGTGCCTCGGAAGGAGGGAGGAGTTGGGCGAAAACAGCCACACGCACACGCACGCACACACACACCCGCACGCACACAGTTCCTCGTCCGGCCTCTTACAGTAAATTGTTTCCACACTGTTCTGTGTGGCTGTGAAAACGAGGTCTTCCTGTTTATCTGCCAGTTGCTTTTAGACCAGCATCCCTGGGAGGGGAAGCTGTGGGCACGGGGGCAGCCTGGGTGGGAGGGGTGCGTATGAGGGGGCAGTTTCTCTTGAAATAGTATGGAGTCACCCCGCTCCCGACCTGCCTCCCACGCGCCTCCCAGCCGAGCTCCGGGGTAGTAACAGCGTGTGTAGGCAGTGTACAGGTGTTTATCAACGGGAGCTAGAGCCGAGGAAAGCCCGAGCAGCAGAGGGACGCGTGTGTCCAGAAGGACCCCCCTTGCAGTGAAACCCATCACGATTACTAACTGCCGCCAGCGCCAGGATGCGACAGGCCAACTAACTGCCGCCACCAACTGGAGCCCTGCAGTCGCCACTGAGCCCAGCCGCGTGTAGCCAGGAGTAGAACCGGGATGGCGCTGTCTGGGAACAAACACCCGGACCAGGCAGAAATGCTCCCGCCATGAACTAGCGCAATTCAGACAACTAACTCCCGCCAATGGCAATAGCCGCCCGTTTAGGCAACCGACCTATCAGTTCTCCAGTCAACTAACAATAGCCAGGGGCACGAGTCTCCAGAGAACTAACTCCGACCCGGGGTAGGAGCCAACCTGACTACTAACCGACCCGAGGACAGAAGGCATTTTAGATCCCTGGAAGGAGGGCATCGGGGCATGGATGAGAAAGAGCCCGGCATGCCAGGCAATAGCAGGTGAGTGCCATCCTCATACCTTTCCTAATCGTGCCCCTGCACTGCATAGCGCTATAACGACTAGGCGCAAACTGAGTTTTAAAACCTTAGAACACCCAGGTCGCGTCACTATGTACAATCTGCTGCAGCTTCACAAACTCCAGCAGTACTAGTGAGAGGCCCTATACCACCTTCCATATCACCCACAGTATCCCCAGTAGTCGTATCTGCAGCAGCAGTACCCGCGGCATCGGCGTACTTGCCACTTGTATTGCATCCCCACGTGCAGCAAGCGCCCGCTGCCTTATCACGATTCTCGCCACCATTAGAGCTGCACGCAGCACTACTTGCCGCCAGTGCCAGCTGAACCACTTGCGTGCTTTCTACGGTACCTTACTTATTACATTAAAAGTATATGCATGTGACTATATCTACACGCTTTCATGTAATTTGATGTCACACGGCGCGTCGCACTGGAGAATTTTAGGAGCTGATGAAACTGACGATGTTGAAATGCTTGACTTTATGCGGAAAATTCCCACGTGAAAGGCATAGGGGATATGTCATGGTTTTCTACCACTGGGGTGGATTTTTAGGAGTTCATGGCATCGTTGGCATCAGCGGTCTGCAACCTATGGATCCCCAGATGCTTTGAACTACATCTCCCATCAGCCAAATCCAGCATAGCCAATGGTGCGGGACCACGAGAGCCATAGTCCAACACATCTGTAGCGCCACAGGTTGAAGAGCACTGGATAGGTTGCTGGCATTGGGGACATTTTAGGAGCTCATGGCATTAGGGCAAATTCATGAGTGTATGCCAGGCTATAATATATATACAGTCATGGTCCTACTAGGGTTTCTGCCATTCAGCCGTGCAAGTGCATTGATGAGAAGTGCCGGGGGAGGGGGACTAAAAGGGGGAGCAGAGGAGTGGGCAAGTGCTGGAGCAGGGCCCAAGAGGGAAGTGCTAAGGGGAGCCAGGAGGAGCACCTCAGGCTAAGTTCTAGTATAGGCAGCTCTCAAGGGTGTTATGTGGAGCCACCAGGCATGGTCCCACAGGGCAATGCATGGGGGGTGCTGGTAACGACTGGGAGGAAGGCCCTGGGAGCATGTGGGGTTCATGAGGATCAGGCTGCTGGTCGCAGCGGCTGTGGGATGATTCGCAGGGAAGGGAAAAAGGAAAAGAGGTAGAAAAGCAGAGTTTTGAGTAGTTTCTGGAACTTGAGGAGGTCCGCCTCAAATCTGAGAGGGGCACGGAGGCTCTTCCAAAGGGAGGCACCAGCCGCAGGGGGAGATCTGCCCACACTCTCTGCTTAGAGAAACGTTTGCCAGTAAGAGAGTTGAAATTAGAGGAGCGCAGGGTTCTAGCAGGGGAGTATTATGGGAGGGAAAGTTGGAGCTAGCCTGGCTCCAGGCCCCAGGATGCCTTGCGGATGATGCAGAGGGTCTTGAATTTGATCCTTGCAGCCACCGGGAGCCAGTGGAGATATTTTAGGGCTGGAGAGATGCAGACCCTGTGCCTGAGGCCAAGGTTGAAGATAGGAGAGTGGGAGGTTTCGGAAAAGGCTGTTGCAGCAGTCCAGCCTGGAAAGGACCGGAGCTCTGGAGACATTGAGCTTCTGGGGGAAGGTGAGAAAAGGAAGAATGCCTCTGAGGAGGTGGAGCTGGAAGCAGGACTTTTGGGAAGGTCCATGATGTGAGGGGTGAAGGAGAGAAATAGGGTGATAGGATAGAGCCCTAGGGGACACCACAGGTAGAGAGGGTGGCAGAGAAGGAGAAAGGGTCCAATTGCAACTGTGAAGGGCGGTTAGTGAGGAAAGAAGTCACCCGGTCCAGTGCCCAGTCAGTGATGCTGAGGGAATCAGAGTCATTTTTTGAGGATGGAATGGTTGACAGTGTCAAAGGCAGAGGAGAGATCGAAGAGAATGGGAACAGCAGGAGAGTTGGAGTCAAGATTGGTGAGCATGGTTTCACGGGTGTTCAGGAGAGCAGTTTCCATGCCTCTGGCTGCCCGGAATCCAGATTGGTGGTCATGAAGCAGCCAACAAGATCAGTGTGGAGGGCCAATTGGGGGAGTGCTAACTTTTCCCAGAGTTTACCCCGGAAGGGTGTAATAGACATAGGCCAGTAGTTAGCCGGGCAGGAGTGGTCAGCAGATGGCTTCTTTAAGAGAGGGTGCACAAGGGAGTGCTTGAGGGATAGAAGGAAAGAGCCAGAGTTGAAGGAGTGGTACAGATGTCTGCAAGGGCCGGGGCAAGAGAGGAGATGTTGTCGTTAATGGTTCTAGATGTGCAGGGGAGCACCTTTTTGGAGGAGGCCTTCATAGAGCGGATCACTTTAGTGACCTTGTCCAGTGTTATGGGCAGGAGGGAGGAGAGTGAAGGGGGTGGCCGGAGGGGGGGCAAGGGAGGCAGCCAGGGGAGTGGGAGAGGAGAAGTGGGTGGAGGAGAGTGTGGTCAGGATATCATGAGTTTTGGATGTGAAGTGGGAGGCCAAGCCAGTAAAGAGGGCCTGAGAAGGAAGGAGAGAGGAGGAGACTGCAAGTGGATTGGCAAGTTCCTTGCAGGTTTTGAAAAGTGTGGCCGTGTTCTTGGAGGCTCCAGTGATGTGGGCTTGGATGTGAGCCTAATTTCTGGAGCAGATAGGGAGGCGATATTGCCTTTGCAGCAAGCGGCAGGCCAGTTTGTCAGAGGATGAGCCCAACGTCTGTCACTTTCTTTCAGCAACTCTGCACTTGCGTTTCAGAGATGCTAGATCGGAGTCGTACCAGCTGTTGTTCTTGGTGGCAGGTTTTAGACAGATCCCCAGGGCAGGGGCAAGGATGTCAAGAGTGTCGCAGATGGCTAGATGCAGATGAACAAGGACAAAGTCAGGGAGAATTGGGAGAGTTGAAGGTGGAGGCAAATCCAGCAACTGACACTTGCTTCATTGGTCGAATGACAGTGAAGGAGGCTGGCAGTGCAGGGGGTGGCTCGGATAGAGGGCCAATGGACCCCAGATAGGAGGAAAGGAGAGAATGGTGGTGACGGCTTAGAGATGAGGATGTCACTAGAGATGATGGCATCAAGTGTGTGGCCACCAGAGAGAGTCGAGCGGAAGGAAGAATAGTGAGATAGAGGGAGTCACAGAGGACCCGGAACTGAGAGGTGGATGATTCAGGAGAGTCGAGGTGGATGTTGAAGTCACCAAGGAGGAGGAGTTGAGGGAGATCAGGCAAGATTGGCCCATTCAGATGGAAAGAGGGAGATAGGGCCAGGTGGTCTGTAGCTAGTGGCAAAGGTGAGAGAGAAAGTGGGGAGACCCCCAGCCTACAGACGAGGCTTTAAAAAGAGGAGTAAGATTGAGTATGAATGATGGAAGCATCATTGTTGAGCAGCAGGTGAGAAGGGACATGGAATATGGCACTGTACTGCTGAGCAACGGCTGAGGAGACCGTGGAATATTGTACTAGACTAAACCTGAGCAGTTTGGTGGAACAGGGTGAATTATTGCACTGGACTGCTGAGCAGAGGGTGAAGAGGGGGGTTGAATATGGCAGCTAGCTGCTGAGCAGCAGGTGAGGAGGAAGTGGAATATTGCACCAGACCCCGGATCAGTGGTTAGGAGGAGGGGATATTGCAATGGTCTGCAGAGCACTGGATGAGGAGGGGGTGGAATATTGCAAAGGATGGCTGAGCAGCAAGTGAGGAGTGGGGTGGAAAATTGCACTGGACTTATGAGCAGGGTTCGATGAGGGGGTGGAATATTGCACTGGACTGAGGAGCAGCAGGTGGGGTGGGGGTGGAAAATTGTATGGTACTGCTGAGCAGTGGTAGGAGGAGGGGATATTGCAATGGACTGTGGAGCACCAGGTGAGGAGGGGCTGGAACCAGACTGCTGAACAGTTAGATGGAAGGGGGGGATTATTGCACTGGACTGATGAGCAGTGGGTGTGGTGGTGGGTGGAATATTGCATCAGACTGCTGACCACTGGTTGGGGGGGCAATATTGCAATGGGCTATGCAGCACCGGATGAGGAGGGGGTGGAATATTACAAAGGACTGCTGAGCAGCTGGTGGGGGTAGTGGTGGCATATTGTACTGGACGGCTGAGCAACAGGTGGTGGTAGGGGTGGAATATTGCACTGGACTGCTGAGCATCGGGTGAGGATGGGGTTGGAATATTTCACCGGATTACTAAGCAACAGGTGGGTTAGGCATAGAAAATTACACAGTACTACTGAGCAGTGGTTATGGGGGGGTGGGGATGTTGCAATGGACTGCGGAGTACCGGGTGAGGATGGGGTGGAATATTACAAAGGACTGCTGAGCAGCAGGTGAGGAGTGGGGTGGAATAGTGCGCTGGAGTGCTGAGCAGCAGGTGGGGCAGGGGTGGAATAGTGCACTGGACAACTGAGCAGTGGGTGAGGAGGAAGGAGGTGGATTATTGCACTGGACTGATGAGCAGTGGGTGAGGTGGAGGGTGGAATATTGCATCAGGCTGCTGCGCAGTGATTAGGAGGGGGGTATTGCAATGGACTGCAGAGCACTGGTTGGGGAGGGGGTGGAATATTACAAAGGACTGCTGATTAGCAGGTGAGGAGTGGGGTGGAATAGAGTACTGGACTGCTGAGCAGTGGTTAGGAAGGGGTGGAATATTGTATTGAACTGCTGTGCAGCAGGTGGGGCAGGAGTGGAATATTGCACTGGCCTGCTGAGCAGTGGGTGAGGAGGGGGTTGGAATATTGCACTGGACTGCTGAGCAGTGGGTGAGGAGGGGGTGGAATATTGAACTGGATTGCTGAGCAGCAGGTGGGGCAGGGGTCGAATATTGCACAATACTGCTGAGCAGCGGGTGAGCAGTGGTTGGAATATTGCACTGCTAAACAACGGAAGAGGACAGTGAAATATTGCAGTAGACTGCTGAGCAGAGGGTGAGAAAGGGGGTGGAATATTGCATTAGACTGCTGAGCAGCAGGTGAGAAAGGAGGTAGAATATTGCATTAGACTTCTGAGCAGCGGGTGAGAAAGGGGGTAGAATATTGCATTAGACTGCTGAGCAGCGGGTGAAAAAGCGGGTGGAGGTTTGAACTCGTTTTCTGACTCTGGATGAGTAGGGCGTGGAATATTGTACTGGACTGCTGAGCTGTGGCCTGTCTGCCTGAGCTTCTGGCAGTTTCAAGAATAGGGAGCCAGGAGGAGGAAGGTGGGAGGTAAGTACTTATACCGTTGGGGAGAGCGCAAGGAGTTTTGCTTTGGGGATGTGGAGAAGCAAATAGGGGGAAAGGACGAGGATGGAAGTGGTGGGATGCAGGAAAGATTGGACGGGAACACACTTTGTCCCATGGACTCATAATTGTTAAATGGGCTGCATTGAACTTTGCTGTAGTAGTTAAAGTACGTTAACCGGAACCAATCATAGTAGATTTTTATTCCATTGAGAAATAAATGTATGATCAATAACACCTTAATGAACACTGACAAACGTATCGAAGTGTATCCTATTTCGGCATGTCAACTGAAGAGATACGTTTTTACTACGTTAATTTCCAGATAATTCATAATTACACCTCTGTCTAGCCTCATAACTGCACCACTGCATTCAAGTGGTTTTTACTGAAAGATTTCCTGCCGAAGTATGAACGAGTGCGTGCATTTGATGTACCCACATCACATCTTGTAACTATTAAAGAGCCTGCCAGAAGTTGGAACGTTCCCTGAGATAATGGCATTGGGAAAAGATTGCTCTGAGGATATTTCATGGGTCCTTGATATCATTCTCCACGTGGGTTGGGTAGCTCCCACGTTAAGCGCTCGCCTCAGGCATGGAGCCACTCTACACCTCACGAGTTCAGATCCCAGCAGGGCTAACTCACCCCGTCCCCCTTCCAAGGGCCAGAAAGTGAGTACCATTAAATTGGGTAATAATAGCAGCAGTCATTGCAGCACTTAGAAGTGGGTGAATCTCAGATGAAGAGCTATATAAAAAAAAGAAAACTCCCGAGTGAAATTATATAAGTAGATTGTATTGTGGCTACTTTTATGGCAGCATGCATTAGGACAGTAAGTATTGGATCTCGTTACTGTGCTAAGTATTATGAACTGGTGGTATGTGTATTGCTCATAGAACGACTGCATTTCAGATAGTCCATAGGGGGTGGCATAGGAATACAAGACGTGTGGCAGGCATGACCTAGACGTATGGCATGGTGGACATTAAACTGTTAATGACATTAGTGCCATTTAACAAGCTGATAACAATAGGGACATTTCACGATTTGCTTACATTTGTGAAATGAGTGATATTATTGAGGACAACTCACAGGCCTATAGCTTTGGGGGCATTTCATAAACTGATGGATTTGGGTATAAGTCCATAGTTGATGGCACAATTTCATTAGTTGTTGAGTTGTTGGGATTGCGGACACTTCATAGACTGCTAACACCTGGGACATTTGGAGCATGACAATTGTAGTGTAACAGTTTCATGTATTTATATAATTGTGGAATTTCTTATACATGGGCAGAATTGGAAATATTTTATGGTTTGGGTGCTTTGAGCACATTACAGAATCTGATGACATGGCGCCCATTTTTTATCTTATACCATTATGGGCATTTTGTTGGTCGATGGCATTGGCAAACTTTCCTGGGCTGAAGGGTTGATGGAATTAATTCGATTTCATGGAATAATAATTGTATGGCGGGCATTTCCTAGGCTGGTGGCACTGGTAAAATTAATGTGCGGTGGGATTCATGGCATTCTTCTAGGGTGTTTGCATTGTATGAGGATATGCAAGGTTTGATGCCAGGGAGATATCTCATAGCTTAGTAGCATTGTTGGACTGCCTTAAATTGATGGTATGGGCAGCATTTCAAAAGTAATGGCATGTGTGGCTGTGTCATATAATGAGCAGATGGCATTGGTTTCATGCCACTAGCTGCTGTCATTTGTGACATTTCATTTGTTAATGCCAAGGGTGACACCTCATAAGCTGGTAGTATTGGGGATACTCAGGGCAGCTTTTAAATGGTTGATGCCACTGGAGATATGTCATGACTTCACAGCATTCGTAACATTTTCATGGTGAATGGTATTGTGGACATTTCGTGTGCTAGTGGAATTCATGTTATTTCAGTTGTCAGGGTATTTGGGACATTGGATGGGTTTATGGCACTAGGGGCTGTAAACACTATACTGCATTGGCAATAGCACATAGCTGGTTTGTATTAGGACATTACATGGGTACATTAATTTGGTTGACATTTTATGAGGTGCCATTAAGACGATTTGTGTTGATTTAGCATTTTGGAGATTTCATCGATGAATATAGAGGACAGCTCAGGGGCAACACGCTTGCCTTGAAAGCAGGACGACGTGGAGCAACACAGGTTTCGATCCCTGCTCCGCACTTAGAAATCTCTGGGTATTACAATTACAACAATATTGACATCTGTGCAGAGCTTGCTAACGCAGGTTCGAATCCCGTCAGGGCCAAACTCAGCCTTTCATCCTTCCGAGGTCGATAATGAGCACCACACACCGTGGGTAATAATAAGCAGCGCTCAGATACCTGAGGGTTCGTAGCGTTACATACATGCGAAATTATTAAAATTATTATTATTAGGGTCAATTCATGGATTGGTGATATTGAGTATATGTTGCATGTTGATGGCATTCATTACATTTCAAACATGGCTTACTGAGCAGACATGTAATCACATCCGGTGTTTGATGCCTTTGGTAATATATCGTGGCATCAGAAAAATGGAATTTGCTACCATTCCTGTGATTCCAGAGGATACTGACAATGTGGAAGAAGTATTGAGTTATTGTCATTGGGATATTTCATAGGATGTCGGTATCATGGACATGACCTCGATTGATGTCAAAGGGACATTCATTACTAAGGGCCTCACTGAAATTGAATTAGCCAACAACATTGGTGGCATTTTACAGGGTTATGTCATTGGGGCCATGTAATGCACTGATGGTATTGAGTGTTCCTAAAACAAACTGCATTGAGAGTATTTTCTGGAGTCATAGAATTGGCAACATTTAATTGGTTGATGACATAGCATTGGTTCATAGCATTCATGACATTTCATTGGTTGGAAGCAATGGGGGCATTTAATGTACCAATGACATTTATTCCATTTCACGTGTTAATTGCATTGGCGATATTTCATGGGCTGATGGCATTTAGGTCTCTTTATGGGTTTATGATATTTGATCCATATGATAGATTGATGGCTTTGGCAATATGTCTTGCCTCGATTGGTCAATGAACTAGGGTGACATTTGAACAGCTGATGGCACTGGAAGACATTATATAGCTTAGGGACATGGTTGACATTACAATGAAATATGGCACTGAGGTTATTTTGTGGGTCTATGCCATTGAAGACGTTTGTTGGATTGCTGTCTTTGCTAACAGTTAATTTTTTAGTATTTGAATTTGACATTTATTTGAGACATCGAGTACTTTTAATACTTTGCTAGCACCAGGAACACTTTGTGGGTTGAGGGCGCTGGAAATCTTTCAAATGCTGTTTATCTGGTGGCAATCTGGGGTTCATAAATGGAAATAATTCTGGGGCTTTGGGGGTATTTCATAGACTGACGACATTGAAACTATTGCTTAGCTTGATGGTCCTCCGGAACACTTAATTCATTGATGGCATTGGCAGCATTATTGTGAGTGCTTTCCCTGAAAGCAGTCCAGGGTTAGATGGCATTGGAGACTTTCCATGGGTTGGGCAATAAGGGGAGGTGTCATAGTTGTTTGTAATTGCTCTAATTTGGGACATTTCATGTGGTAATGTCATTGGAGAACATTCACACATGTCATAATTTCAAAGGTTTGTGGAATTGGGACCTTTTCTGCTTGCTGGTATTCAGGACTCTTCTCATCTTGCCGGTACCTGGCCCATTTCATTGCTTGTTGGCAACAGAGCTAGAAATATTCATGGGCTGATGCCTTCATGGGCTACATTGGGTTGGGTTGGTGGAAGCAGGGAAATGTCATGGTTTGGCACAGGTTGATGGCATTGGCAACATGTCCTGGGTAGATTGCATTCAGCACAATTTTCAGGCTGCTGGCATTAGGACATATTTTATAATTAATGGCATTGGAGACATGTCATGTCTCGATTACAGTGGGTACATTTCATTGGTTAATGGAAGACTTTATGAACCAATGGCAATGGGAAGATTTCATGGACTGATAACATTGGAGAATTTCCAAAGCACCGATGGCATGTCGAGGCATTGCACGGGTCGGTGGCATTGCGAGCATTTGACACGTTTATGCAAATAGCAACATATGTTGGGGTGATGTGCTCTGTGCCACTCCAAGAAGCAAAAGCATTGATATTTTGCATTTGGGATATTTGTTAGGCTGATGGAATTCGGTGCATTTTATGGTGTGATAACACTGACCACACATTTCATGGCTTAGTGACTTTGGAGCATTTCGGGGGTTTGCATTGGGAGCATGTCTGGGGTTCACAGCAGTGGGGTCATTTGTGTAACGATAGAACTGGCCACATGTAATGTGGGTTGATAGCACCAGAGACATTACATTGCTTTATGTCCTTGAGAACACTTCTGGGATGATGGCACATGCAATATCCTATGGGATTGCATGTGCCATGGGAATATATCAGTATTTGTGGTATTGAAGAGATTTCATGGGACCATCCCACTTGCAACATTTAATTGGTTGATGGAATTGGAGACATCCCTGCGTTGATGGTTGCAATGCATTTTCTAAGCTGACGGGAGGCTTCCCGTTGTGTGCACTGATGCATTTTTTATGGGTGTTCAAAAGTAGCTTTTTGAAATGTCGTTGTCCTAACTAATGCACACACAAACGAATCATCAATTGAAAGACTGTGAACACGCCCAGGCCTGCTTTCAATTCTTTTGAAGGGGACTGCCTTTATTTTATGTTCTCTTTCTTAGAACCAATAGCGTTCCTATTATGTTCTAATTACCTCGATTAGATAAAACAATTCAACTGTAACCTCTACGATGTAATTCTACCTGCTTCGACTCTGTGGTCTGTTTTTGTAAATGGTTGTGACTGCAGTATATTTTTTTCTTTCTTTCTTGTAGTAGCCTTGGATTTTAATGTTTAACTCGCATACATCAGTGTTTTTTCAGTTTTCAGTCAGCTACGGAAGTGACGACACAATTAGTCTCGCAATATATATGCCATTGAGAGTTGCATGAACTTCACTGCCTTTATCTAAGATGGGAGCAACGTCGTGGTTTCCGCATTGTGTCTCTAAACCTTTGATCAAGAACATGTATCTTAAAACATGGTTGGGCTGAACCATGGACTTCACTCTATTTATTTCTTAGCGCAAAACAAATTAAATGAGTATTAATTTGGAAACATGCTATCGCTGTGCCCTTTCTTTGTATTTCTATTGATTTCTCAGGTGTGCCACTCTCCTATTTAAGTGGCGCACCCGCTATCTGGCAAACACAAATCAGAGCCAATCTTGTTGACACCTAAACTAGTGTAGCACCTGGATGTGCAGCTTCAGAGCACTTCATAGAGGCAAATTGCACACGCTCTACGAGTGGATACCCAGAGCAGTAACTGCACCAGAGTTTGTGCCAAGTGAAGGGATGGAAATCGGTGACCAGGGCACCTTCCAAACTGCGAATGAAAGAAAAAAAAAGCACAGGGTTATAATTAGAGCATACACAAAGACAATACTCCAATGTAGCAGATAGCAGAGCTCCGACACCATGGGTACCCCGATCATAGTGACTTGACAGTTCAACAATGGTGGCTCCAGGAGGCAACAGCTCCTTTAGAGTTCTGACAAATTCACTGGGAAGTAGTTGCCATAAGTTGTAAGAGATCACTAAGATCCAGTGCCTGGGTGCCGTGCAGCAATCTAACTGCCCGCCGCCTGCTGCTTTGCTTCTGTTCACCCAAGCGTGTACTGGTGGGTAAGGGGTGGAGCCCAGTATCTACCTTGATGTATGACTCAAAACACCACACTTTGGAGGTTTCATTTTGGCATCTTCTGGGCACCGCCTGGTTCGCTGTGTCTTTCAGTTCTTGTTGTGGGTTTATGAATTTGGGGTTCATAGCTTAAGTATAATTTTTTTTATTGAATTAGCTGATATAAATCAACTTTACAATATATAAGAACAATAATTTTTAAAACATAAAACTTAAACTCATGAATATAAAACTTAAACTCATGAATAGAAAAATCCAAAATGAAAAAATAAAAATATCTAAACAAATTAATAAAGCTAACACTTTATCCTAATTCATCAAACACCGATTGACTTAAATTAAGATGCATCAGTCAATTTGACTTCATGTAGAAACCTAATAGTCTGATTTAAGTAAAAAAAACAGAATGAATCATCTTCCATAGAAACTCAGGTGAGACCACTCGATATGCATGTGTTGCTGTTTTGATATGTTTTTTACGATGATCAGTCAGCATGATGCATTCAACAAATAGATGTCTCAGTGTCTCCTTCTGGTTAGGTTGCTGGCACAAGCTGCAAAAGTTCTCAGCTTGATTAAGTTTTTTTTTCGTCGAGCTAGAACATCCTTAACGAGCCATGGATTGAATCTCAGTCTCATAAGGTCTTAAGTATTGATCTGCGTTTCTTCATATACTCCTTGACTGTAATGGATGTGTATGCTACACTGCAGTGATTTGCTACTGAGGAAACCACATGCACAAAAACGAGGCAAAAGCCATGCTGTGCCAAACAGCACTAGTGTTAGCAGGAAAATACGCCAGGGGTTCACAATGCAAGCAGAATTCTGGGGACAGCATAGATAGCACACACGACCGTGCCACACACCAAGAACAGAGCTGTGGCACACTGGCCAAACAGAATGCACACATTTCTCACAGGGGCAAGAGCATGTTCATCTGGCCTGAAGACACTTGCACTGATCCTCTGGACTCACAATTCTGGGAATGTACTAAGTGTATGTGCAGCAGTACCCCAGGACTGTGCACTGCACGGCAGAAGTCTATGGGACTGTGGTCCTTAGAAACTCTCTAAAAGTGCACCTGTGGAACTCTGCTAATGCTGCCCAAGGTCCTGCAGAATTAAATAGGTCCTGCCATGTGAGACATGTCGATGTAAGTTAATGTGGACATTTAAATGTTAACGCCATTGAGCCCATTGGCATTGTAGGAAACTCTTAATTAGATAGCTTTAGGGGCATTTCATGGGTTGACTTCACTGGGTACATGAAACCTTTGGGGGTAATTTAATGATTCATGAGATTGTGAATACTTAATCAGAAGTAAAGCACTGGAATGTGTGCATGTCGATGCTGTCTGGACCAGTCCATAAACTGATACAATTGAGGGTTTTTCATGAGCAGATGCTATTGGGGACAGTCAATAAATTGATACCACGAAGGACAATTCACAGGTCCTTGGCACTGAGGTAATTTTATAACTTGTAGTTTTGGGGACAGTACATGGTTTGATATTATTACTTTTAAGAGTAATAGATTGATTTATTTGAATAATTCATAGCAACTGGCATTGCTCTGGCCAACCCTTCAAATCTGTAAAGGAAAAATCGCTTGCAAATTAGTCAATATACCACCCGAGATGTGTCAGTACAACTGAACATATTAGGTCACGTCCCTTCTGCACAAGACCAAAAATCAACCCTGGGCATGTGTTTGCCTCATGGGGTTTCATTAGTGCGGTGTACCTCGGCCCTTCAAGGCAAAGAAACTCAGAATGCTGGTTGATCTCTCGGTCGCCTTCAACCTGGTGGATCATTCTAAATTGATCGACAGGCTCGTTCAATCTGCCTACTTCTCAGACTCTGTGGCAAGGTGGGTGAAATCTTTCCTGTCTGACCGCACTGCCAGAGTATTCGCGATACCCACAAGGCGGATGACTTCATGGTATCTTGTGGAGTCCCTCACGGCTCTTGTCTATCACACATTCTCCTCAACATTTTCATTATGTCTCTCTTTGAACTCCTCGATGCCAACAAAGTGCTGTGTACCAATTATGCTAATGATACTCAGTGTCTCATCCCGCTTTCTGGTGATTACAGGGAGACTGAGGTCATCAACTCCACAATCTCCACTATACAATCCTGGAAGCTGGAGAACGATCTGGCGCTTAATGACACAAACACTGAGTTGATGATCATCAGCATAGTGGGACAGCTGAAAAAACATACTCCAGACTACGAGGCTTTTCCGATAGCTGACTTGCAGTATTCCAACTCTCCCTAAGGTTAAGACTCTAGGTGTAGTTATTGACCAGTAGCTGAGCATGAGGGCACATTTGAGCTGCCTAGTGGCATCCTCATCTCACTATCTCAAACTGCTGGCACAGTTAAGACCAGTTCTATCACGGGAGAACTGCGCTACCATTGCTAGAGCAGTGGTGGGTGCCAAGCTGGACTATGGCTCCTGTCTGCTTAATGGCGTTAGCAAAGGAGATATCCTGGATAACAGCATGCAGGGCACTGAGCTCTAAGAACACTGGCCTCCTTTAGATTCCTAAAGCCAAGCTGAAGATGGTGTCTCAGGGGTCTTTCAGCAATGCCGCCTCAAAGAGCTGGAACGACCTCCCACTTGACCTAAGGCTGTGTCGATCCTTGCCCAAATTTAAACAAACGTTAAAGACAATCTTATTCTTCTGAAATGTCTGGCTTCCCTCTAAACCTTGAGATTTTTAGGTTTGCTGTTTTAAGTGTGTCTGTTATGTGTGCACTACCATGCCCATGGGCCTGTCTTTTTGCGCAGTATAAATAAATATAAATAATGAAATGAATAAAGGACCCATTTCTGGGCATCATCTTGCTTCATAGCCTGACATATGCAACACTAAAGAAAAGTTAATGACAGGTTTTGAATCATCATAACCACTTGCGTTACCCAATGAGGCCAAAATCTGCCTGGGCTTGCTTGTGGTCTCATACAGAAGGGATGCGACCAGCCGTTCCAACTCTATGACTCCTTTTGGTTTCTAGAGGTTTTACCTTCTGTAATGACATGGTAAACTGAAATGCCAATGTTTATGATTGATTCAAAACCATCCAAACATTACTCATCAATGTTCCACACCACCCTAATGGGCACAGGTATTCCGAGCTGTGGGTCCTTAGCCTGCTGTGCCTAGAGTACAAAGCTACACTTCACTGATGATGCCTAATGACGTTGGCGTGTGGTCACATGCAGAAGCAGGGTGAGCTAGCAATTCCTGCTGCATTGCCCTTTTTTGGGGGGCGAATGAACAGTTCTGGATGATACCCACATAATTGGATGGGCATGGGCATGATCAGAGGGGGCAGAGAGATGGGAGAGATGCATATTCCATCCAATTAGGTCTGTCTGTCTTATCCATTCTAATGTATTATTTATTTTCTTGTATTTTGATGATGACATATAATTTCCTTTCATTTATTGATTATGATATATGAAACCAATTGTTCATGAATAATGAAAATATTATATTTAATGTGAAATGGTGGATTATTAGCCCTGTCTTAATGAGGACCTGGTGAGGTTGAAACACCTGTTGATATTGGGAAAATGAATTAATAAAATTAGCTTTTGAATATCGTTGGCAATGTCATTAGACTATCTTTAAACATAGAGTCGAGAGGCGCATTTCAAGGGGTGAAACACTTTTATACAACATTTTATGCAGGGTGTATAAGAATACCCTTGGTCATCCCTAACAAGCGAAAGTTCCCAGTATCTACACAACCTTGTTTCTCAACTAATATAAGCGCGGCGTGTCTTTAAATCCTCAGGACTGTTTCCAAATTTTTCTCATTCGGGACATTTCATAAGGTGAAGGAATGGTGGACATTTCATAAGGTGAATGAATGGTGGACATTTCATGGCTAGATTGCAGTGGGGAAATTGTATGGGTTGGTATGGGTTGATAGCACTGGTGTCGTCTCATCGGTCGGTGGGATTGTGGCTGTTATAATTAATGGTCATGTGTACATTTAAGGAATGTGTGGCAACAGTGACATTTAATGAGCTTATGGCATGAGGAACTTTCCTGGGTTTATACAATTGGATTAATTGCATAAAATGATTGCGTTGGAGCTGTTCAAGTGTTGATGACATGAGGCCAATCCATACCTTGATAGTATTTTGGGCATTTTATTTGCTGACTGTAATGTGGATAGATCATGTGCCAGTGGGCTGATGACATTTCGTGGGGTGATGGTAATTACAACATTTCATTGATTAAAGGCATTGTGGACATTTGATGGGTCAATGGCATTCAAGACATTTCATAGAGTAGTGGCTTTATGGCATTTTGTACCTTGAGGACAATGGAGCTCTTCCATGTATTGATGGCAGTGTAGTTCTTTCATTGGCTGATAGCATCAAAGACATTTTATGAAATGATGCATCACATAAACCAAGGAAAACACTCCTTTGAGCTGAGTGAATACTGCTGCACCTTAACAATGTGACTAATGTTTAGTGAGCCGATAGTGTTGTCTCGTCCCTGGTCAGACTATCATTTCATCAACTTGGAATTACTGCTACATAGTTGAGTGAGCGGGACCAAAGCCAGGAGGACGATAACCACTTCAAGAAACAATTGCAAACTGTTCTTAGAAGCTATGGAGCCTTTTCTAGTGCCCCTAATATTGAACATGGTCAACGCTGAATCTGCGAAGCACATGGTCCATATTATTATATTATTATAGCCACCAAGATGTTTTTTCTAAAGCAGTTAACATCATTGCCCATTTAAAGACTAAATCAGTGCCGTGCAAAAAAATAATAATGTGGTAATCACCTGAACTACAAGGGGTGAAAGCACAGAAAAGAGGATTTTTTAACACAGAGATCAAATCTATAACTTCTATAGACGGAAATGCTTATTCTAAAGCAGCCAAGCACTATAAAATGGCTATTATTGGAGCTAGAAAATCAACATATGACACCAAGATTGCGAATGCGGAGTCTGACTCTCAAGACCTCTTCAAAGGAGTTGTGAGATCCATACCAATAGAAAGCTGTTAAATGTCCTAAAGACAGTTCATGGGGCACCTCTATTGAAGAAGCGATCTTGAATAAATTGCGTAGCATTAAACAAAATATTAATATCAAAAGCATATGGATGGATATTCAGAGGGCATTGGGGGAGGCACGAAAAAGATCCCCAGCTGTAACTCTGATAGCACAGACAGAGTTAAGGTTCAAACAGGGAACCAGATTTTTAAAATACATTTTATCTTTGTTTAATTGATTTATTTTAGCCTGCATTAGTATTGTATTAGTATTGTGTGCTTTAGCAATAGGAGTTTTGAATTGTTCTGCTTAACACCTGCTAATAGTGGGGGGAGACGCTAGAAGTGACATTCTTTTGTGTTTCAGTACGTAGCTGTTTACAATTCATATCCTTTGAGACGCAAGCAAAAGCATGCGCTTACATCAGTAAAGAACCACAATCCCCAGCAGGATTGTAGTCCTAGAACACAATTTCCCTTCAAACCCGGCGCAAACGTGCTGGCGCACACGGGCAGGCTCAGTCTGATTCAGTCTGTGCAAGGAGGTGCACGGGGTGCTATAATTGTAAGTTCTTTTAAAATGTTCTGCCTCCCTGTACCCTTTTCTCGTGTACACAACCTATCACTGTTTTAGACAATGAAGGGAGGTAAACAGCAGCTAGTCAAACATAGTGGAGAGAGCAGGAGGAGCTCCATGGCGGAGACCAACAGAGCTAAAATTGGAAATCCAGCCAACAGTGGGAATCCAACACGGACTAAGAGTCCCGCCAGAGAGGCAGGGGGGAGCAGGAGAGAGGAAACCAGATAATACCAGCAACACAGCAATGTTGCAAGTAGGGCTGCTAAGCACGCGGTCTCTAAACAAACACACGTATAATGTTCACGACCTCACTAAAGAGAAGGACTTAGACTTACTATGTGTAACAGAAACCTGGCTGAAAGATCCCATCGGCCCAGTATGTGAAAATGTGGTCCCAGAGGGGTACATAATATAGAACAAAAACAGAAAGAATGGTATAGGTGGAGGAGTTGCCGTCATAGCCAGAGACAGCTTGAAGTTATACAAGGCTGAATTTGTATGTAGAGGCTGTGAGGCAATACATCTAAAAATCACGTACTCCCCTAATGACAGCTTAAATATCATTGCTCTATACAGACCACCCTCCTTAGTTTTGGATTTTGAGAACAAACTCACCTCTCAAGTAACTAAGCTTATCTCGACTAATACATCTACACTGTTAGTAGGAGATATGAATAGATGGAGAGGGAATATTGAGGACAAAGAAGCAATACTGCTGGAGAAGTCCATGAAGAATTTGGTATTCCCAGTACTAAATAAAGAACCCACGACTCCCCAAGGGAATCAGTTGGACTGGGTTTTCACCAACAACCTGAAGTCCCATAATGTTATTACCCAACCATGTATATGGTCGGATCACTACTTAGTCACTTTTGATACGAATTAAAAATCCCCATATCAAGGTGTGGAGTTGAAATTTTAAAAACATAGGCCATGAAATACTGAAACCATGCCTACAGAAGATCACAGAGTCCTTTCTTGAAAAGGAGGACTGTGAGAGCATGTTAAAGAAATACAACAAACATATGCAAGCCTTGGTGGAAGAAAATGCCCCGCTGAAACAGAAATTGGTGAGAAAAAATAATAACTACCGCATATGGTACAGTGGAGATCTTAATAAATTAAAACAGGAGAAATGAGCCAAAGAAAGGATATGGCGACAGAATCCAATCCAAGTAAACAAAGAAAATTGGAAAAGGGCTGATCACAGCTATAGGAAAGGTGTTAGGGAGACTAAGAAAAACCCAGGATGCTGTCACCGCCACACATACCCATCAGTAAAGACTGTGATAGGGTGCAGGAAGCCTTTGCAGATAAGATTCAAAAGGCCAGAAACAGCATCATCCCAGCTAGAACTGATGAAGATAGACCTGTTACCCCAGCTGAAACCATAAACTTGGAAGCAAGAGGGAGTTTTAGGTTCTCGCCCATATCTGAGGATGATTTATGTAAGGTAATGGCTAAAATGAAACCGACCTCGTGTGCAGAGAATATTCTGCCCACCAAAATCATCTTGAAGCATAAAGAACTTTTTGCCCCGGTCTTGACGAAGATGGTAAATGCATCCTTTAGTGAAGATGTGGTACCTAAGGAGATTAAGGAGGTAACTATTACCCCACTAGTCAAAAAAGCAGGGTTGGATCCTAAAGATCGCGGCAACTTTCGGCCCATCACAAATTCGAACTTCATTCTGAAGGTGCTAGTTAAAATTGCAATAAGCCAACTGCAAAAACATGTTGAAGACTTGAAGTTACTGCACAAACAACAGTCAGGTTTCCGGGCCTCCCATAGCACTGAATCTGCCATGCTGGACCTTCAGACACACATGCTGGATCTGATAGACAAAGGTAAAACAGGTATTCTCATGCTACTGGACTTAAGCGCTGCCTTTGACTTGGTGGATCACCAGCTTCTTCAGGAGGCACTGGCTAAAATAGCAGGTTGCTCTCCCAAGTCACTGGCCTGGTTGTCATCCTTTCTGAAAGATCGGAGTGGTAGAGTACATTGGGGTGACAATGTCTCTAAGGCCGCCCCCATTTTATATGGAGCCAGCAGGGAGCAAGCCTGTCACCTTTACTGTTTAATCTATATCTGAGAAGCCTCTGCGAACTCCTGGAACACATCAGCGTATTGTTTACGAATTACGCCGATGACACGCAGCTCATTTTTGAACTCAAGGGCGATTATATCACCGATAGTGCAAAAAATACAGAGGTATATCAGGTTATAGATCATTGGATGCAACATCATTGGATGTGCTTAAACAATACTGAAACCGAACTGATGATCTTCAGAACCCGACAGGCCAGATCGAAGCTGGGGATGGAATACAAGTCCTTTTCCATCAAAGAGGCCATCATCCCGGTGATGCCGCACGTTAAAACCCTTGGGATGATGGTGGAAGCATCGGTGCGATCTGAGGTACAGGCAAGCTACCTGCAGAAAAACAACGCCTACTATTTGCGCCTCTTGAGAGCGATAAGACCCTTCATCAATGAAGTTAACTCTGCGACAATTGCTAGAGCCATCATTTTGTCGTGCCTTGACTACCGCAATGCCTTACTGCTGGGAGCTACGAAGAGGGAAATCCAAAAGTTCCAAGTCATGGAAAACGATGCAGTTCGCATAGTTAAGAATATTAAAAACAGAGAACATGTATCAATAGGGAGAAGAGCCCTCCGTTGGTTAAGAGTGGAGGACAGAGTTAACTTTAAGGCCATGACAATAATCCATAGATGCCTATACGGAGAGGCCCCGAGCTACTTTAAAAACATTTCTCCTTTTATACACCCCGAAGATGCTAAAGATCAGCCGACAGGGGTACCTTGAACATACCCTGTGCCAATCGTGCATTCGGGCGAGGCAAGTCCTTTCCGGTAAAAGCAGCAACCTACTGGAACAAAATGCAGATGGTTTTACGGCAAGAAGTGAACAACCAGAGGTTCAGGAAATTGCTTAAAACCTTTTTGTTCCAATGAGAAGCGTAGACTTTCTCCAGTATCCAACCTTAGTTCAACGAAGAGAACTATGTGTATTTGATCTTTCTTGGTTCCCACGCCCTGATGCCTGTAAGCTATCGGCGCGTTATAAGTAGGCACATAAACATAAACATAAACATAAACAGAGGTGGAGATGACAGATATCATCACGAAGCTGAAACCAACCAGTTGTAAGGCTGATGTCTGTTCCGTGATCACAATTAAGGTCTACTTAACATTGTTGATTTCAGCCTTAACAACATTTGTAAACTTGTCAGTCGAGGAGGGCTAGGTCCCTGAATGCATACGACGAATGCACCATGCCACACATGGATTCGATACAGCATACCTGTAAACTGACCACACTTTAGATTCATGAGTGGGTCGAGACTATGAGAACACTTACGCGCTACTATGATCTTAACAAGGGGCTACCTCCACTGAGTTAGACACCAGAAGGAGGGTACCAGGGACGGGATCCAGACCCCCACCCACAGTTCCACAAGACAGAATGAGTACATAAGTTCCCGGAGGTATAATCCCCAAACCCAACCAACAGCGGGCAAGAAACAGGACCACAGTGAAGTCCTCTCAACAACTATTACCAGTGTTGTGCGCCCCCACAGAACATGTGCAGGCCAAGAGCATTTACAAGTTTCATGAAAATCGTGTGATGGTTACAATTACAGCGATAGGAAATAAATTGAGTGAAATCTCCTGAAGAATGTTTGCTTTTTGATAGAAAAGAACAGAAACATGTTGAGACCATAACCTGTGGAATGTTACACAGGATCAAGAGTATTAGAGTACAAAACATTAATATGACCACTGAGTTCTGAGTTTTTGGACCAAGATACCTGCTATGTTTTGAAAAAATCAACAACTTTGTGTGCTTATGACATCTGTTTCACCTTTGCAGACTGTTGCAATACACTGTATTATCACCAGTGCCTTGTAATTTTAATATGTGCATGTTACTGTTTAATTGCCATTGTATTTTGTTACACAATAAATTAATTTTTATACTAATGGATTAATAACAAATCTCTTAGCATCTGGAACTGTCAATACTTCGTCTTTATCTCAATGTTAATTGTACATATGCTCCTCTACACATTGATTCTTTGGATACGTTTACGTGGAAACTAAAAACATATCTCTTTGCCTGAAGTGGATTCTTAGTGACTGACCCTCTTTTCACTGGATTTTGATGGTTACTTATTTTTGTTATGTACGTCTAGTAATATTTGTTGTGTTAGTGCCCTTATGTCTTCGGCCCTGGTTGCGGTGGCGCTGCATAAATGAATAAAATAAAATAAAATAAAAATAGCTCTTAAACATCTGATGTGAGTAAGTTCTTTAATATGACAAATTCAGGGTCAGATTTTAGATGGAGAATGACGTTACTAACTATCCATAGGCCAAAATGAAAATAAAATAAAAATAAACAAGCATTGGCAATGCCAACAGGTTGGGCATTTGTGTAGGTATGGCAAAGTCACTTGCCAGGCACAGCCATAGTGGTATTCACTAGCCATTGTTGGTAGCAGGTGCAATATTGTGCGAGTACCTGGGCATCTAATAGCAGTGCCTGGCAAAAGAATAAAACATATGCACAAGCCAAAAATGTTGGTTTTGCTGGTGCATGTTTTAAACAGTACTTCAGTGGCTTTACTAATGTTTCTTTTTAACAGGATCTCAGTGAAGGACAAACAGAGTGCTTATTAATCGAGTGGCTTATGGCAGGCCTGGTAAAACATTTATATTACACCACTCGCGTGTTTACAACTCAAATGAGGTAATTAACTTGCAGAAGACTGCTTTGAACAAACACTGGCAGGCACTTTGAATGCAAACACTGGTGGTAGGCTTTATTAAAGCAAGCTCAACAAGTTCCCATGACCAGGTGTTTTGGGCAGGCAGAGGCAGGAATGGGTGGGGATGGCCATAGGGATTAACATGGCCATGGGCAGACAATGGATGGGCACATAACCAGAAAACACCTACATACTCTGTGTCCCTCTTCATATGCAATTCCTCCCTATCTTTACTCCAATGCAAGCAACACTAAATAACCCAAACTAAAACAGCCTAATAACCAGATATTTGAATTTAAGATCACTGGTCCAGGAAACATACCTATCTTCAAAGCATAAACCTCACCTGCCTCAGGAATCTATACGATATGTATTCATACATTTTAGGCTAGAAACAAGCTTCAAACAAATACCCACAAAAAATGTCTCACAAAATATCGGACCAAGTATAGTGAATGATGCTATTCATATCTCTTCTTGCTCTAAAAGAAAAATAACAAGAAAGAAATAAAAACAGGTGCATGGAAAACCTCTAAAAAGGAGAAAAGTTTCCACTCCTTAACTTAATGTCCACAAAAAGACTCTCACAGAAACACAGAGGTGTGAAAACGCATACCCATTCCAGTCATGGCCACAGTGAAATCACCACATAAGATGACACAAAGTCACAACACACCAGTAAATAATAACACAAGTAATGATGACTGTTGGGGTGGTCAGGAAAGGTCCCTGTGATTACAAGGGGTTCATGTTGTACTCACCGTATGGCTAGCAGGGTAGAGGCGATCTGGACGCCATGTTGCAATTTCATAGGTATCAAAGTGTAGTTAATTATGAATTGGATATGTTACTTAAGTGTTCCTGTTGGGCTAGAAATTGATACATATAAGCTTACATGCATCATAAAGATACAATGATAAACCCACCAAATGTAAAAACATTCATATACAATAACACAAATACATGGGTAATTCATGAATATTACAAATGAATCAGAAACACAGAAGTTGGGACCCTTTTTGCAAAATGTACTATGACTTTCATACTGACTTTGCTATTTTTCAGAAAACCGAAGGTAGGTGAATAAGTACCTTCAACCTTCACAGTCAGTACAGCTGTAGAAAATAGCCATGAGTATTTATGGTCTGATAAATATCGTAGATAATAGATGTAATTTCCTGATGCCTGAGAGCGGGACAGAAGGAGTTTCGTTATTTATTTTGGTCAGTAATAAACGCTGAGTAAGCCAGTGCCTTAGGCTGTCAAGGAGTTTCAATTGTGCAATGAAGTGGAAGTTTTGTAGATTGGAAAGTTTAAATGGAACAGTGACCTGGGAATGGGATAGCATCACTAACTCAAAGAGAAATCATTTAACCAGCATTCCTCATAATGCAGGGAATATTCATGTATGTCATGTGCCAATCAAGATTTAGGGTTTAAACATCTTAGGCCAATTATTGCTAGTAATGAATTCTAAGAAGAGGTGTTTTATGAATATGAAATGAATATGACTATTGAGATAAAACTGGCAATGAGAAAAGATGGCCTTTCTTTGAAGAGGGTTTTTTTCAATCATGTTTGGTGGGTGGATTGCAAAAAAAGTATTTGGAGGTGTCTTAACTTGAAGAACTATATACAAGATGTGAACTGATGTGGTTTGTTGAGACTTGGTTTAGTTTGGTCCTTCAACGCCATCTAAATGTTCCCCAGAGAATTGTACAATAAACTTGCGTTATGTACAACCATGTACTCACTTGGTAAGTGGTGGGCCTGTTTGGGTTAAGGTGATTAAAGGCCCACCTGCACAATATGTGTATTGATCCATACCCTTAAAAAGGAACAGGTGCACATAATATCAACAATATCATTTAAAAAACAGCATGCAAGTTCATCATGGCATCAAAACATAGATACATTATATTAATACTTTCCAAACTGTATCCCATAATAAACAGATTGTAACACCATCATATATGACCAACTATGAATACATATATAATCTCAATAAGTATATATAGTACATATATAGTCTTGCAATCAAACTGGTTCCCAATTTAATGAAAAACATTACATTTTTTAAATACATCACTTTTTCAAATATAGTTCAGCAACGTCCAAGCAAAGTTGATTAGAAAACAGGAAGAATTAATTCCATATATAGTATTGCTCATGTCTGAGTTGCGTACATGTTATTCATTTTCTGGATGACTTCCTGTCAATAATAACTGTTAACACAAACATCAGAAAGCGGTATAACTGGTATTGAGTCCCCACAGATCAGATCCTCTAAGATAGAACAATAATCTCAGGTTAATTAATAGCTCAAATATGTGTGCTATTAAAAGATTTCAATACTAGTGTACAATTGAAGTGTATACAGATGACTTATAAAAATGTAACTACAAAACATATCAGATCACTTCTTTCGTTCATTCAGCCTGGGGCCACTAAATTTAGTTTGTCTGTCCGATAGGCTTCGTTTTGACTCACGATGTGATGAATGTCAGTACATTCCCTGCCTACTTGTACCACAGCAAGAAGAAAACATATTTGTGAAACATTGGTCCTCGTTACGAGTTTGCCCTTAATAAGGGCATGGCTACCTCCAAACTCGGGTCTGGCACCGGTTACTGCGAAAGGGGAATTACCAGGCCATTCCGACATTGGAGGGCCCTGTAATTTCCCTTTCGTGGGAGCCGGTACCATTGCTACCATCCTGTTCTGCTCGCAGGTGCCGCTCTGCACGCCTGGTCTGACCAGAACTCGTAATGTGGTGGTACAGTGATAACGGGGCCGGTGCCGGCATCACTACCGGCACCGTTATCACTGTACCACCAGGGTCGTAATGAGGCCCATTATGTCTATATTCCAATACATGTCTGGCTACAGGTGATCTGAAATGTTTCATCCTTACATTTGTGCGATGCTCATTCCATTGGATTTTAGTGTGTCTGCTAGTATGTCCAATGTAATAAAAACCACAAGTACGTTTGGTGCATTATAACACATAAGTTGTGTCACAAGTGATAAAACATCATAACTATATTTTTTCTCCATTTCTGGGAAGGAACATCTCTTTATAACAACTAATACAATGGAGGCAAGGAAAGGTACCAGATTTCTTGGAATCTAGTGAATCCTTTCCTCTATCAGTTTATATTAATAGGTCTCTGAGATTGCTACTCCTCTTATAAGAAAACACTGGTGGGTTCTGAACTTCAGAATTTCCCAATGTTTGTAATCCTGTTACTTTCAAAGGAGTATTTAGAAACAAATGCCTGCGATGGAGATTCACACTCACATGTATTATGCAACAGCATTTATCTGCACTTACTAGTTGCCTTCACACTAGCTTCGCTCAGCTCTTCATTAGCATATCCAGAGAACTCCTTATATTTGTTTGATACATTCCTGTTCGCCACTCAGTGTTTGTTTTACTCTAAGTAACTGGTTATAAAGCAAACTCCTCAATGTTGCTCATGGGTGGAATCTCAAACTATGCAATAGGTTATTTCTATCAGTTGGTTTACAATATATGTTAGTGACAAATGTACCTGCATCAGAGATTATTTCCACATCCAGAAATTGTAATCCAATTGAGCCCAAATTCATATGCACCTGTAAGTGATCATTAATCTGGTGAAGTTTCCCAATAACATACCAATGCTTCTCAGTGCCCTTTCCATAGTCCAAAACATCATCAACCTATGTTCCCCATAACTTTAGTTATTTATGTCATACTGGGTATTCGATTATGTGGACTAGCTCAAATGCACACATAAAGCATTTGGCCTATGCTGGATTCCGTAGCACCCATGATGGAGCGAGCCTATGATCTGTAGATAATATTGTTGTTGAAACTTAAAATACGAGTTCTGTGAAATGAATGTTGGCTACACCAATTTGAACTGCAACAAACTGTTATCATCTTGTATCAGCAACCATTCCACTGCCTCTAAACCAAGGTTAGGCTACATGGCGGTATATAGGCTCTTCACTTAAATAATAAAGCAGATGTCTTCACCTTCTAGAGGAATGGTGACCGATCTGTTTAAGAAGTGCGTCATATCTTTAACGTAAGTAGATGTCTTCAGAATCAGTAGCTGTAAAAAGTAGTCAATGTAGACCCATAAATGCCTACCAATGGCTGATCCAATAGGTCAGCCTGTGGGTTTCTTAATGTCCTTGTGAATATTGGAAAAGAGGTCGAAAATAGGTACTTTTCTCTACTTAACAAACAAGAGCCTTGTTTTATCACTGATCCAACCCTGTATCTTATCTTGTTCTGATAGCTGAAATAAAGAATTGCATCCTCTACTAGTTTGGGATATGCACTAGTGTAATTTAGCTCTCTATAACAATCCTCACCGTAGTCTGTTGCATCTTGAGGAGCAAGTGCACAACCCTTATCACCAGGATGTATAGTAATATTGTCATCAGAATAGAGACTCTTCATTAAAGCCAGTTCTATTCTATAAAATGGCCAGATGTGGGTTTCTTGTAAAAAAATCTACTTAGATCTTTTAAGACACATTCATAAAAAATGTCATTAGTGGTCTTCCGAATCGGAGCAACAAACTGTTGTATCCTATGTAGTCTCCTTACTTGGGTCAAGCAGGCTGCTGTCATCGGGGAACTGCCAGGCTGTGACTGTAGGAATGCTCCATGGGGCAGTTGAGAGAGAGACATGAGAAGGGAGGAGCTGGATAACTGGTGGCTGCTACTTATGCTATCTCTTTAGATGACCACATGAATAAACAGCCTTACAAGGAAACACCCGTCCGAGAGTCATCGCTGCATGCTACGTTATTTGAATGCAACATAATGAATGCATAAACTTAGGTTAAATTCCACATGAAGTTTCCCATCATTAACTGTACAAGGTAATTCTGCAGTATCCATGTCAGCAAAGAAAGCTTTGCGTACAAATTTAAATAGGTCAACCCTAGTTCAAACCTGCTTGTGGTATATGTGTGTACATGATTAAAACCTTTTTGAAGTGTCTTGACCTCCTTGCAGCTTGGATTTTAGCTAGGTATGTTAACAACTAATATTGTTCTGTTTTAGCACGTTTGTTTATTGGATTACACACCCGCAGGTCTACAAAAGATTCTGAACGCACTGGCTGATTGTTCTAAACATAACGGGCTTACGATAAATATATGCAAAAGTAAAGTAATGATCTTTCCAGAAAAAAAATCCAAACAAATTAGTTTAGTTTGGTACATGAATAACGAAAAGCTGGAACAAGTGTACTTCTAGAATTATTTGGGTGTAATAGCATAAAATAAATTAGGATGGCAATTAGTGAAAAATGTTAAGTATTTGCCAGCGCGATCAGTGCATTTGTTGGGAGAAACAATGGTTATTCAACACACACTGTTTTGATGCTTTACACAGCAAAAATTCGAGCAATGCTCATGTATGCCATTGAAATTTGGGGACACAAATATGTCACCAAAATGAGGAAACTGGAAGCCATGTTGTTGCGCAAGTTATTACGGCTACCTAAATGCATATCCGCTGAATACATTTATCTTGAGTTTGATGTGAAGAGCATTGAGTGCGAATTTATCAGAAGACTTGTAATGTGTTATGTGAATCTCACTACTTTAGCAAACGATACAATTGCTGTCCCATACATGGAGGCATTTGAACGTATTGAGAATAGTAAAGCAATGGGCACACTGGGCATAATCAAATCTATGCACTTCAAATTGTCAGAATCCGAGTCCTCGGATTCGTGACTCACCTGTTTGCTTCTTGTGGATTTCTTCTTTGAGTGCGTTGGTTTCTTTTTCCTGGATGAGCGTGCCTTGTAAAGGTAAGCTCTGGAGTCTTCTGAACTGAATCCAGTCTGCTGGGCTTCGGAGAACGCGTAAGTCCACGGCTCCCAATCACGGTGACGCCGAAGCTCGGGCACGTTCAGTTGTGCCAGGAAGAATCCAGGAAGAGTCCAGGATGGAACCAGGATAAGGGTACAAGGTAAAAGGGTTCCGAAATGAGCACTAGGAAAGAGGGGTAAACCAGGAAGGATGGAAGATGGAAACCAGGGTTTACGAGGGAAAAAAGGGGCTAAACACGAGAACACAACTTGCTGGGCGAAAGCAGGTAAGCAGAGCGTTGAGATGCGTGGAAGCGCGGGGCGTGTCTGTTTTCAAGGGAGCATGAGGATCCGACCGACGACTACACCGCACTGGAGCATAGCGACGGCCATGTTGAAGGTGAACGGTGTAAAGTCTATTGACTGAGGGACCGGGCAGACCAGAAGGGTCGATATCGTCGATACCTGACACAAATGGGCTGTTGGTTTCGTCCAAAATCCAGAATATAATCCCAATCAATAATTCAAAGGTTGGCTAAAGAAGAAGTTGGCTATAGTTGGACAAGAAGGTTGTATTATAGAACTAGCAAAGGAAGTCCACAGTGTCCCTTGCTGTCAATATAGGCTTGAACGGGAATCGAAACCAAAATATATCATGGCTTTTCTTAACCCTAAAACATTTCACTTTTACTTGCTGATGAAATTCAATAACATTGAGGCTCTAGAAACGAAAGGTGCACAGTTGGGTTTAATGAAATCCATGCAGATGTGCCGCCTGAGTTAATAGAATCTCTGGAACACCTGATGGTACACTATGAGAGTTTGTTGGAACTGAAAATTAAATATCTTAAATCTTATGCTAACACTTTAGATATAAATAATCTTTCCAACCTATGGAAACATTTTATGATTGGGGATGATTGCAATCTTATCTAGTATGTGGTGTTATTTTATATATGAATTGTGGAGATTTTTAACTGTTTTTAGAATTTGCAGACCCCAATTAATAGTATGTTAATAGTATGTTAACCTTAAAGAATATTTGAATGAATTTAAAGTGGTGTTTATCCGAAATTATAAGAACATATAGGGTTTGTTAATTCCCAACCTCGGGTTTTGTATTTTTAAATATTTATTTAAAAAGTGATGAAATTGGGAATATTAATGTTTTAATTGTGCGATCTTTTCTTTGAAATAATGTAGTTGTTGTAAGAGTGTACTATGTATTGGAGATCCTTTTAGATTTTTGTATTGTCAATGTTTGTATTATTTGTTTTTAAGTATATTAATAAAACATTCAACTTTAAGCTGTATATGTGTGTACATGACTGAAACCTTTCTGAAGTGTCTTGACCTCCTTGCAGATTGGATTTTAGGTAGGTATGTTAACAACTAATATTTATCTGCTGTTTATGGAGATTGTGGATTTTTACTCCACCCTCGTCCTGTTCTCTTAATCTTATGTTTTCTAAAAATAGCCAGTGTAATAGATGCCCTATGTCCTGATGGCGAGTACCATCAATCTCTGTATTGTCTTGGTTACTATGCTGGTATCTACTATCGTTGGTTGGTCGATCGGTATCTGTACTAGAAAAGTATGTGAAAATACTACAGGACTAATTGCTACCCATGGTGATTGGCCTATGCCTTATTCATCCATGTATGTACTGTGACAAGGCCTTTAACCTGGCTTTGTCAAAAGGAGCGTGGGAAGCCTTTTTTTAAGGGCGCTTGGAAGATTTCCAGAGCAAGCCCTAGCCCTAAGGGCAGATTCAACTATGCAGGACCCACTTCCTGCCCACCCCCCTTTGTGCCAGTATGTTTGTTTTGAAACACTTGTCTCCAGCCTTGTCTTATGCCTCATATACTGCCCAGTGCCTCTTTTCGTTTTCAGAAACCACCAGCCCAGAGCAGAAAATCAGCAGAGAAAATCAAGCCAGAAAACCAGTGCCAGCACCGAGTAGAGGAAGAGAGACCAGGAAAATCACTGGAGGAGGAAAGAAAACCAATGCATTTGCGCAATGACACTCTCCACCAAAAAGCATACCTATGGGGGCAATGATAACCAGCCCCATAACACAACCCGTCACATTGGGCCTCCTAAGCCACCATGGAAGTTCTGTGACATGAACGCACAGAGAAAGTGGACAGGGCTTAACCCGCTCTTCATTGACTTACCATGCACATAAACGCTGTGCAAGGAGGAGATAAGTCAGGATGGTGTCCAGTCATTTGATCGACAGACAAATGATCGACAGACAAATGGGCGACACAATTTGGTCGAAAGACAAATGGTCGAATTTTTTTTCATATATTTATTTTTCAGGTTTTCGTTTAGGAAAAAAAAGGGTTTTTTACCAAAAAAATGGGGTTGGGGGAACCCCCAAAAAATAAAAACATGTAAAAAGACCCCCCCCAAAAAAAAACATGTACAAATAAAAAATAAAAAATTCGACCATTTGTCTTTCGACCAAATTGCATCGACCATGTGTCCTGTCGACCATTTATTTTCGACCAAATGACCTGTAACCAGTCAGGATTAGGGTGGGAAAGGAGACCAAAGCTCACAGAGGAGTTGTATAAAAAGAAATGAACAGGAAGCCGGAAGAGTGGGTTTTCCAGTGAGGTCATAGGTGGAGGATGGCCAAGAGATGAGCAAGAGGAAGGAGTGAGGAAGGAGGGAGGGGTGGCTTGTAGAGGAGATTCATAGCGCGGGTGAAGTATTGCCTCAGTAGTTGAAGTGGTTCTGTAGTGTGAGTGTGTGTGTTTGTGTGGCGAGTGAGTAGTTAGTGTAAGGAGTGAATGTGAATTGAATCCTACAGAGTGAAAGGAGGGTGTTTCAGTAGTTAGTTGGGGGAGTAGTAGGAGTAGTGTGGAGGAGGGGAGCTGCAGTTTGGAGGAGGGGGGAGTAGTAGTGTGAAGTAGGAGTATGGTAGTGTGGATGAGGGGAGTAGTACAAAGTAGGAGGGGATTAGTAGTGAGTACGAAAGGAGGAGTAATGAGGAGGAGGGGAGCAGTAGTGGTGGTGAGGTGAGTGGAAATGGGGAGGAGAAGTAGAAGAGGGGAGTGTGAAGACAATTAACATCAAAGGGTGGAGTCAAGTCCAGGGCAAGTGAAACATCAAAGTGATATTAGAAAGGAGGAATGACAGGAAAGTGGTCAGAGTAGAGAGGGAGAGGCACTCTCCCAATTCCCATTAGAAACACATATTTGGATAGAGTGGGGGAAGCTAGGAAGCCCATGAAGAAGTTTCAAAAGCCATTACTTAGGTAATCATCTCCCGAACAAACCCGTACGTAGATAGTAGGGGTTAACATTCGGTATCACTATCTAGGGGTTAGTGATGCCTGAGCTAGGGAGAAGGGTCAAGATTCAGAAGAGAGCGAGAGGGGGACAGCCGTGGGCCCCAAAAATGAAAATAGAAACCCTTGAACTGTTTCTATGACTCAAAGTGATTGTTGTACTTTCTGTGACAACACCTCGTCATTTAAATAGTCATATGTGTGCATATGAAATGGTCTTACTTTCTTATGTTCCAGTTCGTTACAATACTGCTCTAAATTTCTATTGCTATTTTGCAGGGTTTTATTTCACTCTAGTTTGCCAAAGTGTTTGGTTAATTTATTTTGAATATTCTTCATCTCTTTATTCAATGGGCCTCATTACGAATGTGCCGGTCTGGTAACAACAGTGCCGGTAAGCTACTGGCATTGTTGTTACTGGACTCGCACACTCCGAGGTCTGGTGGGACGGCACCCGCTCACAGACCTTGATGGATGCACCGGCATCATTCATGAATGGGACTCAAATGGGAATGGGGAGTAATATTTTCTGATGCTCAGCAATAGGGAATTACCGGGACTGCTGGGGCTGTAATGCCCCGGTAGGTCCACTTTGCCGGGCGGCGGAAAAAAATTACTCCGGTGTTTACCAGCACGGCTACCGCCGGACTCATAATGAGGCCCAATGTGTCTAAGCGTCTGGAAGGTTCCTGAATCGTTGATAAAATCATATTTAATGAACACCGTTTCAGAATTTGTCCCGATTTTCTGACAATTTTTTTACTTTCTTCACACAGTGTTGGTCACGGAGGGATACGTAAGCCTCCGAGCATACATTGTGCCTTATAACTGCAACTAAAAAGAAAAGTGACATATAGCTTTCTATTCGCTTCTCTCCTGATTAAATATTCAAGCTGTCTAATTCTTTTTGCAGGATCACCCTGAGAAGATCCTCATCCTGTATCCCAAATTAAACACAATATAGTTTACACCTCCTCTGTACTAAAAGCAAATTTTTTCCACTTTTTGAATCTGTGATATGCTCCATGTCTTGGAAAAACATTCTGGATGTGCTTCCCCTTAGTCTGTGAATGCCCTGAATACTCGAGTACAATTGAAGTGGGCACCACCCTATACTTCCTCTAGCCTCAATGAACAGGAAACCATTATTTGGTCACATCAGCAGCCTGATGACACCGACCCTGAATTTGGCAGCTGAAAGAGCCTCATCACATAAGATGCTTCTGACCTATTTTTTGATTTTGAGGAACATTTGTTACATTGCTAAAGTGCAACAGTATCCCCTGAAAGGGTACACTCAGCTCCAGGGATTGTTTTCCTTGGTTTATTTGCTATACAGGTCTCCCAAGCTCTGGTTCTCTCTAGGCTGGACTATTGTAACAGCCTCTTTCTAAATCTACCTGCCTCTACTCTCCGCCCTCTGCAACTTATCCAGAATGCAAGAATTAAATTCAAAACCCTCTGCATTGTCCACAAGGCTTTCTGGGGCCTGGGTTCAAAATACACTCAGCTATCCCTTGGCAAATACCTCCCCCCTCGAGCTCTTCGCTCCTCTACCTCTAACTCCCTCCGGGTCGGGTCAATCGTTTTTCAAAGGAACGAGCTGGGAGTAGATCTCTATCTTCGGCTGGGGCCTCCCTCTGGAACAGCCTCCCTGCCAATCTAAAACCTGCGGAGAATCATCTCCAGTTCCGGAAGAACCTTAAGACCTTCCTCTTTGCTTCTGCCTTCGCTCCCCCTGTCCCCTGCTGATCTGCTCTCTCTTGGCGCTGTGCAAATGGCCACCCTCTGCACCCTGGGCCCAGGTACCTGCTCACCCTGCCTCCCTCCTCCACTTCCTCCTGGCCACTCCTTGCACTGGGGACTGAATCTGTACCGATACAGCCCCCCCATTTTTCTTCTTTTTCTGCACTTATCAGACTTACCCAGTCTGCTGCCTTAAACACAGCACTTGCCACTTGCTGGCTGCACTACCACTGTTTGTTGTCTCCATTTTCTATTTATTTTTATTTATTATTATTATTTATCTGTTCTCCTCTGCTCCACACTTTCCACTCTCCCCTTTCCATGCACTTTTTCCCTTTTCCCTTTCCCATGCACTTGCACGTTCTCAATGCCACTGGTCCTAGTAAGTTTGTTGTGTTGTTGTGTTGTGTTCTCCTCAGTTCCCCTCCCTTGGCTTGTCGCCTCTGAAACACTTGTGTACGAGCACGATACAAATAAAATATCATATTATATCTTATTGTGTATACCACAGGTTGCAAACGCGGGTAGCTGTAGTGCACCACATAACGGTTTACTGACTCCTTAAGACTAGAGAAAGTGTAGGGTGGTGCCCACTTCACTTGAACATTAGTATTTTATTAAATTATGACATTGGGAGTCATTCTGCTTGTGGCTTTGGGGATGGTTCATGGGACATTTTCATGCAGGAATTCATTAGTCAGTAGTTATTATTATTTAGGACACTTTGCTTTTTCTATTGGAGATATCTAATAGGTCGATGGCATTCTGGAAATATCATAGGATGAAGGGGTGGGGACATGTCACTGGGGACATGACACTGTTTAACGGAATTGAGGACATATTTCAAATGTGTGGCATTGGGGCATTTCCTGCACTGCTATTATTGTATGTATTTAATGAGATGGAGGCTGTATTTGTATTTAATGGAGTGATTTCATTAATGCGATTTCAGAGATTGATAGCATTGGTTGATGACTGTGTTGATGGCATTAGAAGACATTTCATGAGCTGACAGTAATGCAGGTGAAAGGGGCCCCTAGGAGACCCTGACGTCTATGGAAGCAAGGCGGGTCACCACACACGATAGAGACGCCAGACACGAGGTTGTATTCCCAAAGCTAGGGTTTTATTGCAAATCAAAAGTCTCAGTTGGCCAACTCGGTCTCACGCCGCCCGACGTGTATCTCTAGACCTCGACGGACGCAAGAGAGCGAATTACGTACATCAGTTACATATATACAAAATGCATATCAAACAATCATCTATGACATGGTTAACACCCCCTTTTATTGGGTTTCTTTGAACTTGGTGTGATGATGGACATCTCCGACCTCTATGACACCTTCAAACATCTATTCTAGTAACAATTTGCAATTTGTGAGTGCGAAGGCATCTTTCGGTTATTGAATAGAACACGGCGCTTCTGTTCTTGGAAGCAAACTACGTACGGGGGGGAGTTGCATTCCGGACCTTGCTATCTATCAGGTGCTATTCGCGTCCTGGGAGCCGACATGCTCTAGCGGGCTCAGCAAAGGGGGGCCATTAGAAAAGCATAATTCAAGCCTTTAGCGGTATTATTCTAACATATTCTACCATATAACGAGACTAGCTGGCAGCTGTGAAATGATTAAATGCCCTGCAGCTCTGCTTCAAGGCTACATTCGGGAGGGAGCCGGACATTCTTCCTGGCGCTGCCTGCGTTTGTGTTTCAGCAAACTCTTGTTATCCTCACGGCCCTGTGGCCTTGTCCTTTTCACATACAGACAACAATGTTTCACAGTCGAGCAGTGTAAGCGGAAAATATACTGCGAAGCAATAGGAACAGAAAGCAATGAGCAATGGTTAGAAAACAAAATGGCGATTCTTGTTACATCAAAATGGCCGCTCATTGGCAAACTCGAATACCTATATTCTGTCATATCGTGCATGAGACGGTTGGCCCACGGCCACCATAATGTGTTTGCGGTCTCAAAGTAGAGGTATCCGTATTTCTAGACTGACACAGGCTCTTCATAAGATCCTGGTATCGGATATATTTTGTAGCAGAGTTTAAACTGTGGATATTCATTGGTTGAACACACAGAGACATTTTCAAAATTGAACATTTTAGAAATATCATTTAGGTTAGTGGATTTCAGGACAGTTGTGTTGAAGCATTAATGCTATTTGTTGCGTTGAAAGTCTTATGAGCATTTGAATTGATTGTATTACAGACACTTCATAGGTCAATGGCATTTCATAAACCTTTGTTAATATGGGCATTTAATGGAGTGATGGATATGGGAATGGTCCCCTTTTTGATGTCGTTAGTTAAGAGATTTGAGGATCATAAATGGGTTTGTGGACCGAGGGCGATATGCTCCTCGGTGGTGGGCCTACCCTGTAGATAACAGCCCGCCACACAAGTTAAGGGCCGTGCGAAGCTAAGGGCCTACCACGGAGAATCATATCGCCTCATTGTCCCTGGGTCCACAAACCCATTTAAACAACTATGCTAGCATCATCAGTGTACACAAATGTCATGATGTGTCTGCTCACAATATAAGCCAGCATTTGCATGGTAAAACACAATTTCTTGATCACTGTGCTAACAATACATGCCAGCATTACACATTGAAATGCAATGTCCACAATATAGGCCAGCATTGTCACTGAAGGAATACACTTTCATGCTGGCTCTGACCAATACATGCCAGTATTACCTCTGTAAACATGTTAAATTAGGCTGTGCTCAATAAATGCCAATATTGCCACTGTGAGAACACTCTTTAATGCTGGTTTTGCCCAATATATTCCTGCATGCCACTGTAAGGAAAATAATACTCTCAGTAAACCCCCTTCCCCACCTGGCAAATACACATCCATGCACACGTTGTACACACACAAACAAACATAAAACACATGTATTCATGCACACAAAAAATTGTTTTGCCATTTGCCCATCCACACAGTAATGGTGTCCTCTCCTTTCAGTCCACGGTGACTGCATTAGCTCAAACACTATCCTCGCTTCTGCTCCTGCCTTTCCACGGTGCTCAGGCTTGCTTTCATGCACAAGCTGTGACATCTGTCTTCCTGTGCACTCAGGAACCATATTAATTAAGCTCCTGCCCTCCCACTTGAGTCATTGCAACCGGAATGTAACATGCAAGTCACGTGATGATGAGGGAACATTGATAAGGAATTAGAGGCAGTGATGCACACTGCTAAAACATTAAAGCTTGACCAAGTGGGTGGCAAGGGCAGGGGGATAGCAGTGGGACATGGTGTGGGTACTTACCCTGCTTCCCATAGTTCTGCCCCTATTGGCAATGTCCAAACAAGGCTCTGTTGGAGTTGAAGCGCCATTCACTATATACATAAGAGAATGTTTGGCTCTGCAAGCTTAGTTGGTGTGTAAGCTTAGTTGGCTCTGTTCGATAAAGTTTAGATATCTGTGTACAGAAAATGATGGGTCTTTAAACTTGATTACCTCGGCGATGAACAGTTCGTTGGTTTGAAGGCTATGTTGGCTCTTAACAGGAAAGGCCTAATGAGTTTGAAGGCTCAGTTACCTATCAGGGGTGTTGCTAGGTCTGGAAAAGATCCGGGGATGCACTAATGTCGGGACTGTCAGGACTTGAGGCTAGCTAGCTTTTTAGTTGTAATCACTGAGCTTCTATCCGGGTACTACAACCAAAAGACCTGGGGCTATACCCCCATTAGCGCCCTCCTAGTAATGCCTGTGCTTCCTAGCACTTCAGTTGGTTCTGTACAGTGGTGCTAAGGTCCAGTGAACACTTTGGCAAAAGATGCTCCTCCTACTCCCATTTCAATAGCTCAGTGGCATGACACGCTAAGGAAGTTGTTTGACGCAAAGACCAAGTCTTTTTGCACTAACACTTTATCACTCACCGCTTTCCCACAGATTGGGCAGTAGATTTGGGACAGTGAGTGACTCACACGAGGGTAATGTTATGCTATTCAAGCACTGCTTACACTAAAGCGCTTTACATACTAACTGGACATGGTGTACCATACATCAGTCTAATGCTCAATCCTTCTCTCTGTCTTTTTTTCTATCTCAGCACTCTCTTTGTCTCTGTGTCCCTCTATGTTTCACATCCTCACTCTCTGCCTCTCTCTTGTATTCTCTGTGGGGAGAGTCGTGTTGTCAGGCATGTTTGAATGAACCTCACCAGCTGTTGCAGACATCAGGCTGCCAGAGCAAACACACAGATATCTTGTTTTTATAGTTAAAAGTAGAATCAGAGCGTCAGCATCCTAGGCATCCCGAGGTGGTGACGGGCATGCTATATGGAGTCCTTAACTGCCATAGTATGCATCACATAGCAATATTGCTATTGCCCTGTGGGCACAATATCTGTATGGCAAGGTGAGGGAGAAGCGGACAGGCACTGCAGGAGATGCTGGTCTTGAGACAGACCTTAGGCCTCATTCCGAGTTGACTCGTTCACAGTAAAATTGGTGGTATTTACATGTATGGGCACTTTTACCGCACCGGCCAACTACAACTTTGCCAGTAGGGGTTAAAGATTTACCTCCAGCTAAGAGCTGGAGATAAATCTGCCCCCTACCAGCAAAAAAATGCTTTTATTACTGGCATCGCGGTAATTGCGGCAAAATCCCGCCATGGAGTCCTCGCCATGGAATAGAGATTTATCACCCTTACCAGAACTTGTAATCTACCAGTAATTCTGGAGACTAAGGGCCTCATTACACGGTAGGCGGTAACCATGGCGCTATTAGCGCCATGGTTGCCGCCGGTATTTTACCGTGTCCGCCTTGGTGGATGGCGGAATTACCGCCCTACTCCAAGGTGAGCGGGGGCGGTAATTCCCCATTCACCAAGGCTCTTCCCCATTCCCATTTTTGCCCACCATAGGGCATAATGGGAATGGGGAAGGTGCTAATTACGGTACCGCAAATTGCGGTACCGTAATTAGCTCCGAGGTCCCTTTGCGGCACCCTACTTTAACGGCTGGTAAAACCAGCCGTTAAAGTCGGGTCCCGCAAAGGGAACTCGTAGAAAGGCGGTAGGGGTTTACCGGTACCGGTGCCTGGTACCGGTAAACCCCTACACGGTAGGCGGTAGGGGTTTACCGGTACCGGTAAGGGCACCGGTACCGGTAAACCCCTACCGCCTACCGTGTAATGAGGCCCTAAGTGCCTGTAATGGCAATTCCGCTCGACAGTATTCTAGAGGATTTACCGCGAAATTTCGGCAGACTTGTAATGAGGTCCATTGTATGAGACCAGAGGACCAGCCTGCGGGGTCTACAATTGTTATTGTTATTTTATATGTTTTGTTAATTATAGAAAGAGCGTCATTGGTATTAATCTGGTGTGACTCTTCCACGAAGGACAAACATTTTAAGAGACAAAATGATCTGTATTCGGCAAAAGATGCTATTTAAACAAAATGATATTATTTGGTTGTACTAAAACTGTTCATTTTAAAATGATGCAATGTTCGCCTCTAAGGATCACTTCCAGTATATATTTTGGCCATAATATGAATGGTACACTTGTATTACTTAGCAAAGCACATTAACAACACCTAGAATATACATATAAAATATGTTCTTATACAAGGTTTTCATTCCAAGATGGACAATATGGTACACTTGTATTGTACTCTTTCATAATAGGCAACTCTAGGCATGTAGGGGAAGAGGATAAATTGCACCAATGAGGGATTATGGCTGTTTCGCAAACATGCACAGAGTATTTTTGGAACAAAGGAATGACCGCAAATCTTGAATTTTAAAAATATGTTGTGAAAAAGGGGTTGCATTCTTAAATCATAGGTCCATAATGCACACAGAGCATGTTCTTTATATCATTTTCCCTGCATTCACCCTAACATGAAAGTGTTTGTAACCATGGACCATTTATTCTAATTCGGGCAGCTTCAGGATTTAAATATAAGGATATTATGACTGCAACGTCTGTCACTGCTGGGGGTCCAGAGCCGTTCTGCCTTTCATTTTAGGAGTTAATGTTTCCATATAAGGAGAGCCCTGGTGTGTTTGGGAGCTAGAAATGTGGGCATGGGCCATCCTGAATGGTAGATAATCCCATAAATGTATACATAGAGAAAAGGATTGTTATTGGCCACATGAAATGGGTAATCACTTAATAACTTCCAAAGGACGGAATGCTGTGTTGGTCTTGCTGGGATTTGTGCTTGTGACCTACAGATTACACAGAGGATCTCATAACTGCTGAACCCATATGCATGCATTAGTAATGGCCGAACCCCAAACCCTCACCCATAATTATAGGCTCACAACTTGTATCAAGTGTTGGCAATAAAAGGCCGTAGGATTTTATTGTACAGATATGGGTTATGGCAAAAACAATATCACATATCATGATGGTATCATACTTTTGGGCACCGGGTCCTGAGGTTACTCCCTCGAACCCATGCCGCCACACATGGGCAGGTTGCCGGCTGACCGTGTTCCCCAAGAGTATACCCTAGAGACAGCCCCTCTGAGCAAGTGTTGTATTGATTTCCCGAAAGAAATGCTCCATGCCCTGGCTAGACAGATGGGTGCCGTCGTGGAGCAAAAGGTCAGGGTTGCCTAGTGTAATGGCTGGGTGTTTTATGAAACCCAGTCCTCTTGTCATACAGAATCTCTCTATCGTCCTGTTCAGTTTTCTTCTGGATATGTCTATAGATTTGTAGCAGTTGGCCACTAGCCATTTCTTTCTTGGTAAGATGGCTGAGAAGTATATTTCAGTCCCCCTCCAGTTGTGCGAAATGCCTGCTAGGGAGGAGCAGATTTCTTCGCATAGGATGCGTCTAGCTGTGTTGACTAGGTCGTTGCCCCCTAGATGGATGATCAGGAATTCTGGGGGGTCCCTGTATGCCACCAGTTCTGTAAGTGTTTCGTGGACGTCAGCCCAGTGTAGGCCTCTGTATCCCCACCATGAAGTAATGGTGTTTCTGAAAGGTGGCCCTTCTTTGGTCTCTTCTGCCCATCTGCCTGTCCTGAAAACGAATGAGTGGCCAACTATCCGTGCTGATCGGAGTGTGGTCCTCGATTCGCCTGCTGTTTCTGTGGTGGTGGGAGGTAGGGTAAAGAAAGAAAATGTTAGGGCGGATGGCTATATCAATTCTGGTCTGATATATCTTTTATAACAGTCTGACTTCCATCCCCCTATGTTTTTAGTAGTTGCGGTGCTAAACGTCCTTGCCATGCTGCAGTGGCGGCACCTATCCTGAAGGAATGAGTGCCGAAATGTTTGGGATCCCACCCTGCTCTGCTGATTGCTTTTCTCAGCACTCCTTTAAATTGGTAGCGGCTTAGGGCCGATGCATGCTTGTGGATTAAAAAACTCCCCCCTACTTTGGGTCGTTGTGCGTAATAGAGGTTGGTGATGCAAACTGGGCAGTTTGTTGCCTCATCGATGCAACAAATATTGATGGTTCTTTTTGCACCCGTTTTCGACTGTTGCATTTCTATGTTAACACTCTCCTGTCTCACCCTGATTTCCATGACGCCCAGGCCGTTTGTGGCCTTGGTGCTGGAAGCGATGAGTTCTCCTACCCGGACAGCCCAGAAGTAGGCTAGGAAAAAAGCTGTTTAAAAAAAAAAACATTATCTTGTATGGGTACCAACATATGGCTTCCAAATGACTTGCTATATGCACCAGTTTGCTGAAATAAAGGGGTCGGCGGGTGTCAACTTGTGGACCCTCTGTTCTGCCCCATCCCTTCATTGCATAAGAGATGAGGGCATTCTGGGTGGGGTCTGAATTGCCCCGTATTTTTGTAAAGTATGAAATTGCCACCAGGTGTCTTTTAGCCCAATCCCTTTTGAAACCTTGTACCCGGGCCCATTTTAAAAAATACTTTTATATCTTTCATCGTTATTAGTTCTACGTGGTTTACAACAGTGGCCTTAAATACTGTTTGCAAACACTTACTGTACTGCATTGCAGTGGTGCTTGCCACCGCCCTCTCTGCCATCTCTGTTAGGAAGCCTGTGAGGTTATTGCACCCGTTGTTTCTGTGCCTGATTCATGTTGGGCATCCCGGCCTGGGCTCTCTGGCGCTGGCGTTGATGCCAATGTGTTCCTGGCACCCCTTTTAGAGGTGCCTGCTTTGTATTGGTCATCCCGGCCTGCACTCTCTGGTGCTGGCGTTGATGCCGATGTGTTGTTGGCACCCATTTTAGAGGTGCCTGCTTTGTATTGGTCATCCCGGCCTGCACTCTCTGGTGCTGGCTTTGATGCCGATGTGTTGTTGGCACCCGTTTTAGAGGTGCCTGGTTTTCGTTGGGCATCCCGGACTGGACTCTCTGGCGTTGGCGTTGATGCCGTTATTCTTGTCTTCCCATTATTGCCCAGCATTCTGCTGGTATTGGCGTCATCTGTTCTTGGGCATGCGGTGCTAGCTCTCGGAATCTTGTCCACTGGAAACGAGATAAGGCATCGGCAATGTTATTATCTGCCCCTGAAATGTGTTTCGCTTTGAGTACAACGTTTACTTGTAGTGTGACTGTTGTAATGGCTCGTAATACTTTTAGTACTAGAGGCCATTTTGTAGACCTTCTGTTTATGGAGCCCACTACAGCCATGTTATTGCACCAGATCAAAAGTTCCGTATTCGCTAGTCGCCTGCCCCAGATGTGTAATGTTAGCCAGATGGAGAATATTTCTAGTAGGTTGATGTTTCTTGTCCACCCTTCTGTTTGCCATGACTTGGGCCAGTGTCCTGCCACCCATTCGGAGTCTAGTATGGCTCCAAACCCCTTGCTCCCAGCTGCGTCGGTGTATAGGACCCTGTTTGACTGGGTATTTAAAGGCGTTCGCCAAAGTAAAGACCCGTTGAAATCTCTGAGGAATTTTCCCCATGTTTCCAGGTCTTGTTTCACCTCTCTTGCCCGGATGTGCAAGTGTGGTTTGGTGAGTGATTTGATTTTGAACTCCAGGCTTCTGGAAAATATCCTTCCTTGAGGTATTATTTTGGATGCGAAATTGAGGCTGCCTGCTAAGGATTGTATTTCCTTTACAGTCCCCTTATCTCTCATTATCAAGTTTTGTATTTTGGCCAGGAGTTCTGATATTTTTGTTTTGGGGATTCTGCAGAGCCCCTTTGCTGAGTCTATTTCGATGCCCAGAAAAATTATGTTTGTGTCTGGTTTGGTGGTTTTTTCCTTGCTAGGTGAACTCCCCACTGTGCGGCCATGCGCTCCAGTTTTGCTAAAGCCCGGCCGCATTCCTCGGAGTTTGGTGGCCCTATGACCATGAAATCGTCTAGGTAATGCACTACTTTTGTCCCTGGTCCCTGCTTTAGGAAAGCCCATTGAAAAAAGGAACTGAATTGTTCAAATAGTGCACAGGATACTGCACACTCCATGGGGAGGCATCTATCCACATAGAATTTGTTGTTAAAAGTGAAACCTAGCCACTGCTGTGACTCTGGGTGGACTGGCAAGAGTCTGAAAGCAGATTTGATGTCCAGCTTGGCCATCAAGGCGTTTCTGCCATACTCTTGTATGAGCCTTACCGCCTCTTGGAAATGCGTGTAAGATACAGCGGATTCTGTGTGTGGGATGCCGTTGTTTAAAGACTGGCCTTTAGGGTAGGAGAGGTGATGTATTAGTCTCATTTTCCTGGGTTCTTTTTTGGGGACCAGGCCTAGTGGTGATATTAAATAGTCCTTCAAAGGCATGACGTCCCAAGGACCTGCTACCCTGCCCTGTTGCAGTTCTTTCGTGATTTTGGTTTCTACTATCTGGGGGTTGTCCTTGGCTGACTTTAGGTTCATCGGGATGTATTGTGACCCAGTGCCCTTAAATGGGATGAAAAAACCTTTGGTGAAACCCTGCCATAGTAACCTGCTGGTTTCCTTGTATGGGTAGCTGTTTTGGGTGTCCCTAAAATTGCCCGGATTGATGGGCGTTCGTCCTGGTTCTAAAATTGGGATATCATGCTTTCTTGGCTGGTAGTCTGGTTCAGTTGCTTGCTGCATGGTCGCCGTTGCAGTTTGTGCAGGCGTGTTTGTACCAGCATTCTTTGCCCCATGTACACTGGTTTTTCCCAAAATTTCTGCATGGGATGTTGGATTTGACAGCCTGCTGTTTGTTCTGTCTGTGGGCATTATTTGTAGCCGCCCAAGGCTGGTTCTGCCGAAAGGGCTGCTCCCCTTTTTTGGATTTATCATTGTCATGGGATTTGTTTGCTTGCAAATTTTTGCTATTTTTGGAAGAAGAATGTATGGTATCTTCTTCCTGGGGAGGTTCGGCGTTGAGGGTGTATAAATCGTTCTGGACTTCATCCCACTCAATGGCCGCCTTTCTGACATGCTCCTCCTAAATCTGATGTCGTATGCCAGCCATGTCTTCCCCCTCTGTGTTACTTTTACTTCCCTTATTTTATCAACGTATGCCCAAATCTTCCTACCATCCATGGGGAATTTTTCTTCATATATTGTTGCAAATTGGCAAAGGCCTGTAACCAGTTGTCCCAGTTTTGTTCGACCTGGGCGTTTCTGGCAATAGCTTTTTCTTCTATTTTTTTGGGGTCTCTGAAAGCGTCTTTCCCCTTGCGCTGGGCTTCTATTAGGGAAAAGATTTCTATAAATTATTTGGCCCATATGGCTTCTTTGATTGTGGTATCGATGTTCTATGCCAGGCATCTTTTGTATCTATTTAATATCTCTGTTTGGAATGATTTCATTTTTTGGTCTAATTGTGCATTACAGATTGTTACAATGTCAGTTGTATTGCTGCCAGGTGTCCCTATCACGCCCGCGCTGTCTGTGCCCGGGGTTGCCCATGCTTTTAGGGCACCTGCTGAATCTGTTGCTGGAGTTGTGGAGGCTGTTGTATTTATAGCTGTGGGCGCTATTGGCAAATGCTGTATTTGTTGTGGCGGGATTGCTGTAGGTAGTGTTACGGGTGGGTTGGCAACCGTTATTGTCGGTTCTATTGTGATGGTAGGGTTTGAGGCCCCAGGTTCCCTTGTGGGCGGTGTCTGTTTCCCCCTTATTTCTACCATTAGTTGCTGTAATTCCGCTACATTCTCACATAGTTTTGACAATTTTTTGGTACCTTTTCTGGCGCCTTTGGATATTTTTCTCCTTTTTAATGGTGCAGAAACCTCCTCCTGGCTGGGTGGGCTGGTAATTCCTTCCCTGGGTAGGCCGTACATGTTTTCTCTAACTCATGCCCATCCGTAGTGCTCTGCCGCTTCAATGGCTGCTAGCAATTGTGGTGATTTGGGCTTCTGCACCGGTGTTGGGGGTTCCCGTGCTTTCCGTTTGGGGCCCATGTTCTTTTATGCCTTCTATAGGAAAAGGAAAAAGGTTTTATCAAGGGGTTAAACTGTTGTTATCGGCGAGTTCTCTGCGCCTGTTCTATTTGTTGCCCATGCTGGGTAACTGTTGACTGGTGCCTTCTTGACCGGGTTCAGAAAATTGGGCAGACCCAGGCTTGAATTACTGGATTTAATTAATTGGTTTCGCTTGTGAGGTCACCCTGCAACATTACAGAAATTATTTTAAATCTGCAGTGATTGGGCCCACCGAGCTTGAAACTGTGTTCGCCAGCTCTGCGTGGCTGTCAAGAAAACAAGCTGCCGGCTCGTCGTGCTACCAAGCTGGCTTGTGACTCTGCCCGAGTTTAAAACTGGCTTGTGTTATCTTGCCCCGCCTGCCTTATAACGCGGGGTTTCCGGTCCACTGTAATAAAATGTATCTCTTCCGGACATAAATGTCTATTTTTCCTCCCTCGTAGCCCCAGCGCGGTGGCTCACCTGTAAGTTGTTGAATCGGAAACCGTCTGCGCCGTGCTGCTCGAGTGCCACTCTCTTCTTAGTGCGCTCTGGTTTTGGGGATGATTCCGCAGCACGCGTCTTTGTTTGTTTTGTTTTGGACATGCTCGCCGCTCGCTTTTCTTTCTATGCCGAAAATGTTGAAGTTGACAGCGTCCGCGCTGCCGTTCGGTTGCAACTTCTGCCTTCGTTAAGGCTGCATTGCAATTGCTTTGAACAGTACAATGTTCAGGAAGGAAAAAGACACTGCGATGTACAGCGAACTTCAAAGATTTGCTAAAGAAGCAAGAAGATTTGGAAGACACTGAGTAAACAGTGAACCTCCTGTTTGCTTGGGTCGCCGTTCAGGGTCCACAAACAGATTGTGTTTACTCTGAGCATGCTGCTCTCATTTATAGGACGCAGGGAGGCAATGGGTATTTGTTGTGTATGTGGTGGGGGCTGTTGTTGTCGCAGCCCCCGGCCGGATAGCCGACTGTCTGACCCCCTGGTGGGGGCAGATCTTTGAACCTGGGCCCTGCCTGATGGTTGTTTTCCTTACGGCGCTTAGCACCTTGCTGTTTGGAGGAAGGGTGCGATGACTGTTCGCACCTTACTCTTCTGTGGCTTTTGTGCTGCCGAGACTGTGTGTCTCCGTAGCTGGGGGGGAGGAGAGGAGCAGGCGCGGGGAGGTTGGGGCTGCCCCTCTCCCAGCCGCCGATGGTAACAGCAGTTACCCTGCCTCGCTTGTGGGATGCCCATGCAGCATTGCCCAGAATTGAGTGTTATACCGACTGAGCTATTGTACTGGTTTACAATGGGCCCATGCTCCCTTACCATTGACCATGCTAGCTAGAGATGATAGGAGCCAAGTCCAAATGGAGAGCAAGGTTGCAGACCCCTGCTTTTCAGAGAGGGGCTTCACTGCGGGAATGAAGGCCTTTGCATAAGGAGAGATATGCTCGGCACTTCCTTTTACAGCACTGTGAGTGATCAACTCTGTTGATGACTCATGCCTTGAGCACGGCTCACACACATGCCCGCCTAGCACTGGACGGGGAGTTTTATTGTTATAAAGGCACCACATGACGGGGAATCCCCTGACCTTGATCATGTTGCGAGGGAATGACCAGGGAATTTCCTGAAATGCTCATGTTACAGATACAAGTAGAAGCCCACATTGTCATATTTAAAATACACCTACCTGTGTGTGAACTCCCCCACCTCTTCTTACTGGTACCTTCCTAGCCCAGCAGAAACCCACACCCACACAAGGGCCTTGTTTCCATAACTAGTGCCACGTGCCCTATACTATGAAACAAAACTCAGGGCATGGGGGACTTTGCAGGTGAAAGACAGCTTGGGTAGCTGTCTCCTCAGACCAATGTGTCTCTTAAAGTCAGATGGCTGAGGTAGTCGTCTCATCTCCGCCAGGTGGTGTCTTTCCAATGAAGGCTGCAAGGCTTGGCATGCGAATGTCTCTGGCCCAGCACCGTCTGACTTTCAGAAAAGCTGAGCCTTGTTAGTGACTGATTGCGCCCCAGCCCCACCCACTACTCAGTGCCACTGAACGGACTTCGGCACAACTCCACCGAGTGTGACTGACTTTGCCCCGACGCACAGTGTAAGTGACTTCACCCCCATTTCAATGCACACAGAAGCTACAAGTGTGATATGTGAATTAATCTGCTCGTGCCCTGCTTTCCCGGGAGAGGCATTCAGTCTACCCCTGGCACGTCACTCTCTTCATTCAGGGCTTCACGCCAACGTGGATTATTTGGGCCATTTGCAAGAGCTTGCCATGTCTAGTGTGCAGTGAGTTAGGCATGTGGCCAGGTAAGCACACGTTAATCCACACTGCCCCTTGATGGCTGTATTCTCCGTGAGCATACCAAGGACGGAATGGCAAAGAGTGAGTACAACTTCTTGCATGCTCTTCTAAAAAGAATGTGTATCTTCGAAGAAGAAAGTGAAATAAACTATTAGTTTAGCGCATAGGGTCAATGTCCCTGCTGCAGACGGCTGTGTTGGACAACTGTCTCAAATTTGAATCCCATGAGCAACTACTAATTAGTTTACCCTGCTGAGTTTGAAAAAATGGACTCCCACTGAGTTGAGTAATAGTAATACTGGTTACTTATAGTGTTAAGATCCAACAGACTAGCAGCCAAAGCTATGCTATACAAAACAAGCATTGGCAATGCCAACAGTTGGGGCTTTTGTGCAGGTATGAGACAGGCACTTTCCAGGCACTGCCGTAGTGTCAGTAACTGGCTATTGCTGGTAGCTGGTGTAAAATGGTGCTAGTACCTGGGCATCTAAGGCAAGTGGCAGGCAAACGACTAATATTTATAGACACGCCAAAACTGTTGGCTTTGCCAAAGCTGTTTTTACCAGGACGTCAGTGAAGGACATGCTGACCGCTTATAAATCGAGTGACTGAAGGCAACCCTGGTTAAGGCATTTGTATTACGCCAGTAGTAGGGTTCCAACTCCTACTAAGCCATGAACTCTCAGAATACCCCTTTGAAAAAACACTTGCAGGCACTTAGAGCACAAAGTTTGATGGTAAGGCTTGAGTAAAGTGATCTCAAAGAGTTCCCATGAGGAGGTGTTCTGAGAGGGGAGGGGCAGGAACTGGGTTGGAATGGCAAATAGGTATGCGTAAAGCAAGAGTTTAGTTTTAAAAAAAGCTTGTTCGCAATTGCTTAACAATTGGCCTCATTATGAGTTTGGTGGTAATACAGCAGTAATTCTGCCTCGGTTGAATAACTGTTACCACTGTGGTGTGTGCTGGAATTACCACCATAAAACAACTTGGCGGGAGTGCATACACATTGTTGGTGGCAACAGCAATTCTGTCTGAATCAGCAGAATTACTATTACCACTATATATTCAGCAATTATGCTGATGTAATTACTGCCGGCGGAAATACGATCATTGCCAGAACTGGAAGCACGACAAAGGCCATTTGGTAAAACTCAGTCCACTCAGAATCCCCAATTTCCTGTATCCATCTGGACTCAGAAGGGAGTGCAATCATGTCCCAAGAGAAAGGCAAAGGGAAGGTGCCTGATCTATGCCTAAGAAAGCAGAAATTCAGTGAGGCCGAGCTGCAGGTCAACACTGATGAGGTAGTAGCCCATGCCAAAGAGCTCTATGGCACTCAGCATCACAAAACATCGGGCCAGAGGAAGGCAGCAATCTGGCAAGCATCTATGACAAGGTCACAGCAGTGGGCACAGTCCCACGGGCCAGCAAGGACTGCAAGAAACGTTGAAATGATCTCAATTCCAGGGTCTGCAGCCTCCTGTCCAAACACCGGCGGCCCAACAGACCGCCTTGTCCTAACCCCGTTGAAGGAGAAGCCCAGCTCCATCCTCCAGATGGAGGGGATCAACGGACTTGGGAGTGCCGAGTTTGGAGCCAGCAGGCAAGGCGAAGCAAATGAGTGTGAATGTCCCACCTCCCCTGACAATACACTGCCAAATGACCATCCCAAGCAGGCGTCCCTCAGCATAGATGGGACCAATGGACAGGAGAAAATGCAGCCACATGCCAATGCACCCAAAGCCAGCATCAGCCAATTTACATGCAAGGTTAGGTGGGCAACTGTCCATGTATCCATGCACAATAGTATGAATGTGCATGTGAGCACATGCAACTATGAACAGCACCCATGTGTGCTGGGAGAGGCCAAGTACCAAAGTGAACCCCAAGCACAACTGCATGTACAGACCACATTGCTAGCCCAACAGGCAAAGACCACATGCCAAAGGAATGCACACCCTCAGGAGATACTCCCCCATTTTGCATTGGCCACATGCATTGGCCTGCAATCAAACATGCCCATCTGACCACATGTGTGTATGATGGTCTTCTGCTATGTAGCATGTGTGGCTAGCAAGCCCAGGTACAAGTATACAGCATGTCATTGTCCACCCAACAGGTTTACAGGTGACCCAGCAGAAGGTGGGTGAGGCTCATCTACCGCCCATGGCCAAGCCTCCAGCGCTACGGCACCATCCTCTACCACCCAGCAATGGGAAGGGCTGGAGAAAGGGCAGGAGTGAGCCACAGGGCCCAGCAGTGCCACTAATGCCAGTGGTGGCACAGCACCTGAAGGCAGCGATACCAACACAGCTGCAGGTGCTGCAGCCCCGGTAGCTGCAACCGCCACCCAACAGCCAGCCACTGTGGTTGTGACAGGGGAGCCATATGTTCGCACAGGCACACATAAGCTACACCCGCACCCACCCAACTGGCCCATGATACCCCCTCGTCACCTGAACAAGTTGACCAGCCACATGGTCAGTGTTGCTTGGAGTCAGAGGGTGACTCAGATAGAAGTATGGGTGGCAGGTCTTTTGGCTCACCCTGTTTCAGCCCCAGCCCTCTCATAACCCACCACCCAGAGTGCAGCATTCACAGGATGCAATATGAAGGAGGCTGGACACCATGGAGCAGTGACAGGTGCACATGGAAACACTGGCGGACACCCAAGTGGAACAACTGCAGGCTATCCAGAACTGTGTCCAGTGCACCTCACGGAGAATTGCGAGGGCCTGGAGAATTACAACAGTCTGCAGTTACATCTGCCAGCCTGACTTTCATGGGACAGAGGGTGGAGGGCATTTTCGGCCTTTGCTGAGGTAATGAAGGCCAGCATGCTCCTGACACTCCAACACATCCGGAGGCCTGAGTCAGACCAGTTCACCTCCATCACCCCCCATGGAGGGATCTGTGCCCAGCACCCCAAGGCACCATTCCTTGCACCATCTCACTCCAATGTTGCTTGAGCAGGTTTGCAATGGCAAGAGGCTATGAAAGTAACTTTTCATAGTGCTCTATACTTAGGCACAACAGAGGTGTTTTCTGGAAGGGGGGTGGCAGGTGGCTCGGGGAGATGTTGGGGATGGTGTGTTGGGGTGGGGGTAGGTGGGTAGGGGGTGTTGGGGATGGTTTGTTGAGGTGGGGAGAGGTGGGTGGGAGAGGGTGTTGGGGTTGGTGGGTAGGGAAGGATGGAGGAGGGCAGGGTGTGTTGGGGATGGTTTTTCCACACCTACATAAAATCTATTTCACTTGAAGCAATGCTAGGACATTCCTTTTTATGTGGTTGTGATTTACTTGATGCGTGGCTATGGACAAACGTGAGCAGCATATGCTTATCGATGCGGTCATTAATTGTCTATTAGTCCTTGCCGCACAAGAAGACCACCCCTTCCCTCCTCCTGCTTAGTGTGTGGCAGGACTGCACCTGCAGGTAGTGAGTCATTGTTTTCTGACGTGTGGCATGTCCTCATCAGGTTGCAGCGGGTCATTTCTCCTGAGGCAGATGCTGTGCAGCATGGCACAGGCAAGAAATATTGTCCAACCTTCTCTGGCCTGCACATCAAGGCCCCTCCTGTCTGGTGTAGACACTGAAAATGACCCTTCGGCAGGCCAAAGGTCTTCTCTATGAACAGCCTGGTCCTTACATGTGCCTCACTGTAGTCCACCTCCTGTGGCATATGTGGATTGTGCATAGGTGTGATTGGCTGTGGTAGCCGGGGCTATCCATAGTCACCTGCAAGGACAAAGGTGACAGGTGTCAGTCACAGTTCATTGTGGACCTGTTTCCTTTCCAAAAGGCATATTAATGGACACTCTAGTCATGCATTTTTTCTGCGTTGTTGCACCATATTTTTTCCCATCCCAGTAATTGAATGTAATGTCATATACTATGGGGATATATATGCATTACCGTGTAACACCATGCACACAGTTCTCAACCAGCAATCATCACTTTCATGGCCTGTGATTGGCATTGCGGGGTGAATGTTGCCTGTGCGTTCCTATCATGCATATGCCATGATGGGTCATTAGTTGTTTTTTGCTTTCCTTCCATTATGGCTTCACATACGTGATTACCAGATTACATGCAATCACTGTCTGTCAGTGTTGAATTATCTTTATGCAGTGGGAACTGTGTCATTAAATGCGTAGGTATGTGTTCCCTATGCATTGCGGGTGATACAGTCCTATGTGTGTGTGTGTGTATTACTTACTAGTTGGGGCAATATGAATCACTGACATACTTCTCTATTGTCCTGCATGGATTAGTCCCATGGGTGGGTGGCTAGCTGTGCTGGATCAGAGGGGAGGGCTGCATGTGCAGGGCCTGAAAACTTGCCAGGGCATGCATTGTTCAGTTGTGTTAATGTCCCCCCTCCCTTTCAAATAACATTTTGGTGGTGCTGCAACGTTAACTTGTGTAATGCCACATGTACTCACCCAGTATCCAAGTCCGTTGGCCTCTGTGGCTCTCCATGTATGCATCAGCGTTCTGTTCCGCAGGACCATTGCATCATGGGTGGAACCAAGGAAGCGGGCACAGCAGTGTATGATCACGAGGTCAGCAAAGCGGGTGACCTGGATATTCATGGAGTTATACTGCTTCCTCTTGCGGTATACCTCTTTGGATGCCTAGGCGGCCACCAACATCACATGGGTACAGTCCACAGTAGCTATAATGTTGGGCCGGTGGGCTGCTGTTTAGAAATGAGTATTCGTAGCATTTAGCTGTGCTACAGTGTTGGGCAGCGAGATGTGCCGGGGAGGCATTGCGCAAGAGTGCTTCAGGCACCTGCACAAGCACATGTGAAAATGTGGCCTGGGACATGGCATGCAGCATGCCCACAGTGTGCTGGCAGGTGCCATTAGCAAGGAAGTATAGGATAGACACAAGTTTCAGCAGCGGGGGTAAGCAGTCCTGATATTGATCCTGCTCTGCATGTCATCGTCGATCAGGGTGAGTAGCTCAACACTGGTCTCCCTGATCAACCGGTACATAGTAATCAGTTGGGTGTCAGTTAATGTCAGTGATGAGGGCCTGACCCGAGGAATGTTCCCTCACCTTGCATGTCGTCTCCTCCTCCTTTCTGTGCCTTGTGCCCTGTGGTGCAGTTTCTGCCTCTGTGGCTCAATGTGGAGCAGGAGGAGTTGCATGTCCCAGTACACAACAGCTAGATGTAGCATGGTGTTGGTAAGTTTGTAAGGGTCAGGTGCAGGCCTTTTGTAGTCTTTCAGGGTGGACTGGGTGCACCTGAACTTGTTTTTCATAACCTCTATCCATTAACTGCACTGTGTTTTTGGTGGAATTACCACCCATTTATTGGTGGTATATTAGCAGAATTTGCACTTGCAATGCAGTGGAAATACCATTTTGGATCTCGGAGGTTATTCTTCCGGCAGAATTAGCCCCAGCTATAATTCTGCCATAATGTTAGCAGTAATTCACCAGGTGCTAATTCCGGTGGGGCTAATTCCACCAATGGTATTGGCGGTGACTCCTTATTCAGCGGTATGGAGCTACTTTCTCCATATACAGTCAAACTCATGATGAGGACCAATGTCTTTGCAAAAGCATCCAAATGTAAGGATACTGAAGTCTATCAGTCCAAGCACTTTCTGTAAACTGTAATGCCCATCTCTAAGTCAAACCTTTACCACCTAGTCATGGCTTTCAGTTGCTAACCTTTGTCAGCATGGCGTCCATCAGGGGCGTAGGAGACCCATAAAATCTGGGGGGGTCAGGGGACACCTTGGGGACTTTCATTTTTGATTTATTTGTTGTGTTTTAGTCTAAGAACTCAACTTTTCACAAAATTAAAACAGCAGTATGTATTAAATTACATATATCATCACTATATAAAACAAGAGAAAAGAAGGAAAGAAAACCGAAGATAATTAAGAAAAAGAAAAGCAGTTCAGAGTATAAAATCCACCCAGCGATGGACCTTTAGAGAGATCTTTCATAATACTCTCACCTGCCCTTTAAGTGCAGATGCTTTATGGAGTTTGGCCAACCCTTCATATCCTATTCCACTTGAACCCTCAATGATGGAACATGAGTGTGCCCCTTTACAGCAGTGTATGGGCTGCAATCATACCTCAGCACAAGGGTATTCACTGGATTTACATGGATAGCGGAACAAGTGCTGTTTTGAATCTCGAGGCTCTGCTTTATTTTTTTCTGGGTCACCCAGGTGGCTTATGGTGGCCTCCATTAAAACTTGTCTACTACTTATTTATTTATTTATTAATTTATTTCCATTTATAAAGCGCGCAACTGCCCTAGGGCATTGTGGCGCTGTTACATCATATTCACTTGGGTGCAGGCAAAAAGCAGTGCACAGTTCCCCTTCAGGGTCATAACGTATTAGGCGATAGGAGGGTCATACATATTAGGCGATAGACAGTTCCTTGGTTACAGTGGAACAAACAGTTATTTGAAAAATATGGTTTTCAGAGACTTTCTAAAGGCTAGGAGTGATGTTTCCTTCCTGAGTTTGGGGGGTAGTAGGTTCCAGGATTTTGGTGCCAATACTTCAAAGCTAGTACTGCCGGCTTTGGCTCTGTTAAAGACAGGGACCGCGAGTTGGTCAGAGTAGAGTTCTCGCTTGGGTCTGAGTGATTGTGAAGGGTGTATCCGATCAGCTAGGTATTGGGGCGCTGATTGGGAAAGACATCTGTGTGTGATTGTGAGCGCCTTGAACAATATGCGTTCTTTTATAGGGAGCCAGTGGGCATCTTGTCTGGCCTGGGAGATATGCTCTCTCCTGGGGATACTGAGAGCAGCTCGGAGAGCATTATTTTGTGCAATTTGTAGCCTGTTAATGTTCTTGGCAGAGGTACCTAGTACCACTACTCATTATTCAGCTAGTGGTGGGTACCAAAAATGCAGTTGCATCCCTATTTTAAAACCAGCGTTGGCAACGCCAACCGTTTGAGCTTTAATGCAGATATGGAAAAGGCCTTACCAAGCACCGCCATAGTGGTATTAGGTACCCACCGCTGGTGGCAGCTGTAAAATGGTGCAAGTACCTAAACATTTAATAGCAGTGCCTGCCAAAATGCCAATATGTATAGACAAGCAAACACTTGCCATTGCTGGTTTTTAGCAGGACTTCAGTGAAGGAAATGCATAGTGCTAATAGAGTGATTGATTTTTGATTGATTGATTGTTTATTTTTATATCGCCTATGCACAATGTGTTTCAAAGCGCTTCAAGGGGGGGAGGGAGCATGGGAGGAATACAGTTACATTCCTACAGGTCCTTGAAACAATTAAGAATGTGAAGAATAACTATCATAATCAGCCTGACGACATTTCAGATAATGCAAGTGCAATGAACAATTGAGGAGAAAAGGAGTGGATGAAGGCATCGCTGGATAAGACATTTGTATTACACCAGTAGTATGTTCCCAGCTCCCATTAAGTTATTAACTACACAGGGCTTTGTAGTAAACATCCCTAAGTCAATGGCTTTATCTAAACTAGAATTGGCTCTTTACATGCCCTTTATAGATAATTGTAGTGTTTTTTTAAAGGAATAGGTTATGGCATAAAATGAGTCTGAGGCCAGCATGGCATCCATCCTCCAAAAACCCATGAAAGTTGCTAAGATAGCCCAAATAACATGATGTTGTGTCGCAAGGCAAGATGCCACGCACCCTGGCACCAGCTCCCACTACAGGACAGGCCAGAGGTGAATTTATACCTCATTTAAGGTTAGTCCTGACTTCAGACCTAGGCTGCAGGTAGGATTGAGTGAAAAATGAGTTGCATGGACTGCTGTGACTGTCTCTTCCTGGAGAGGAACCAGGCAGCAGATCAGATGACACTGGGGCAGTAGGAGAGTGCCAAGCCCGAGCTGAAGCCCACGTTCCCTCTAATAAATCATCCCCAGGCCGGCCTGCACCTGGGAGAGGGGGGCCACTTTGTGTATTATCAGGCCCAATCAATGTGCAGACATATAAGGTGTAGTGTATATATCTGCAATTAGTTCAACAAACGACTTTTACCCGTCCTTGTGCAGGCCTCGTGAGCATGGATCAAGAATTAGAAGAAGACACATTTGTGACTGTACCCTTTATCTGGGAACATGAGTTAAAGCACCATTCTTCCTTGTACAAATCTCCCCTCTGTACCCTTCTCTACTCCACATTCTCGTCTGCTGTGCACCCTTTTCTCCCAAGTCTCTTCCCTGGACCCCACTCCAAGTCACTCCTCTGACACACTGTGCTCTGCACTTTCTCATTTGTCTGTACTTCTCTCTCATTTGCAAAACCCGAAGCACCTCCTATGCCATTTCTGCCCTACACCACTCTACCTGTGTTCTGGTCTTTACTGCATCCCTCTCTCGCCTGCACACACTGGTCACCCTGTGCTGCAAACCATCCCTATCTTTCATCTGCACTCTATTCTTGTTCCCATCTCTCCCCCCCTGCTCCTCTCTTGTTCTGTCCTCTGGACCCTTTCCCCTTTTCATTTTGCAGTACCACACTCTACTGCACCCCAGACCCTTGCTTCCCATTTCCCCATGGCTAGCACCCCACAACTCATCTACACTTACTCAGCACTTTCTCCTCAGTCTTCAGAGCACCCTCGATGTCCTGGCTTACATTTCACAGGTTTTCTCTTACATGACCAACCACTCCATATAGCTTCTCAGAGTAAGCTGAAACCGACATGCCAGATCCATGACCTTAAAAAGGTCCATTGATAACTGCAAGAATTAACTCTTAAGAAATAGTCAGGAGCATGGATATTTGGAAGGGGGGGGGGGACACAGAAGTCACTAAATCCACGTACTGCCGAGGCTCTACCCCCAAAATCTGATCGCAGTGCGACCACTCAAGTACGCTGACAGAAACAGTCTGCCTGAGTAAAACAGGGTTAAGCTTAGCCAGGACCTACAGAAAATTAGTGCTTGATTTATTTTAAGAGATGCACAGGATATGCACCAACAAATGGTTTATTTTGGGCAGAGACACAGTTCAGGTGTGTGCTGGTAATAGTTTGCTTTATGGAACATCATAACACTTTGGTCATAGCACTTCATGCTAGATGCTTTCAGCTTCTAGGCAATGTAATAACAGGTATTATTACCCTAATTTGAAGAACACTAAATTTATGAAAGGTTAAGTGGACCCCGCTGCTAGGTTTAAACTAGCGAAATGCAGGTAGCTCTCATGTCGGAGACCAAGCTTTTGGTCTGGTACCATCCAAACTTCAAGCAGGTGTGAGTTGGTGGGAAGATGTGGAGGGATGTGCCTTAAGTGAGGCCTACTGATATACATCAAGTGTTTTCCCTTGTCTACCTTAGACATTACCATGGAAAAGAGCACACATCCCACGTAGCGGCCCTTCTTGAGATTGGCTCATCCTCATTTTACTTTATATGGTTTCATGAGGATTTCATATACAATGTCAGGCAGATATATCAGGCAGTGACTACACTTTGCAAGCCAGGCCTGGGGTACTGGGACATCTGGGAGAAAATGCAGTCTTCGCCAGATTGTGTTTTCCTGGGTTAATCGTGTAACCCCCTCCGCCCGCACTGTGCATTATTTTCTATATATGTTTACTTGGGATCACCTAGAAGTGACTCAGTTGGCTGTGTACAATATAATGAAATGCCTCAATCGTAAATGTTCTAACAGAGTTTCTTGTTGCTCCATGATGTATGCTAAACATGTTGAGTGAGTGTGAAGAAGGACAAAGTGTCACAGCAATAGATGTCACCTCCAGCTGGGGGACCGGGTCTCATTTTGCGAAGCACTTATAGATGCATAGAATTTGTAATGTTTTTTTGCAGAGAACATATCAGGTGCAGTCAGCGTGATCCAACTGTAAGGAAATAAACTAGAAACAATCTCAAAGTAACCTGACGGTTTAGGGGCACTATTATAGTGTAAGCAGCAAAAATAATCGCCACGCCCTTCTCCTTAAAAAAGCAATACATAATATATTAAACAGTGTTCTGGCATTTGTATAGAAACTGCATGTACATGTCAATATATACCAGCTCCTATTGTGCACCCTTCATCCTCTGCTGTATAGATGAATGGCCTCCGTATTTGTTTGTGCGGCCTTGCAAGCCCATGTTGGCCAATGCTTGGAGCTTAAATGTGAGCCCTGGCTGTCCATCAATAAGGAATGAACAAAGAGCTGTTCCGGAATGTGATGTTTCTCTTTGGCAGGGGCTTTGGCACACATTCATTAATTGAAAAACATGAGGGCGGCACTGGCAGGGCCTCAGGTTTTTCAATTCATGAAAGTGTGCCACTGCCAATGTCAGATATACAGTTTATAAACACGCGCGGAACATTGCAAACCGATCAGGGAATCCTGGGCTCTTAATGTTTTATTGAAACATTAAGAAGCCAGGATTCTCTGATGAGTTTTGCAATGCACAGCGCCTGTTTAGAAACTGTATATCTGACATTGGCACATTGAATTCACCCCAAATAAATCAATTGCCAATGTCAGATATACAGTTTATAAACACGCACGGCACGTTGCAAAGCGATCAGGGAATCCTGGCCTCTTAATGTTTCATTGAAACCTTAAGAGGCCAGGATTTCCTGATCAGTTTTGCAATGTGCTGCGCATGTTTAGAAACTATATCTGACATTGGCACAGCAGCACAGTCCCTCCAATACATCCTCCCCATGCCGCACTGCACCTCGGAGAGGAGGGGGGGCCCTTGACTGACTTACCTTATGGCAGCTGCTGCCATCACAACCTGTTCTCACTCTGTCTCCCTCGATAACACACATGCTGTCATGAGAACAGAGTCACTGCAGCACACGTGGATGCCTGGCTTCTCCACAGGCAGGGCACGTGCAGTTTGTTTGTTCCCTGGCCTGGGCACATTCATTATGCGCCGGCGTGGGGCAGCTGCAGAAGTTGCAGACAGTTAGTCTACTGAAAGCTTGCAAAAGTAAAAGTAGACTCTACTTTAACTTTTGAAAGCGTACATCACAGTGGCAACACTACTTTGGGGGGCCCCCCCTTCAAGCCATGCTGAGGGGGCCCCCTCAAGTTTGGCAACAAATCATGGGTCACGCCACACTCTGGGCTGGCCTAATTACCACGCTCGCACAATACGCACAAGCGTGCTGCTTCAAGGGTACCCTGCACACTGTGCTTGGAGCAGCATACATACATGTGTGTTTTAATGCATTAAACATCACACTTTCTGAGAAAAATTGGCTAAAAAGCCAGAGCGTTTGCAATTGTTTTGTAGGGTAATACCAGTCCAAAAATCCAATACATGCATGTCACCAACAGTGCACAGGAACATTAATGCTTTCATTAATGGAATGCTTTGCTATTAAAAATGACATGCCACAATGAAAACATGTCCAACTGGCTGTACAATGAAGACCAGTCTAGACACGTAATAACATATTACAGTAAAGCATGGCAGGCAATGTTTAGACATACCTAGACTGGTTGCACCAAAATTGCAGTCAAAGCAATTACACTTATCATGGTTATTTTACACAGATGCCCAGAAAAATATACAATGCCACAGTAAGAAACAGCTAGACTGGCAGCAACCAAAAGCCATTCTAGCCAGGTAATTACACTTAGCAGAACTGCTTAATCAGCGATGCCCAGTTAAATAAATTCAAGCCAAACTAAGAAATGACTAGACTGGCTGCACCAAAATGCCTCTCTAGCCACTAATACCACATATCATGCCTGCTTAGCCTGGAGATGGATTGCCATTAAGAAGTATCCGACAATCCTTGCCCCCCACACATCCCCCCTCCCTCCAAGCACTTGCTCCAACCCCCAAAATCAGCACATCGGCCCAGAATTACCTGACGTCCCTCTTCCTTGTCCCACTGCTGACGTATGAGGCACCTTCCCTCATAGGTAAGTACAAGGACGAGGAAGAGTGGGGCTTGAAGTAATGAAGATTACAGGTAACTAAGCCAGGCATTACCTCCATGTCCCGCTACCTCATCCCAGTACTTGTGTATGAGGCAAAGTGCCTCATACACAAGTACAGGGATGAGGAAGAAGGGGATATGAGTAATGAAGATTATCAATAAGTAATCATGGCATTAAACACAAGCAGTGGCACAACACCACTGATATGACGGGGCTTTAGTCCTCTTTCCCCACCCCCTGAAATTTTGGGATATGTTGACTCGACATGGCTGACCTACAAACCTGTTGCTGGACAGAACAGGACACAGATGTTAAATGGCACCTGTGTTTATTCCTAAAGGCCCAGCAAATACTACTGTAAAGCATTTCAGTGTTCGTTTTTAGGCAGTTGAAATCGTGATGTGGGTTTAGTACTTGCATGCCAGGGGAGTGGTTGGAAGTGTAGAGAGGAGACAGCTCATTCTCACAGTAGTCCATAAGTGGGTGCTTTCAGACTTCAAGGAGCGAGGTAACTGCTTGTAACATTGAAGCTAAACTAGAATATTATCATTAGAATGTGTAAAGAAGTTAGATGCCCCACACTTATAAATGTGCCACTCCCCCACCGCTCGTGAAGTAAGCGCCTCTCCAAATTTTTGAAGGGTTATCGGTCTCCCGAAATTTAGGTTTTGTTGAGCCCCTGAACACAAGCACATACACCATTCACCATACACATACATGCACACACACGCACACCCAGCCACCCATACATTTAAGTGTATACCCTTTCACCATACAGGCACACCCAGGCAGCCACCCATATATTTAAGTGTGTATCTTTTCACCGTACACTCACACACGCACACCCAGCCACCCATACATTTGAGTGTGCACACTTTCACCATACACTCACACAGGCATATCCAGGCCACATCATGCACTCACTCATTAATGCACATTACATTATATACATACATAAACACACACTTACATGCATGCAGACACATTTAAATAAAATACATTTTCTTACCTTTAACCCATTGGTCCAGGAAACGAGACCTTCAGCTCTCTGCAGTAGCCAGGAATCCTTGATCCCGCCATCTGCAGACGATCGGGAGGCCCCTGTATCATGGGGTGGAGGGGAGTCCCATTACTTCTTAAAGAAATGTTTTTTTTTTAAGTCACTCTTACTTCATAAAGACATTTTTTCCGTTAAAGGACCAAACCAGAACTGAAATAATTTTGTTATGAAGGCAGAGTTACTGCAGACATAAAATATGGGCCTCATTATTAGTGTGGTGGTCCGGAAACAATGGTGCTGGTAACCTTTCCGGCACCCTTGTTTCCAGACTGCCAAACTCAGAGTATGCCTTCTCGGACCGCTGCACCTGACAGGTCTGACCCTGGCGGGCGCAGCGGCCCCTGTAGGGAGACTCATCACAGAAGCACGGGCACCATTAGTGGCAGAGCTGGTGCTTCCATGAACCCATGGGGACTAACATTTTCTGGCACCTAACTTCCCAGTCCGTCAGGACTTGTAATGTCCCGGTAGCACAGGGAAGCTAGGTGTCAGAAATGGTATTACGAGGTCGGCGCCAACCCGCCGGTCACACCTGTGGTTTACCGCCGACCTTGTAATGAGGCCCTATTTCTTTTTGAAGTCATAGGGCTCCCCACCCCATGCCTTGGAGGTCACTAGCCTTTAGGTTTCCACGTCATGAGGTGGGGAAGCCCTGGGACGTCATAAAGAAATAGAATATTTTTTTAGTCACTCTGCCTTCATAAAGAAATTATTTGTAAAACAAAAATCTTTATGAAGGCAGAGTGACTTCAAAAAGAAACTTACTTTTTTTCTGTTTTTAATTTTTTTGTAACATTTTTTTTTATATATATTTTTTAATGTCTGAGGGGCCCCTACCAGGACATGGATGGGGCCCCGTGCACCGCATGGGTTTCGGGGGCCCCAGTTATGCCAGTGCTTACATGACAACAGCAGCCTGCTGTGCAGGCTTCAGTCATATTTTACGGCAGTGACACAAATAATCTGGGGGGGGGGGGTAAAAGCTATTATATACCCCCCACTTACAATTGTAGGGGGGATTTGTCCCCATTATCCCCCCCATGTCCTATGCCCAATGGCGTCCATCTTGATCTGCGTCTCGGCAAAGTACACTTGACTATAGATATGGATTTATCACAGCATAAGTTAAAATACATCTTAGGGTGTGTTACTCTCCGAAGCAATCTGCTAAAAAAACAAACATATATTGATCAACCTTGCATTTCAGCATCTGTACATTCATTGAACTTTTGTTTTCTGCAACATTTTGTGCACGGGCTATCTTCTTCTTTTACACTTGAGAGTTCACTCGGTTGTTTACTTCATCGTTAGTTTCTTCAGGATCCATACATTATCTTCAGTCAATATCTTGGGACGTCGTGCACACTTTCTTATGGCATCATCAGTCATTTGCTTAGTTCTTTCTCATATTCCTTCAGGGAGTTCCTCCTGCGGGTTGTCATCACTTCGAGGGTGCATTCAATAGGGTTGTTTCAATGGGTATCTTCTTTCAAGTACTCGCTGCGGTATTGGTGCAATAGCTGCTTTTAGGCAAGGCACGATCTCAAGTCTCCAATACAGGGGAGATAGGGGGGGGGGGGTGGGATCTCCTGCAGATGTACACAGTTGCTCCTCTACGGAAGGTTATCTGTCAGGTGGTCCCACTGAAAGGCTGAGGTAAGGCTGCAGAGAAAGTCCCTTTTCTTGCAAATAAATCATCCATAGAACCCTATGTCTTTTAGAGGCACAAGCAAGTCGAGTGAAAGCTCAGTTCCCAAATAGGCATTGCTAGAAATGGGAATAATCTTCTGTGAGAAACCTCTGCAAGCGGATGAGTGGTGTGAGCAATCGGGGTGGGGCTGGGCAACGGCCAAGGAGTCATGGTAGTCAGATGACAGGCAGAGCGGGCCAGGGAAAAAGACTTGTTATTCCCCAAAACAAAGAATAGTTATTAACATAATTTGTTTTGTTTGTCTAGTTGAATGACTAGGATGAGAAGTGCAGTGGAGGGGACACACGTTTTTAAGAAGTGTATTTAAATCGAAGGAAAGTCCCATGCCCCTCAAAATGTACTACCCGGATGAAAACCATAATTGCAAAGCCAATAGTTTTGACTCATTTATATTGGCAAAGCCAATGGTTTGACTCTAATTTAGGCATTGGGTAATGTGCCAACCACTGCCATCATATGCTGCAATTATCTTTCCAGGTGTAAGAGCTGACACACAGAAGTAACAATGGCATGGTCACATATGTCCTACATTTCCAACATGGTACTAATACATTACTGCTTTAGTTAAGATGCAGTGTCCCAGTGAAATGGGGGAGCTGTTTGTTATGACTTGGCTCCTAACTGGAAGACACATTCAGTATATAACGCATAATGGAAACCAAAGGATGTTCCTGAAAGCAACATTCAACAACTCTCTCCAACGTACAGAGTTGAACTATCTTCTGCAAAATGGCAGACACTATAACAGAGCTGTGCCAAGAAGCACACACTTTTCATCATAGAGAAGCTGATTGACACCAGGGCCCATCTACATACTGCAGCAAGAGCTCTGCCCGGGAGCGAAAACTCTCGACTCGGATGACATGTCTTTTAGGGACCTGCACAGCTAGGGTCTGGACAAATATTGCACTTGCAAAGTTTGCTCTTTACCATTCTGATTCTCTCCAACCATGAGTGGTCATTCCACCTCACTGTTTTTAGCAAGCCTGAAACTAAATGATCGCTTCTGAGGATTTGAGATTCAAGAGCGCAGATTTTTGTAGAAGTGATCTTTGATTCCCGACAGACCACAATCATTGAATTTTGTACTGATAATTGGCTATGTGCTTGTCAAAGGGATTTATTTTGTTGGATAAAAATATAAAGTTTACAATTCTTTGTCAGTATCCTTAGCAGCTAGTATAATCTACAGTGCTGGCATTCCTATGTTACTTGGCTAGGTGTGTGTGTGACACATCTGGGTGTTTTGTGAACAGGTTAGATGATGCAAAGCACTTTGAACAAGGGAGTGATTTCAGGGCATGGTTAATGGGGACTTGTGCAATGTGTGTTAAACGGTGAGCCCATGAAGTGTATTTAATTGTACAATTACCTCCCTTTTCAGTTTTGGCTATTAGCACCCACCTAGACGGTGGATTATTGCATAGGAGTACAGCTAGGAGATGACGTGAGGAGGGCACATCTTGTAGGGGAGTGTTTGGTTATTTACCCACCCCTGCTCCCTTTAGCAAGCAGTCAAACTTTGACTTGTCAGTTTTCTTTCTATGTAGTCCAACGGCTTAATTGATGTTTTAAATGTGTTACTGGTGTAATAAATGCGTCTTAGCCAAAGTGTGCCTTCAGTCACTTCATTTTATATCTGTTCCTTGCACTGAAGTCCTGTTAAAAACAAGCATTGACAAAGCTAAATGTTTCTTATTTTGGCTTGTGTGTAGGTATGAGATAGTCATTTGCCAGGCACGAACTACTCACCAGCCATAAAAAGTCACTCTAAGAGTCAATTATGGCTAGCCAATGGCTAGTGGTGGGTGAAACGTTTGAGCCCTGCTGCTATCATATGCTCAGGTAATCACATTATTTTTCATTTGGGACCATCATATGGCGAGGTAGCACCATTATGGCAGTCCCTTGCAAATGCCTTCACAAAGGCTAAAGCTATTGGCTTTGCCAATGCTTGTTATTATACTTATTCTCCCAGTGAATGTATTGGAAATGACATACTTGTAAACAGTTTTCTTTGTAGTGATCAGCTCTGAGAAGTTTTTGAGCGCACACTTGGTATGTAGATCTTGTTTCCAATACACTTCTAAGGAAAGGTTACTTTGATCCTTTAAAACTTAATACATTCTAGCAAAGCCTGATTTGGGGCCATTAAAAAGATATATTGTATCTCTGATATCAAATGGTGCAACAAGAGCCCTTTCAACAGTTCATACTTAAAGGACTTTCTGTTCTACCAGTTCAATAAACCAGCGAAGGCCCTTCCCCCCTAATTTGGTGCAATAGGTACATAACCAAACATAATCTACCTATTTTCTGTAAAGTGTGGATTAACAAAGGGATCAAATATATTGATCAACTAATTACAGATGGCAATATCCTTTCTGCAGAAGAATAAAAGAAACAAATTCTTATGACCAACATTTCCTATCAGTCAATATCTGAATCTAAGTAATGCATGTCTAGATGCCAACAGCAGAAGTGATTCTCATCAATTACTTGTTGACACTCCCAGAATGCATATTATTGAATCCCCCGATGTAATTAAAGAATCCAACATTTATAAATTTCAGAAGGCTGAAACAACCCCCAATAATCTATGTTCATCTGAACTGCAATAGGAAGAAGACTGCGGAAAACATTTTGAGGTCGAATTTGGTGAAAGATATGGTATAAGACTAAGCAGTGATTCATGGAATTATTTGCGCGTAAAACGCAGTTTTGCGCATCATACTGCCCGAAAATCCCCATACCTCAAACAGGGATTTTCGGGCAGAATGGCACGCAAATCTACATTTTACGCGCAGATAATTCCATGAATCAGGCTGCAAATGTATTTCTACATCAGCAAACCTAAATCAAACCCTTTACTTTTTTTTATACATAGAGCATTTATCACACCTAATAGACTTTTCCTATCTAAATTAACAGACAATGATTTATGCTGGTCCTGCCACTCAGCTGCTGGGTCCTTTAGACACTTTTTTGTAGACTGTCCATTGGTAAAGTCGTTTTGGAACCAGGTTTGTACCTCTCTCCAATGGATTTTCAAGATCTCTATTCCCTTAAATTTGACCAACATCCTACCTGGTAGCCTAGCTTTCAATGAAAACAGAGTTAAGTCATCTTTTATTATATTCGACCTGTTTATACTCTTGGCAATACCTTTAATTACATCAAATTGGAAAGATGTTACCAAAATCTCATAAAAGGCTGGTGGAATAATACATGTGATGTCCATAGAATGGAAACATGTATTGCTAATTCACCCTCTCTCTCTTTAAGACATGATAGAGGATGGTGTTTCTTTATTGATTATTTAAATAATACAAATATTTCAGTTTCTTACTCGTATATTGTTAACCCTGTTTACGTTTATACTACTTTTCTGCTTTATTGTATTATCAATTCAATAGCTTTTTGTGTTTTTCTCTCCCTCCCTTCCTTAATTTTACCCACCAATTGCCCCCCCCTTTTTCTTATACTCAATTAGTCTGAGTTACTCAAGCATGTAGTATTAATTTTATACCAACTGGATTCCTAATTAATATGTTATGCATTTCTGAAAGTTAATGAATTTCATTCTATAGCTGTTCTCTAATTATTACTGTACAAATGCATCTATATGAGCTTCAGTACTTTGTTATATAATTGATATTTCATATAAACTCAGATTGTAATTGCCTAATTTGGTACTAAATAAATAAAAACCTTTAAACCCCCACCAAAAAAAGATTTAATACATTCTCTTCATAAAATTCTTGCTATGCATACCATTGTTGTATTTGTTGTGGTTACCAATGCACCTCTGTAACTTATCTCTGCGCCATGCATTAATATACATGCCTTCCATTTCCACTAGAGAACATGTGATCCTCAGCAACTTGTAACATCTCTAAACTCCATCTTAAACTTCTAGCCCCGTGAAAAATAAAATAAGCATTGGCAATGCTAACAGTTTGGTCTTTTGTGTAGTCATGGGAAAGGCTTTTGCAAGGCACTGCTGTCGTGATCTTAACTGGCCATTGATGGTAGCAGGTGCAAAATGGTGTGGGGTACCTGGGCATCTAATTGTAGGGCCTGGCAAATGCTGAATACTTTTATGCAAACCAAAACTGCTGGCTTTACCATTGCTTGTTTATTTTTGTATCTTAATTTTTCTAGTGCACAGTGAAAGCTTAGCAAGGAATCACAGCTCTTTAAACTTAAGTCTGTTAAAGACTCCAATCAAGCAGTCCCACTAAGTCAGTGCCTTGTCTGGGATTGCTCAAGGGAAGCCCTTATTTATATATTTTTATGTCCAGTTCGTGTACTCTGGATGACAACCCTTATATAACACCCCTCTCTTAGAATCCCCCTGGCCCCACTGAGGCAAGAAGTAAGTTTGTTTTGCAAATATAAAAGGTTTATTTGAGAATTAAACAATATATATATATATATATATATATATATATATATATATATATATATATATATATATATATATATTGCACTTTTATAATAAATTAATAATTGATATCACACTTGTGAATATGAGCAGTAATCAGCAATAGGTAATCCTACAATAGCACAGTTCTGGTGACTTATGACTAGGAACAGGGGAATAAGGTATCAGAGAATGCTTTATGGTTTCAAGGAGATGCAAAGATGAATAAAAAGCAGTACAGAAATAAACTTGATATGATTTCAGCAAAAGATAATGTGATCACTTTTTCTTTGACAATTCACTCCCCCCTATGCAATGTAAGGAGATGGAAGTAACACACACAATTCTCAGTAATACACACAAATGCAATACAAAGTTCCAGTTCCCCCCAGCGAGCTTAGAGGAAAACAGGTATGATTTTAAACACAGGCAAAATCCTTTAAATGTGGTATGCAATGAAGTGAAAAATATGCTAAAATGATTTTAATTCCCTCTAGAGGTTCAGGGTGTGTGACAGCTACTTTGTATTAGTTCTGGATCACTTTAGCAATGCTCTATGAATGATTATCAGGTTGCAAATGAATTTCAGCAAAGGAAAGCAAGACGCTGCTATTTTGACGAGTGAAGAAATTGAGCCGAATTGCAAATCGTGGCAATCTTTCCGAGTGCGTCGAGCGTGATTACGGAAAAACTATAAGTCGGTTATAGGTTGGAAAGCTTAGACTCTTAGCTTTAAAATGACAGTTAAAACTCGCTCCTAACACCAACGGTTCAAGAGATACAGACGATTTAGTGGAGGTAGATTTTCAGAATTGAAATTACAGTTTCAGAATGACAGATGCACTTTGGAAGGTTTTGAATCAACAGGATGGACACGATTTCTGATAATGCAGTTCTAATAGGTTAAACTAGTTTGAATTAGATTATATTAAACTAAGAGATTGGGTTTTGCACAGTTCTGGCTGAGTACTCACACTATATTTTGGACAGGATTGTGACTTCGTCACGGATCGGGTCAGGATTGGCTGCGGTTCTCTCACCACTGGGTACTGGTTCTCTGGTTCTGCTCACAGCGATCTAAGTCAGCTCTCAGCACTGCACAGCGATCTGGTCTGGGTCTGGTCTCTCTGGATAATTCTGCCTTCTGGGTCTGCTACCGGTTCTGGCAAAAGTTCTTGGCAAAGAATTCAAACAGCTTGCCTGGCTGTGAATAGTTGGGTTAGGTTTTGAGGCCTGCTGAAGAGAACTCAGCTTGTGGGTTAGGCCTTTGCTTTGAGTTCTAGAGTCAGAGTTCTAAGTTCTGGTCTCTGTCTTGCTGGAATCAGTCCGGATCTCTGGATGTGAAGTCGTCTGTCAGTGTGCTCCGCAAGGAAATGGAAATTGAATGTCCTGCCTGTCCTGCACTGTCTCCTTTTATGTGTTTTGAAAGTGGGTGGGTCGGCTCATCTTCTATGCCCAACTCACTCAGGGTTCTGATAGGTTGAAGAATTTTCTGTGCTCTCACTGGAGAACAGAGTTGTGTGCAGAGTGAGTCATGTGGTGTCATCTTTATTGCATACAGAAAGAACACTCCCCTTGGCTTTTACCTAGAAAACAATTTTTCAAAACGACACATATTTCCCAGATACACAGTTGTTTGCCATTACATGTACATATTACAGATTACTTATGGTCCATGCTTGTTCAACTCTGATCTTCCTAAGTGCTTGCATTAAAAAATGACAACATATTTTCGTTTTTGGTAGCTTTTGTAACATTGGTTTTTCATCAAATCTTTACACAGACCTGTACCCTCTTCCTGAGCATATTAATTTAAGTTATTGTGTCTCTAGCATACATACAGTGTCAGTAGTATTAATAATTAGCTATGTTTTGCCTCAGAACATGGTAGAGAGTTGAGTCTAGTCTTAAATTGTGGGTACATTTCTTAGATTAAGGATCTCCAAATTGTACATTTCTGTCCTCTGGTTACAATCATTTATCAGTGTTCTTATAAAACATATATTTGCCTTCAATTCAATTCACTTCAGTGTTTGGGTCCGCCCCCAGAAACTTGGGAGTCAAGGATCACATGTCTCTTCTTGCTGGCAGAGCTCTGTTTACAGTCCACACCGAAATTAACATACCCCATTCAATTGCAAGAGCCTATTGTGTTGGGTTCAGCAGGCTGCAGGAAGTCCCCTCCCTCTCAATCACCAGAGCCACGTGATACCCTGCCTTCTTGTGTGTAGTACTGAGGTGAGACGGTTTCCCAGCCTCTTGCAATGTTAATTTAATCAGCCTGTACCTCCTCCACAAAATGGGTCTGTTTGGGCACTTTGTTTCTCCTATCTCCTCTCTGCTCCTTGGGCGGCAGACTTCCAGGGGTAGGAGATTTTGTTTCTGGTTCCTGTGTTTCCAGGGGCTGTTTACAAGTGGGGAAGGAAGCTTCCTCCAAGTCTTTACACCCCCCCTTCCCCTTGTGCCTCCTCCCTGGGAACCGGTGGGTTATCGGGGTGCTGCCCCCGTCATTGTTCTGGAGCACTAGGTGCAGAGTTTGGGGAATTCTGTGCCGGCATGCCCATCTGAGGGTTCTGTTGTGCCCTCAGCATGCGGCCCAAATCCTGTGCCATGTTCTGAACCTGGCGCTCTAACTGGGAACCCCGCTCAGGCTGATACGGGGTCATGTTTTCTCCCCTGGGCTGATCCCGGGAAGGGTAGCTATCCCTTCTCTGGTAATACCCTGGGTTGGGAAGATTTGGGTACCCCTCCAGCCTTGGCCTCCCCTCTCCTGGATTAGGTTGTCTGGGCTCAGGGAATTGGGGAAAGAAGGATGGATGGTTTTGAGGTTGGAAATTGGGTGGATACCTGGGAAAAAAGTTCTGCCCAGTGTTTGGGGAATTTATGCCCTCCTGTGGGAAGTTAGGAGGGAGGTTCCCTGGGTCAGGTGCTTGGCTGGATCCCCCCCCCCTGGGCTGGAGGAGTCCACACATAACCCAGGATTGGTCTGTTTCCCTTGCAGCGGGGACTGACATAGTCAGGGGAGCGAGGGACCCAATTTGTGGGACTACCTCCTTGACTCCCTGTCTGTGACTGGCCCGAGGGCCTTCTGGGCTGTGAATTATTTGGTGCAGGCAGGTTTTTAGGTCCCCCTATCTCCAAATCTAAAACGGGGGCAACCTTTACCTCTCCCACCTTGGCAGCAGCAGGGGTGCTGTTGGTTTTGGGGTTTTTGGGCTGATTCTTATTTTCCACCGGTTTCTGCACCTCATAGATGCGGGTAGCTTACTCAATGACCCAGTCTAAAGATCTTTTCTTGTGAAAATCTCTCACAAGCTGGGTCATTATGTATTTGGGGAGTGCATGGAAAAATGTGTTGATGAATTCTCTGCTGTCCGTGCGCACCCTTCTGGTGGTCTGCCAAAAGGCATGCTTCATTTCTTGCACAAATTCTTGTGGGGCCTGATCCTTGCGAGCCTCTTGGGGATTCGGGTGAACAGAATTTTTTTTCAAGATGGCCGACCTATATGTGGCAAAACAAAAGAGTTGATGGCTGGAAGGTTTAGAATAAATCTTGACCTCTGGCATTGCTCTGGGCAACCCTCCAGACCATCGTTCATCGCCTGCCAAGCCATTACAAAAGGGGAAAAACCATATGCAAATCAGGCTTGGTCCCACCCCCAAAGGGGTAGTCCAGCCCGAACTGCTAGGTCACATCCCTTTTGCACGAGACCACAAGCATCCCCAGACATGTTTCAGCCTTGTTGGGCGTCATCAGTGAGGAGTAGCTTGGGTCTCTAGGCCCAGCAGGCAAGGGACCCACGTCTGGGCATACCCTTCCCACTCGGGGTGACAATAGCAAAACAAAAGAGTTGATGGCTGGAAGGTTTAGAATAAATCTTGACCTCTGGCATTGCTCTGGGCAACCCTCCAGACCATCGTTCTTCGCCTGCCAAGCCATTACAAAAGGGGAAAAACCATATGCAAATCAGGCTTGGTCCCACCCCCAAAGGGGTAGTCCAGCCCGAACTGCTAGGTCACATCCCTTTTGCACGAGACCACAAGCATCCCCAGACATGTTTCAGCCTTGTTGGGCGTCATCAGTGAGGAGTAGCTTGGGTCTCTAGGCCCAGCAGGCAACGGACCCACGTCTGGGCATACCCTTCCCACTCGGGGTGACAATAGCAAAACAAAAGAGTTGATGGCTGGAAGGTTTAGAATAAATCTTGACCTCTGGCATTGCTCTGGGCAACCCTCCAGACCATCGTTCTTCGCCTGCCAAGCCATTACAAAAGGGGAAAATCCATATGCAAATCAGGCTTGGTCCCACCCCCAAAGGGGTAGTCCAGCCCGAACTGCTAGGTCACATCCCTTTTGCACGAGACCACAAGCATCCCCAGACATGTTTCAGCCTTGTTGGGCATCATCAGTGAGGAGTAGCTTGGGTCTCTAGGCCCAGCAGGCAAGGGACCCACGTCTGGGCATACCCTTCCCACTCGGGGTGACAATGGCAAAACAAAAGAGTTGATGGCTGGAAGGTTTAGAATAAATCTTGACCTCTGGCATTGCTCTGGGCAACCCTCCAGACCATCGTTCTTCACCTGCCAAGCCATTACAAAAGGGGAAAAACCATATGCAAATCAGGCTTGGTCCCACCCCCAAAGGGGTAGTCCAGCCCGAACTGCTAGGTCACATCCCTTTTGCACGAGACCACAAGCATCCCCAGACATGTTTCAGCCTTGTTGGGCGTCATCAGTGAGAAGTAGCTTGGGTCTCTAGGCCCAGCAGGCAAGGGACCCACGTCTGGGCATACCCTTCCCACTCGGGGTGACAATAGCAAAACAAAAGAGTTGATGGCTGGAAGGTTTAGAATAAATCTTGACCTCTGGCATTGCTCTGGGCAACCCTCCAGACCATCGTTCTTCGCCTGCCAAGCCATTACAAAAGGGGAAAAACCATATGCAAATCAGGCTTGGTCCCACCCCCAAAGGGGTAGTCCAGCCCGAACTGCTAGGTCACATCCCTTTTGCACGAGACCACAAGCATCCCCAGACATGTTTCAGCCTTGTTGGGCATCATCAGTGAGGAGTAGCTTGGGTCTCTAGGCCCAGCAGGCAAGGGACCCACGTCTGGGCATACCCTTCCCACTCGGGGTGACAATAGCAAAACAAAAGAGTTGATGGCTGGAAGGTTTAGAATAAATCTTGACCTCTGGCATTGCTCTGGGCAACCCTCCAGACCATCGTTCTTCGCCTGCCAAGCCATTACAAAAGGGGAAAATCCATATGCAAATCAGGCTTGGTCCCACCCCCAAAGGGGTAGTCCAGCCCGAACTGCTAGGTCACATCCCTTTTGCACGAGACCACAAGCATCCCCAGACATGTTTCAGCCTTGTTGGGCGTCATCAGTGAGGAGTAGCTTGGGTCTCTAGGCCCAGCAGGCAAGGGACCCACGTATGGGCATACCCTTCCCACTCGGGGTGACAATAGCAAAACAAAAGAGTTGATGGCTGGAAGGTTTAGAATAAATCTTGACCTCTGGCATTGCTCTGGGCAACCCTCCAGACCATCGTTCTTCGCCTGCCAAGCCATTACAAAAGGGGAAAAACCATATGCAAATCAGGCTTGGTCCCACCCCCAAAGGGGTAATCCAGCCCGAACTGCTAGGTCACATCCCTTTTGCACGAGACCACAAGCATCCCCAGACATGTTTCAGCCTTGTTGGGCGTCATCAGTGAGGAGTAGCTTGGGTCTCTAGGCCCAGCAGGCAAGGGACCCACGTCTGGGCATACCCTTCCCACTCGGGGTGACAATAGCAAAACAAAAGAGTTGATGGCTGGAAGGTTTAGAATAAATCTTGACCTCTGGCATTGCTCTGGGCAACCCTCCAGACCATCGTTCTTCGCCTGCCAAGCCATTACAAAAGGGGAAAAACCATATGCAAATCAGGCTTGGTCCCACCCCCAAAGGGGTAGTCCAGCCCGATCCTCTAGGTCACATCCCTTTTGCACGAGACCACAAGCATCCCCAGACATGTTTCAGCCTTGTTGGGCATCATCAGTGAGGAGTAGCTTGGGTCTCTAGGCCCAGCAGGCAAGGGACCCACGTCTGGGCATACCCTTCCCACTCGGGGTGACAATAGCAAAACAAAAGAGTTGATGGCTGGAAGGTTTAGAATAAATCTTGACCTCTGGCATTGCTCTGGGCAACCCTCCAGACCATCGTTCTTCGCCTGCCAAGCCATTACAAAAGGGGAAAAACCATATGCAAATCAGGCTTGGTCCCACCCCCAAAGGGGTAGTCCAGCCCGAACTGCTAGGTCACATCCCTTTTGCACGAGACCACAAGCATCCCCAGACATGTTTCAGCTTTGTTGGGCGTCATCAGTGAGAAGTAGCTTGGGTCTCTAGGCCCAGCAGGCAAGGGACCCACGTCTGGGCATACCCTTCCCACTCGGGGTGACAATAGCAAAACAAAAGAGTTGATGGCTGGAAGGTTTAGAATAAATCTTGACCTCTGGCATTGCTCTGGGCAACCCTCCAGACCATCGTTCTTCGCCTGCCAAGCCATTACAAAAGGGGAAAAACCATATGCAAATCAGGCTTGGTCCCACCCCCAAAGGGGTAGTCCAGCCCGAACTGCTAGGTCACATCCCTTTTGCACGAGACCACAAGCATCCCCAGACATGTTTCAGCCTTGTTGGGCGTCATCAGTGAGGAGTTGCAATGCAAGAGTCTGCGCTTTCAGTTCCTCAGTTAAGGATTTACTAGCCTCTATCAGTCTCTCCTGCATGGCTACCTGTTGCTGGAGCCTATCATTGTGCTGACAGAGAGCCTCATTCTCTCTCTGTGCTTCCTGGTTGGTCCTGGAGTACTGGGCCAGTCTTTGCTGCAGGAGGGTTACCTCCTGAGTCCCATCCCTACTGGCCTGCTCCTTTCTTGCCAGAGCATCTTCCACCCTCCTGGTGTGCTCTAACAAGTTCTGATGCTCTTTTTGGAGGTCTCCCAGCCCCTGTAGGGCCAGGTGATTTCCTTCAATTTTTTCTTTTAATTGGCAGACTTCCTGGCCTAAGGTGTATCCTTTCCTGACTAAGAGCCTGCATCTGTGCCGCCAGGTCGTCCCTCTGCCTTTGAAAGGCACCAGCTTTCTGGCGTTCTTGATCAAACTCTGCCCAGGTATTTCAAAATCAATTTATTGCTTTCCTCTTTCTCCCTATCTAGGTGGCTTTGAAGGATGACTACCTGCTCTGCGCATGCCCTATTGAAGTCCAGTTGTTGCTCCAGCTTTTTCTGGCTCTGCAGTAGGGCGTCCAAACCTTCTTGGTACTCCTTCTGCAAGGCCAGAAATCTGTTATCCTGGTCAGACTTTTCCTCCTTTATTTAATAATACACTGCCTACTATCATTTTCTGACTCCTGGCTCCTCTGCAGCCTTTGCTCAGAAGAGACCAGGTCAGATTGGGCCTTCTCTGATGCCACCAGTTGCCTATTTGCCAGATCGTGGCCTTCCTTCAGCACATTTGCCCTGTATGGCTCCCATATGTAAATATAAATATGCCGCTACCCTGGCAATCTTGTTGTGCTCATCCTTGGCCTTAGGGGCCATATATAATTCACTCATGGCCACATGTAAGGGACCCTGATCTCTCCATGTATCTGTCCCTGTTTCAGTGATCTGTGGTGCGACTGCCTGCAACCAGACCACCTGGTCCTGATGAGCCCACTCACCTCTCACAAATAGCTTTTGTAAGAGGTGTTCTCTGGCTATTTTGATATCTACCAAGGTCATCATTCTGGAACTTGATTTCCTTCCTGACTTACAGAAGTTTGTATTTTATTTTGCAAAACAGACCGTTTCCTCAGAGCGTTCCTTTGAGGAGTGCTTTACAGCGTACCACAGCGTGGTGATCCGACCGGTTGTATGTATCCCGTCAGTTAGCACACTGTATTTAAGCTGCACAAATGGTAGATCTAATCCAGAATCCCCGGCTACGAGCCCCCACTTTGTTAAAGACTCCAATCAAGCAGTCCCACTAAGTCAGTGCCTTGTCTGGGATTGCTCAAGGGAAGCCCTTATTTATATATTTTTATGTCCAGTTTGTGTACTCTGGATGACAACCCTTATATAACACCCCTCTCTTAGAATCCCCCTGACCCCACTGAGCCAAGAAGTAAGTTTGTTTTGCCAATTTAAAAGGTTTATTTGAGAATTAAACAATATATATGAATATATATATATATATATATATATATATATATATATATATATATATATATATATATATATATCACACTTTTATAATAAATTAATAATTGATATCACACTTGTGAATATGAGCAGTAATCAGCAATAGGTAATCCTACAATAGCACAGTTCTGGTGACTTATGACTAGGAACAGGGGAATAAGGTATCAGAGAATGCTTTATGGTTTCAAGGAGATGCAAAGATGAATAAAAAGCAGTACAGAAATAAACTTGATATGATTTCAGCAAAAGATAATGTGATCACTTTTTCTTTGACAATTCACTCCCCCCCATGCAATGTAAGGAGATAGAAGTAACACACACAATTCTCAGGAATACACACAAATGCAATACAAAGTTCCAGTTCCCCCCAGCGAGCTTAGAGGAAAACAGGTATGATTTTAAACACAGGCAAAATCCTTTAAATGTGGTATGCAATGAAGTGAAAAATATGCTAAAATCATTTTAATTCCCTCTAGAGGTTCAGGGTGGGTGACAGCTACTTTGTATTAGTTCAGGATCACTTTAGCAATGCTCTATGAATGATTATCAGGTTGCAAACGAATTTCAGCAAAGGAAAGCAAGACGCTGCTCTTTTGACAAGTGAAGAAATTGAGCTGAATCGCGGCAATTTTTCCGAGTGCGTTGAGCGCGATTACAGAAAAACTATAAGGAGTAGCAAGTCGGTTTTAGGTTCGTTGGAAAGCGTGGAATATTGCTAGCACCAACGGTTCAAGAGATACGGACGATTTAGTGGAGGTAGATTTTCAGAATTGAAATTGCAGTTTCAGAATGACAGATGCGCTTTGGAAAGTTTTGAATCAACAGGATGGACATGATTTCTGATGGTGCAGTTCTAACTAGTTTGAATTAGATTATATTAAACTAAGACATTGGGTTTTGCACAGTTCTGGCTGAGTACTCACACTATATTTTGGACAGGAATGCGACTTCGTCACGGATCGGGTCAAGATTGGCTGCGGTTCTCTCGCCACTGGATACTGGTTCTCTGGTTCTGCTCACAGCGATCTGGGTCAGCTCTCAGCACTGTACAGCGATCTGGTCTGGGTCTGGTCTCTCTGGATAATTCTGCCTTCTGGGTCTGCTACCGGTTCTGGCAAAAGTTCTTGGCAAAGAATTCAAACAGCTCGCCCGGCTGTGAATAGTTGGGTTAGGTTTTGAGGCCTGCTGAAGAGAACTCAGCTTGTGGGTTAGGCCTTTGCTTTGAGTTCTGGAGTCAGAGTTCTAAGTTCTGGTCTCTGTCTTGCTGGAGTCAGTCCAGATCTCTGGATGTGAAGTCGTCTGTCAGCGTGCTCCAAAAGGAAATGGAAATTTAATGTCCTGCCTGTCCTGCACTGTCTCCTTTTATGTGTTTTGAAAGTGGGTGGGTCGGCTGATCTTCTATGCACAACCCACTCAGGGTTCTGATAGGTTGAAGAATTTTCTGTGCTCTCACTGGAGAACAGAGTTGTGTGTCAGAGTGCGTCATGAGGTGTCATCTTTATGGCATACAGAAAGAACACTCCCCTTTGCTTTTACCTAGAAAATCATTTTTCATAACTACACATATTTCCCGGATACACAGTTGTTTGACATTACATGTACATATTACAGATTACTTATGGCCCATGCTTGTTCAACTCTGATCTTCCTAAGAGCTTGCATTAAAAAATGACAACTTATTTTCGTTTTTGGTAGCTTTTGCAACATTGGCTTTTCATCAAATCTTTACACAGACCTGTACCCTCTTCCTGAGCATATTAATCTAAGTTATCGTGTCTCTAGCATACATACAGTGTCAGTAGTATTAATAATTAGCAGGGTTTTGCCTCAGAACATGGTACAGAGTTGAGTCTAGTCTTAAATTGTGGGTACATTTCTTAGATTAAGGATCTCCAAATTGTACATTTCTGTCCTCTGGTTACAATCATTTATCAGTGTTCTTATAAAACATATATTTGCCTTCAGTTCAATTCACTTCAGTGTTTGGGTCCGCCCCCAGAAACTTCGGAGTCAAGGATCACATGTCTCTTCTTGCTGGCAGAGCTCTTGTTACAGTCCACACCCAAATTAACATACCCCATTCAATTGGAAGAGCCTATTGTGTTGGGTTCAACAGGCTGCAGGAAGTCCCTTCCCTCTCAATCACCAGGGCCACGTGATATCCTGCCTTCTTGTGTGTAGTTCTGAGGTGAGAAGGTTTCCCAGCCTCTTGCAATGTTAATTGAATCAGCCTGTCTTCAGGGAACAGCAGGTGTTTAAAATGTTTAATTAACCAAAAAGGCTTTGAAGTTTCCAGCTGTCTCAGGAGGCTGATTAGCTTGTGAAGTAGTAGTTCTCCTGTCAGAGTTTAGACCTCTAGAGCCGGCTTGTGGAAAATGCCGGTACTGCACCCATTTTTGGGATCTGTCTTGAATAAATGCATTTCCAAAAAGGGGACTTCGCTTGATAGTATATAATCCTTGCTTAACATGGCATTGGTGTTTTTCCTTTGGCACCACATTTCACTCATGGCACTTCTGACCCAGCACGCTCGCACTGGTGGGTGGCAGGTCAGGCAACCATTTTGGTGTGCGCAAAAACTGCACGGTTTTCCTGGATTCTGGCGCACATGTGGGCTTTTCCGCCATCTTGGATTTCCTAAACCCACAGCACCAAATGTTGTAGCATAATGACTCAAACATGGGTCATGACACCCAACAAGCCCCCCGCCCGACTGCGCTTTGATTTTGAGTCGAGAGGGAGTCGGGTGCAAAGGATGTTTTGATCCACGCTTTGGTATGTCCGCATCCTCTTCTTCCAATTCCGCAGATGTCACAGTTCAGCGTCTTTTCCTCCATCCGGTTGGATCGATCGGTTCTCCTCGCCTGTCCTGATGGGAATATAGGGCGGTACCCCAGGCCCCTCGGATCTTTGCTCCCGGTCTCCGGGTCGTTCTCCTTGGTCAGTCTCCATGATTTCATCTCTCCTAGGATGATAAAGCAAAGCGGCAATACACATTCCTAGACATTTCTCCCCCACTATTGATATAGTGGGGCGGCATATACATTTTATAGTCAAAAACATGAACATATACATTTTTTTTAAATCAGGAGGCAAGAACATATTCAAGAATCATAGAATTTTATAGGCTCTATGTGCAATATTTTAGGGTGGAACTGAATTAATCTGGAGCGGTCCCCTGGTATTGGAGAGGACTCCTCCAGTTGCTGCAGAGTGTGCCTGGGATGGCAACAATGTAGCTGATTTATATGGACCCACTTGTCTTCCCCTTCTGCCAAACTACCTTTGGGGATGCGGATCTTGTATGCAACTGGGGAGACCTTGTCTATAATTTCAAAGGGTCCCTTCCATGTACACAAACATTTTCACTGTTTGGCCTGGTTCCTTTGGAAATTGTATAGATAGACCCAGTCTCCCACATTATATTCCTTCCTGGTAGTCTTCAGTTCGTAATGGGTCTTCATGCTATCAGCTGATCTTTCTAGATTCCGCTGAGCATAGGCAAAAGCCTGTTGAAGGTGTTTCCTTAAATTCTCCACATACTCATGAGTTGTGGAGGCATTTATCAACGTCTGCTCTTGGGTCCTGTAGAGCAAATGCTGGGGAAGCACCATCTTGCGTCCAGTCATCAGCTCAAATGGTGACATTTTAGTTGCAGATGAAGGGGTAGATTTGATGGCCATTAGGACCAGAGGTAATCGGATATCCCAACTTGGCCCAGAATCTGCCACAAACTTTTTTAATATGCTCACAATGGTCCAGTTGTAGCGTTCTACTGCCACAGAAGAAGCTGGCCGGTAAGCAATATGTAGTTTCCTTTTGACCCCCAGTATCTCCCACATCTTTGTCATAACTTCACTAGTGAAGTGGCTACCTCTGTCTGACTCAATCCTTTGAGCAAGAACAAAACAGGAAAAGATGTGGTTAATCATCAGGGCAGCTGCTGTTTCTGCCTTGCAGTTTGGGGCCGGGAGACATTCCACCCACTTGGTAAACAAGCATGTGACCGTAAACATGTACTTGTTTCCTCTAGACGAGCGAATCACAGGGCCTACGAAGTCGATTTGCAAATCTGACCATGGCAGTGTCATCCCCCTCTTTTGGAGAGGCGCACGGTGTGTGAGGGATGATGGCTGAAATTGTGCACACACCAGACACCCCTTCAAGTATTTTTCGAGGTCCTGCCCCATGTGTGGCCAGTATGCAACCTCTCTTAAGATCACAAGTGCTGTGTGAAACCCCCTATGACCGGCTGTGGCTGCATCATGGGCCTGACTTAACATCAGGTTTCGGAATGAGGTAGGGACCACCCACTGATCATGGCCAGCTTGGGATTTCCTTACCAACAAACCGTCTTGGATTCGGAACATCTTTGGACATTTCATCAACACTCTAAGGTCCTCCTTCCCAATGTAGTCGGTATCCGTCAGGGGAAAGTTCTCAGGTTCCTCAATGTGTTGGTAAAACTTACCAATTATTGGATCCCACTTCTGAGCCGTAATTAAATCAGCATCAGGGGTCTCCTTACTCCATTGTGCAGTTGAAAGATCATTGTGAGCATTTGTCTGGGACCTAGTGATAGCAGTGACCTGGATTTTCCCAACAGGGACTCTATTTCTATTAGATCCCCTTGGATGGCCCAGGTTTTGGCCAGCTGATCAGCTAAGTCATTTCCAGTTTTGTCTGGTCCCTCTACTTTGGAATGACCCTTGATCTTTTTCCAGAAGATGGTCATCCCATTCGAGGTGACCAGGTCATCAATGTTTTGGATTAACTTCCCATGTTTCAAGGGTTTGTTATTAGCACATAACATGCCTCTGGTTTTCCAATTAACCAGGTGCTCCACGAACCCGTTCCGTACATAATCCGAATCTGTGATTATGACCAGTTCGTGGAGTTGATGTTGGACAGCAGTGAGGATGGCCTGATGCACAGCCATCAACTCTGCCACCTGACTACTTTGGGGACCAATTTTGTACCCAGCGGAGGGTTCTGGAAACTCCTTCACCCATGCATTCCCTATGCCGGCCACCAGTTCTTTCTCCCCGTTGTTGTCAACATGGTAAGAGCATCCAATCACATAGACAGTGGGCATTCCCTCACACTTGTCTTCTTCAAAGACTTTGTGGGGCGAATTAAGGTATGCCTTCATGTTTTCCTTGATTTTTAGACTTTCGTCCTCAAGACAATTTTCTCTGGCACAATCATGCAAGTCAGCCAGACCTTGCGCGAGGGGACTCTTCTTGTTTTGGCCATAACTGACCTACACAGGATAGCCTTGCATTGACAGAATCCAGGAAGTAATTCGGGAATTACTCACATTTCCGGCCCGGATTCTGTCACTTTTGAGGTATTGCAGAGGCTGGTGTGGAGTCTCCACTATGATGTGTTCCCCCTGGATGAACTGGCGGTAATTCTTCAACGCCCACACCGTTGCCAGGAGTGCCTTCTCACAATCGGTGAATTTTTCCTCCACAGAGGATAAAGTTTTGCTTGCATAGGAGATTACTTTATTGACCTTGTCATGCTTTTGGTATAATACTGCCGTCAAGCACGTATTAGAGAACCCTGTCTCCAGGAAGAACTCCTTGTTTCTGACAGGGTATGCTAGGCAAGGCGCTTGTGAGAGGCTTCTTTTGAGTTGTCTTACTGCCTCGGATTGTTCTGGACCCCATTCCCACTTGACCCCCCCTTCAAGAGATGAATCAGGGGTCTGGTGATCTCTGCGTAGACCTCAATGAACTTTCTGCTGTAATTAGTCAGTCCAAGGAGGCTCCTTAGTTCCCGCAGAGTTGTGGGATCTTTCAGTTTCTGAAGTGCTTCCACTTTCTTTTCCTGGGGACAGAGACCCTGAGGAGTAATCTCATGCCCCAAGAAATTTACACGGGTTCTACACCACTGTGCTTTCTGAAAGGAAAGTTTTGCTCCGGCGGCACTCAACTGTGTCAGAACATAACGGATCTCCGCTATGTGTTCTTCCACAGATGAACTTTTGATGAGGACATCATCTACGTAAGCCAGGTTACCCCTCGCACCCAGGTCGGGCATGGCCTTATGTAGGAAAATGTTGAATTCATTGCCGGAGTTGAGGTATCCGAAGGGAGTCTGGGTCCATCAGTACTGCTGGCCCCCAAAGGTAAAAGCCAGTTTGTATTGGTCCTCCCTACTGACAGGCACTGTCCAGTATCCATTGGTCAGGTCTATTGCAGTGAATACCTGTGACCCCTGAATCTGGCCCAGCCCTTGGTCAATGTAGGGCAGAGGCCATCGGGAAGTATGGACCCATTTGTTCAGCTCCCTGAGGTCAGCGCAGAGTCTCCACTGGCCGTTTGGCTTCAATATTCCCAGCACTGGATTATTGAAGGTGCTGTGTACTGGACGGATTATTCCCTGGGACTCAAGGTTCTTAATTATTTCAGTAAGAGACTCCATGTATGCGAGAGGCAAACGATATTGCTTCACAAACACTGGAGTCATTCCAGGGTCCGTGGGAATTGTTGTTGTGTGGATGTCGGTGCGACTACAGTCATATGAGTCTACCGCAAAGAGATCTTGGAAATCCAAGAAAACTTGTTTCAACTTTTGCTTCTGTTCCAGAGTCACGCAGGCATCAGCTACGTTGGCTCTCTCTTCCTCCATCTGCCTGAAGCCTGGAAAGACTTCTGGTTTTGCTATCTCAGCAGCCTCCTCCAGCTAGGTGGAGAAGTCTCTGGTCAGAGTGCTGATTTGGACCGGAGGCTTCAGGTGGGAAAGGTAGCCCTCATAGACCTGGAAAAACACCTCATCCCCTCTGGAGTCACAAGTCACATCTTCCTTACCATAAGGGCAAGAAGTGTACACCAAGAAGTTCCCCCCATGCCGGGTAAAGATCCTGTCTGGTGTTGTATTGTCATCACTGTCACTGTCAAAACAGTCCTTGGGGATTGGTCCTAACAGTTCATTTCCTAAATCAATGGAGAAATGTCGGTCATCAACCGCCATTCCAATAATGGTGCCTGCAGCTAGAGTAATACTCTTTAAGTCGCTGTTATCCACCTCTATTGGAATGGTGTCATGTTCTTTGTTGACTAATGGTGTTGGGTTTACCCCCAACCCTTGCTTTTGGTGGAAAGCATTTAGATGAATTTTTGTCCTCTTTTAACTTTCACTTCCAGGGAGAATTGTCGGGCCCTTTCTGGGATGGTGACTTCCTCTTTAATCTGAATTTCAAATGCATAAGGTAGCAATTGAGCTGACCTAAATGCTTTTTCTGGATCATCAAAGCCCATGGGTTTATCCGCTAATCGGGACCAAGCTTTGAAGTTTATTAGGTCCAAACTAATGGCAAAGCGATTGAGAATGTCAGTGCCTAAGTAAAAGGCGGCAGTGACGTCTCGCATGACCCAACAATTATGGACTATGCTCTTCTTGCCAATGGAGATTTTGAGCATACACCTGCTTGGCAGGAGATGTTTGGAATTAGGTGCTTCCAGGTCCATTTCCCATTTGTCTATCAGTTTGAATGTGGGAATGGCTGGGTCTTTTGGGAGTTGGCGGAACATGGCTTCGCTGATGAAGCTCTTACCGTTGTTCACACACACTCGGGCGAGAACAGAGTCCTTCCCATCGTTTAACTGAACAGGGATGAACAACTGCTCTCCAATTTGCTGAACATCAGCCAGGCTCTGTGCTGATTTCACATCTTTCTGGACTATTGGAGTGGGAATGTCTGATTGTGAATTAGTAAAGAATTTCAGGGTATTTCCCTCCAGTGTGGAATGCCACCTTAAACTGGAAGGAAGGTTGATTTTCAGAAATAGAGAGGACACCCCATCACCAGTCTGTTGTCCTACTGCTATTACTGGAATTTGGTTGTTCTGGAAGTGAAATCCTACTTGGTCAGATTTTTGTTCAACCATGTGGCAGGTGCCGTTTAAACTAATATGGTTGACACTCTGTTTTAATTTTATTGGTCGGCTAGTCTGGGTCCAGAGGACCTTGTTTACGCAATCTATTAGAGGTGACAACCTTCTCAGGAGGTCATTCACTAGTAAACAAGGGGTGCCTTCTGGAGTCACTACTATGACCGGGTGTTTCACCTTGTGTCGTCCAATTTTGATGTCCAAATCTGCAGTCCCCTCGACAGGAATTTCCTTCCCGTCAAAGTTCTGCAGTTGACCAGGAAGAGAGGTGAAAAGAATACGGTAATTCTCCCCCTTCCTACATTTAGTGCATCAAAGGCCCTTCTGGACAGAAGGGTAGCTTGGGATCCAGTGTCCACCAGTGCCACAATTGTACCCTGCCCCTGTACTTGTACCGGGTCATAATATCTTCCCGCCTTCTCCTCAAGGGGGCCCAGATAATGCACATTTTTGGACAACTGGTGGGCTAACTTTCTGGTTTTGGACATTGAGAGAGAAGAGATTTGGGCAGAATTATGTGGAGAGTCATGGGAATCTGTAAGAAAAAGTTTGCAACTGGATATTGATGCGGTTTTTGGTACCCCTGGTTCCAGTTCTGGGCCGCCCCCCCCCTTTTTGGAGGCAGTCACCTGGATGGGTTTGAACCAGGGGTTTTCGGTCTTGTTGGTTCTGGGATAGAATGATGGGCGGCGACAGCTCAATCCCCACATCTACCCAGTCTAGGTTGGAACCCATTTTCCCTTAGGAGGAGTTCCCCCATCTCTGAAGGAGAAAATACTTTTCCCAGGATCCTCTGAGGATCCCTCTCCCTCAAATTGGAAGACCTGTACCTCCTCCACAAAATGGGTCTGTTTGGGTACTTTGTTTCTCCTACCTCCTCTCTGCTCCTTGGGCGGCAGACTTCCAGGGGTAGGAGATTTTGTTTCTGGTTCCTGGGTTTCCAGGGGCTGTTTACAAGTGGGGAAGGAAGCTTCCTCCAAGGCTTTACACCCCCCTTCCCCTTGTGCCTCCTCCCTGGGAACCGGTGGGTTATCGGGGTGCTGCCTCCATCATTGTTCTGGAGCACTAGTTCCAGATTTTGGGGCATGCCCATCTGAGGGTTATGTTGTGCCCTCAGCATGCGGCCCAAATCCTGTGCCATGTTCTGAACCTGGCGCTCTAATTGGGAAACCCGCTCAGGCTGATACGGGGTCCTGTTTTCTCTGCTGGGCTGATCCGGGAAGGGCAGCTATCCCTTCTATGGTAATACCCTGGGTTGGGAAGATTTGGGTACCACTCCACCCTTGGCCTCCCCTCTCCCGGATTAGGTTGTCTGGGCTCAGGGAATTGGAGAAAGAAGGATAGATGGTTTTGGGGTTGGAAATTGGGTGGATACCTGGGAAAAAAGTTCTGCACAGTGTTTGGGGAATTTCTGCCCTCCTGTGGGAAGTTAGGAGGGAAGTTCCCTGGATCAGGTGCTTGGCTGGATCCCCCCCCTTTGGGCTGGAGGAGTCCAAACATAACCCAGGATTGGTCTGTTTCCCTTGTAGCGGGGACTGACATAGTCAGGGGAGCGAGGGACCCCATTTGTGGGACTACCTTCTTGACTCCCTGTCTGTGACTGGCCCGAGGGCCTTCTGGGCTGTGAATTATTTGGTTCAGGCAGGTTTTTAGGTCCTCCAATCTCCAAATCTAAAACGCGGGCAACCTTTACCTCTGCCACCTTGGCAGCAGCAAGGGTGCTGTTGGTTTTGGGGTTTTTGGGCTGATTCTTATTTTCCACCGGTTTCTGCACCTCATAGATGCGGGTAGCTTGCTCAATGACCCAGTTTAAAGATCTTTTCTTGTGAAAATCTCTCACAAGCTGGGTCATTATGTATTTGGGGAGTGCATGGAAAAATGTGTTGATGAATTCTCTGCTGTCCGTGCGCACCCTTCTGGTGGTCTGCCGAAAGGCATGCTTCAATTCTTGCACAAATTCTTGTGGGGCCTGATCCTCCCCACATTGCAAATTGTAGGCTGCCTTGCGAGACTCTTGGGGATTCCGGTGAACAGAATTTTTTTTCAAGATGGCCGCCCTATATGTGTACCATCTTGAATGGTTTTGGTCCTCCAGCCCCGCAAAGAAACTGGAGTATTCTGGGGAGAATGTCCATTTGATGTACTGCATGCAGCTACTGCTGCCCTTCAAATGGAAAGTTTCCATCATTTGCTCAAAGAGCTCCAAGTGTTCCCAAACAGAATACTTGGAGTTCTTGTGATAAGGGGTGCTGACACTCCTTATTGCCTTGATCTGCTTTAAGGGGTCCTTAAGAAAGGCCCTTTTTTGCCTTATTGGCCTTTTTGGTTTGGGTAACCCTGGTCCACTCATCCTCTGACTCAGAGGCACTGCTCCCAGAGGTGCCCGTCTGATCTTCCAGGTTTTCCCAGATTCTGCGAACCTGGGAATGGCTGGCAGAATGTGGGGACCTGGACTGCTGTGTCCTTGGCCGCTCAGAGGAGTCTTCAGATCCCTCCTTGCTGCCAGGATCTGATGGGTACCCCCACCCCCCCACTGACCTAGCTGGGCAGAGGTTTTTAGGATGCCCTTAGTGGGCCTACTCTCCTGGGGTTCCCCACTAAATTGCACTGTGCTTAGGTGCCCATACCCGGATGCCCGCCCATCCATTCCTGGAAGGTACTGGCCTATGAACTGCATACTTTTGGCCGGATAGTAATCTGCCCTCCCTGTGGCCCTGTGCTCATGTGCGCCAGGGGACATGGGGGTGGCAGAGTCCAAGGACTGGGAGAGATGAAGGCCTCTGGTACTAGGGCTCCTGAGGTTATGCTCATGTGTTTCCCTTTCCCAGCGAACTTCATCTCTATCAGCCCCTGCTCCCTGTTGCAATGCAAGAGCCTGCGCTTTCAGTTCCTCAGTAAAGGCCTTACTAGACTCTGTCAGTCTCTCCTGCATGGCTACCTGTTGCTGGAGCCTATCATTGTGCTGACAGAGATCCTCATTCTCTCTCTGTGCTTCCTGGTTGGTCCTAGAGTACTGGGCCAGTCTTTGCTGCAGGAGGGTTACCTCCTGAGTCCCATCCCTACTGGCCTGCTCCTTTCTTGCCAGAGCATCTTCCACCCTCCTGGTGTGCTCTAACAAGTTCTGATGTTCTTTTTGGAGGTCACCCAGCCCATGGAGGGCCAGGTGATTTCCTTCCATTTTTTCTTTTAATTTGCAGACTTCCTGGCCTAAGGTGTCCCTTTCCTGACTAAGAGCCTGCATCTGTGCTTCCAGGTCGTCCCTCTGCCTTCTGAAAGGCACCAGTTTTCTGGCGTTCTTGATCAAACTCAGAAGAGACCAGGTCAGATTGGGCCTTCTCTAATGTCATCAGTTGCCTATTTGCCAGATCTTGGCCTTCATCACATTTGCCCTGTATGGCTCCCATATGTAAATATAAATATGCCACTACCCTGGCAATCTTGTTGTGCTCATCCTTGGCCTTAGGGGCCATATATAGTTCACTCAGGGCCACATGTAAGGGACCCTGATCTCTCCATGTATCTGACCCTGTTTCAGTGATCTGGGGTGCGACTGCCTGGAACCAGACCACCTGGTCCTGATGAGCCCACTCACCTCTCACAAATAGCTTATGTAAGAGGTGTTCTCTGGCTATTTTGATATCTACCAAGGTCGTCATTCTGGAACTTGATTTCCTTCCTGATTTACAGAAGTTTGTATTTTATTTTGCAAAACAGACCGTTTCCTCAGAGCGTTCCTTTGAGGAGTGCTTTACAGCATACCACAGCGTGGTGATCCGACCGGTTTTATGTATCCCGTCAGTTAGCACACTGTATTTAAGCTGCACAAATGGTAGATCTAATCCAGAATCCCCGGCTACGAGCCCCCACTTTGTTAAAGACTCCAATCAAGCAGTCCCACTAAGTCAGTGCCTTGTCTGGGATTGCTCAATGGAAGCCCTTATTTATATATTTTTATGTCCACTTCGTGTACTCTGGATGACAACCCTTATATAACAGCCCTCTCTCAGAATCCCCCTGGCCCCACTGAGCCAAGAAGTAGGTTTGTTTTGCAAATTTAAAAGGTTTATTTGAGAATTAAGCAATATATATATATATCGCACTTTTATAATAAATTAATAATTGATATCACACTTGTGAATATGAGCAGTAATCAGCAATAGGTAATCCTACAATAGCACAGTTCTGGTGACTTATGGCTAGGAACAGGGGAATAAGGTATCAGAGAATGCTTTATGGTTTCAAGGATATGCAAAGATGAATAAAAAGCAGTACAGAAATAAACTTAATATGATTTCAGCAAAAGATAATGTAATCACTTTTCTTTGACAATTCACTCCCCCCCCTATGCAATGTAAGGAGATGGAATTAACACACACAATTCTCAGGAATACACACAGATGCAATACAAAGTTCCAGTTCCCCCCAGCGAGCTTAGAGGAAAACAGGTATGCTTTTAAACACAGGCAAAATCCTTTAAATGTGGTATGCAATGAAGTGAAAAATATGCTAAAATGATTTTAATTCCCTCTAGAGGTTCAGAGTGGGTGACAGCTACTTTGTATTAGTTCACGATCACTTTAGCAATGCTCTTTGAATGATTATCAGGTTGCAAACGAATTTCAGCAAAGGACAGCAAGACGCTGCTATTTTGATAAGTGACGAAATTGAGCCGAATCGCAAATCGCGGCAATTTTTCCGAGTGTGTCGAGCGCGATTACGGAAAAACTATAAGGAATGACAGATGCGCTTTGGAAGGTTTTGAATCAACAGGATGGACACGATTTCTGATGATGCAGTTCTAATAGGTTAAACTAGTTTGAATTAGATTATATTAAACTAAGAGATTGGGTTTTGCACAGTTCTGGCTGAGTACTCACACTATATTTTGGACAGGAATGCGACTTTGTCACGGATCGGGTCAGGATTGGCTGCGGTTCTCTCGCCACTGGGTACTGGTTCTCTGGTTCTGCTCAGAGCGATCTGGGTCAGCTCTCAGCACTGCACAGCGATCTGGTCTGGGTCTGGTCTCTCTAGATAATTCTGCCTTCTGGGTCTGCTACCAGTTCTGGCAAAAGTTCTTGGCAAAGATTTCAAACAGCTCGCCCGGCTGTGAATAGTTGGGTTAGGTTTTGAGGCCTGCTGAAGAGAACTCAGCTTGTAGGTTAGGCCTTTGCTTTGAGTTCTGGAGTCAGAGTTCTAAGTTCTGGTCTCTGTCTTGCTGGAGTCATTCCGGATCTCTGGATGTGAAGTCGTCTGACAGCGTGCTCCACAAGGAAATGGAAATTGAATGTCCTGCCTGTCCTGCACTGTCTCCTTTTATGTGTTTTGAAAGTGGGTTGGTCAGCTCATTTTCTATGCCCAACCCACTCAGGGTTCTGATAGGTTGAAGAATTTTCTGTGCTCTCACTGGAGAGCAGAGCTGTGTGTCAGAGTGAGTCATGAGGTGTCATCTTTATGGCATACAGAAAGAACACTCCCCTTTGCTTTTACCTAGAAAATCATTTTTCATAACTACACATATGTCCCAGATACACAGTTGTTTGACATTACATGTACATATTACAGATTACTTATGCTCCATGCTTGTTCAACTCTGATCTTCCTAAGAGCTTGCATTAAAAAATGACAACTTATTTTCGTTTTTGGTAGCTTTTGCAACATTGGTTTTTCATCAAATCTTTACACAGACATGTACCCTCTTCCTGAGCATATTAATCTAAGTTATCGTGTCTCTAGCATACATACAGTGTCAGTAGTATTAATAATTAGCGGGGCTTTGCCTCAGAACATGGTACAGAGTGGAGTCTAGTCTTAAATTGTGGGTACATTTCTTAGATTAAGGATATCCAAATTGTACATTTCTGTCCTCTGGTTACAATCAGTTATCAGTTTTCTTATAAAACATATGTTTGCCTTCAATTCAATTCACTTCAGTGTTTAGGTCTGCCCCCAGAAACTTGGGAGTCAAGGATCACATGTCTCTTCTTGCTGGCAGAGCTCTGTTTACAGTCCACACCCAAGTTAACATACCCCATTCAATTGCAAGAGCCTATTGTGTTGGGTTCAGCAGGCTGCAGGAAGTCCCCTCCCTCTCAATCACCAGGGCCACGTGATATCCTGCCTTCTTGTGTGTAGTTCTGAGGTTAGAAGGTTTCCCAGCCTCTTGCAATGTTAATTGAATCAGCCTGTCTTCAGGGAACAGCAGGTGTTTAAAATGTTTAATTAACCAAAAAGTCTTTGAAGTTTCCAGCTGTCTCAGGAGGCTGATTAGCTTCTGAAGTAGCAGTTCTCCTGTCAGAGTTTAGACCGCTAGCGCCGGCTTGTGGAAAATGCCGGTACTGCACCCATTTTTGGGATCTGTCTTGAATTAATGCATTTCAAAAAGGGGATTTCGCTTGATAGTATATAATCCTTGCTTAACATGGCATTGGTGTTTTTCCTTTGGCACCATATTTCACTCATGGCGCTTCTGACCCAGCACGCTCACACTGGTGGGTGGCAGGTCAGGCAACCATTTTGGTGTGCGCAAAAACTGCACGGTTTTCCTGGATTCTGGCGCACATGTGGGCTTTTCCGCCATCTTGGATTTCCTAAGCCCACAGCACCAAATGTTGTAGCATAATGACTCAAACGTGGGTCATGACACCCAACAGGTCATCAAAAATACTGTGGGTCTATATAGCAAATACTTGGAAGACCTTAGCAACAAAATTAGAGGGCCATTTAGAGTGAAAGAGAGCCATGACTACTGTTGATATTGTCCAATTCTAGGCCAAAACGAAATAATCATAATACAGAGGCGATGAAGCGCCGAAGGAGTGGAGAATCAAACAGACGATTTCAGCATATAAATGTGAAACTAGCTCATAGAGGAACAACTGGGTCCAACAGGATAAAGTATAACAGTGTGTGATGGATAGGAGATAGTGGGCCTCTTCATGAGTCTGGCGGGAACCCTTAAATACGGCAGTAGCACTATTACCGCCGCATTTAATGGTCCGCCGGATCATGGCCTTGGCAAATTTCCCCCCTGCTCTGAGGTGGGAGGAAGTCCGCTGCAAATTTTCTGATTTTTGGTGCAATTACAACCATCGGGAAATCCGCCGGTGGCAATAGCGCAAATGTTCCCCATTGGGCCCAATGTGGAATGAGGAATTCCCGAATGGGCCCAATGGGGAATGGGCACTAACCGTTCTGCCAAACCCGTGATCCGGCACTAATAGCACTGGGGTGGTTGGCGGTAGGACTAATAGCACCGATGGTAATAGCCCAGGCATTACCGCCCAACTCGTGATGAGGCCCAGTGTCTGTAGTTGTTTATCTTAAAGACTTAAAGACAGCCCAGGTGGCCGGAGTTGTATGAGTGTGGCACCGCTGGTTTGGACTTATCTAGACAGAGCGTGTCTCGCTTCTTAGAGGCAGTGATCTGGGTACCTTGCACCCAGGGGCGGACTACGAACCAAAAGAGGCAATGGAAATAATGTTCAAAGTAGCCCCATATTACACATTTTCAGCAAGCCCAACCCTTTTCCTATGGAAAAATGTGGAAATACCAGTTTAGCACACACAAGAGACCTTCTTTTGCAGGCCCAGCCTCACAACAGGAGGAAACAGTCATGAGGAGAGGGACAAGGGGTGGCTCTCTGGATGGTCTGATGTGTTTGAGTGGATGGGGAAGCGGAAACGTTACACGTACATCATGCGCCATGACATTAGCCCCAAATCCGTTGCATTACAGGCAGGAACTCGTGTCTCCCCTACTTAGCCTCGTATTCAAGCTAATTTTGGGGGGTCAGTGGTCTAGTCTGATGACTGTTACGTCCCCATCTGTAGCAACATATTCCTCTCAGGCATCTTATAAGTACTGGCCCCAAAGAGCACCGTCAGTGCGCCTCATCTCCAGGTGTGCAAAACCCCATAGCTGCTGCTGCCAGTCCTCTAGAGCACCTCAACGTTCGCCTGTAGATTGCAGCGGTAAACATTGTACCCTTGCATCAGTCTGAGAGCCCCATACCCTCTGGCTCTGGATGAGAATCCGTAGGAGACTGGTACAGATGGGATAGAGGGTACAGGTTCAGGACCCCCTCCCTGCCCAGGAAACCAACTCCGAGCAGGACCTGCAAAACACGACCACGGGGACTGCCATGGAGAGCGTGGTTTCCCCCATTAGAAGAGCAAGGCTCACGCAAGGGGAAATGCTGAAATAAACCTGCAATGCACATCACAAACACAAGGAAACACGTTTCAGGCAATACTTTCCACAGGGCATGGGGTTCGCCTTTCAAGTGCATTGTTTATGAGGGTCAGACAGGGGATTCAACCCTAGAGTTACAAGTGACCCATTCCTGATGATGAGTGTTGTGCTTAGGGCTTTAAGTGGGCCGGGGCTAGCCTTGGCTCAGACAGGGTTCACACATTGCTCATCAGCCGGGGTTCTGCAGAGCTCCTCTGAGTCCCTCAATAACAACACCAGCTTTGCCCTTGTACATGACACATTAGGGACCGCAAACACAGTGCAGCGTGCAAATGCCGTGTATAGGAAGAGGAGAAATGCCTGCTGCAAATGGCACCATGTAACGTTGCAGTAATGGATAACAACGCTTTCCAAGCCAGTGACGTAAATATTGGGAGTCAGGGACAGCGTCATGACCTTCCAACCTTTTCAAATGAAAGGGGCCTCGAGCCTCAGGGGGGCCCCCAGAAACTGCTCCAATGTTACTAGTGAGCAGTTTGTAACACAGCACTATATTCCTTCATATATGACTTACGTTCTATGGCTTACAGTGTGCGCCCTCAGCACTCGCCTTACAAGCTGCATTCGTTGAGCATGTCTGGCTGTCGCTTCCATAGGGTAAAACACAGAAGTGTTAGCACCTCGTTGCCTTTCAGCACTGGTTCCTCCACGTCAGCCTCTTGCTTACAAAGAAGTATTCTTAGCTATTCAGCGGGCATTCAGTGTTTCAGCTCCCTGCTGGCTCGCCGTCTCATGATAATTGACAGCTATTAACCTTCTCTTTATCCCCATTATAAGGTATGCCCCCCATCGGTGCCTTAGACTGCTTTCCACCTTAAGCACGGTGCAGGGTGTCAACCGTCATGTTGAAATTGGCCCTCGCACATCTTCAGCCGGGCCTGTTGGCAGCTGTTGGTGGAGTTATGCAGAGCACTCGAGGCGGTGCTGCTCTCCTCATTTTCAATGTTTCCATAAAATATGCTGCATTGCGTCCTTTTACATGTGCCTAAAATGTGAATGGTACTTCACATTTTATAAAAAACACAAATACTAATACTAACAAACGAGAAACTGTGTGAACGATGTAACTAGAGTAACGTTGTAATTATGTTGACTGTCAACAACTATATAACCAAGCAATTACCCAAAATAAATAAAGTACATTCACGGCTCATTGGTTGCCTTTTTTCATCTAAAATATCACAGTTCGGAAATCTGGCTAAACAGGCCTCATTTAAAAATCGTAGAATACCAAATGATAGGCACTGACAGTGGGGCAGTTGTGTATTTATATGGCAAGCCTGCTTCCTCTCTGTGCAATTCCTTAGCTTGAACAAAAACTCAGTATATGCACACCTATCACTGCTGCTTTGATTGGCAAATTAGAGATATGCAAAGTGTGCAATGCTAGAGGGAGAGAAAGAGAAGCGGGCATAGGGGCCAAATCAGGGAGAGGAACAAAGAATGGAGAGGTGCGACGGAGAGGGCGGGCACATGGGAGGAAGGTAAAGCAAGTAAGATGGGGTGAGGGGTGAGTTAAAGCGGGTAGTGAATGAAAACAGGCTAGAAAGGAACCTCGATGGAAGTGTTGTTAGAGGACAAAAGATAAAGCAAAGAAGTCGAAGAAAACAGGAAAAACAACAAGACAATTACACCACACTTCTTAGGCCATGCTGCTAAATGCAGTGACCTGCTACATCTAGCCACGCTTAGTGCTTGCTCTGCTATGAAACACTCTACTGACACCTGCCTCTTACTTGAAGACCTTGACCTCGATATCCTCGGTTTTACGGAGAGGTGGTCCAATGCCAGCTCAGTCATTGCTTTTGACTCTCCTCTCCCTGATGGCTACAAGATCATCTCCAAGCCTTGCCCTAACCAAACTGGCAGTGGGGTTGCCCTGATGTTCCTTGAGTAGGACCCTTCTTCCTTATAGCCATCTAGCCTTACTTCTCGAATGAGAGCCTGGTCTGCAAACTGGTCATCTCTCCCACCTCCTCCCAGACGTCTGCTACTATCTACTGGCCACCCGGCCTTTCCCCTGCACTTGCTGATTTCAGCAAGCACTTGCTGATTTCAGCAAGCACTCTCTTGTGCGCCCCCTCCTGAAAAAACCCTTTTCTCCTGGCCCCTCGTGTCCGGCTAACTACCACCCCATCTCTATCACCCCCTTCCTTGGGAAACTCTTGGAGAAGCTGGTGTCGGGGGGGAAATTCTGCCGGGGTCGGCTGGGCCGTCCGCAGACCTCCGGGCAGGGAGGCCCCAACTCCTCCCGTATATCCCAGAAGAGATAGAGTATGAGACACACGCAAGAAGCAAGGTGACTCTGCTGTTTATTAGACAAAAACGGCAGGGATGGGTCAAGGATCGTACGCGTCCGTCCTGACACACACACAATCGTGGGGCTCGCAGGCCCTTTTTACCTTAGTATGATGTGCTACTTGCGTCACCTTGGAAAGTTAGCAAAAAACCTATCGCCACTCTTAATTGGTTGCTCGAGTGGTGGGGTTAGTATAGCATACGTATAGAGAACAATATTAGTGGACAAGGGTTAGTCAGGTGATATATCTGGGTTGTCCCTACAATTAGATACATGAGAATTGTTACATGAAGACCCCTGATGATTGGTTAATGTTAATGGCGTCAGTGATAAGAGCCCCATGTTCTGATTGGTGCGCCCGCGAGCTTCCCAGCCTGGGACCATCGCTGTTCCCAGCTCTCGGTGTACCTGTCATTTGCAACAATGTTTCACTATGGGTACGTGCAGACAATGTGAGGACTTATTCATGAGCTGGAAGGCCGACTACTCCCACTGTCGCAGATGTCCATTGAGCCTTTTAAGTGTATCTGCCTGTGTCTTGTAACGAGGGATCCAGACGCCTTCTTCCTCCTGGGCTTGGCATCCTGTCAGGTTCGGCTTGGTCACGTGAGGTGGGACCGTGTTTGAGGCAGAATTCTGCACAATTAATATTGTTTTTCCACTGTGTGCCTGGTTTAATTTGCAGGTGTGATTTAAACGTTGGTGCGCGGCGTGCGAGGTTGCAACATCGTGCCCTTGATGGTCTGCTTTCGGAATGTGGGTTTGAAACATTGCGACCTTGGCTGCCTGCTTTCGCCAGGCTCATTCTGCAGGATCAGCAACCTGACTCTTGTTCTTTTAACGTCCATGGGAGCTCTTGCTTGCGGCCTACTTAGGCCTGGTGTATAGGTGGAACCGTTTGGTGCACAGGTGCTTTAGGTTATAGTATCATATTGTCTTATGACCAGTATCGTGTCTTCGTTATATTTCTCATTATGGCACCTGGTTTTAGGAGAAGCGTAAGCAAGCTCTTTAGATGAGTTCATGATGCGTCTTGCGTTTCTGCATTTTGAGAGCCTATGTGGAAAATAATAAAGGTGCACGTCCGTGAGTATGTCTGTCGCCTACGTCATAGCACTGAGTATATTCTTCGTGTAGATTGGTGCGGGAGTGTCCAGTGTGTATATTTGCACAGGTGTGCTGACCGTTGGCTAGGTCGTCATGGCATCTCTAACGACGTGTAGGTTTTAGTCTAGTTGATCCGTGCCGCAGGTGTCGGCATGGGCAGGGCGGGCTGCTGGGCAGGCAGATGGACACATCCGTATGTTCCTGTACCAGGGTATTTGGTCGTCTGGTAGATGGGCGAACTCTTCTCGTGGCGGGTGCCTGGGCCGTGATCCTTTAGGCCAGGCGCGAGAGGGGAAGGACGGGAGCCTGTTTTTCCATTCCCCCACTTCAGTCCCCCCTCTGGTCGACTTGTCGACCACAAACATATCCTTTTCGTTATCTCCTCTTACTCTCCATATCTTAGTTATTCCTCCTAAATGTCCATAGTGGTTAACATGATCTTCAAATGACCAATACATCTATTCACAGGTTCCTCCAGGAGTACAGTATACCCATTTCCCTATGTAACTCCTGGGGTTTCTTGGGTTCTCGATCTTCACAGATGGTGGGTCCAGGTGGTTGGTGATGATCTGGTTGCGCAATTTCTCTCTCTCTTGTATTATTATGCCTGTGTGTTGGCCGTCATCTGCTGGCATCAAGGGGTGCATACCGACCATTTCAAGCAACTCGTCAGTGGTGCGTGCCTTCCGGGCCTTCCAAAATCTTATTATGATCAGTGTAGCTCCAGCCAAAATAGTACAACCAACTATAATTTTCAGTCCATCTGACAGCCAAGATGGCATCCATGACCATAATAGCGAAAACCAGCTCTCATCCTTTTTCACACCTTTACTTTCATCCATCATTTTGGAGTGCATCTGGGCCAATTGTGAAACTGCTTCTGTCAGTGTACCGTTGTCAGCATCGTTGGCAGGAATGAACGTGCAGCATGATTGTCCTATCTTTGCGCAGACTCCTCCTTCCATGGCTGTGAGGAGGTCCAATACATATCTGTTCTGAAGTGCTACCATCCTTATAGCTCACAGCTCCTCTTTTATTGCGTTGAATCCATTTACTGTAGAATTGATGGTCATCATTAGTTCCCATCTAGTTATCTGGAGCCATTTTGCGTTTGCGTAAGCCTGCAGTCCCGGATGGATTATTGAGGAGAAGAACATTGCTGCTCTGCTGAATAGTCTGTGTTCTGGCGGAATTGAAGTGAGTTCCGTTTCCGACCTTCCCCATAGGTAATTTCCTGTCAGAGATTTTCCTTGTCTTTTCCTTCTATTTAGGACAGTATTATTGCCGTTGGTCCTGTTCCCTGGCTCCTCCTGAGGTGGTGCAGATCTCTTCTTTCTCTTGTCCCCTTCATCCATTTTGGGAAAGTTCGCCACATTCACATGCTTCTGGGGTACCACTAGTGATGGTACATTGACGTGCACCATCGTGCATACACCATTCCACAGAGGGGGCAGTGTGTGGTATGCCTTTTCTCCACAGGCCCAGTAATGGTCCATTATCACTGCTGTTCCTGCTCCCCCCTCAGGTAACTCCATCACGCTTGCACAGTTGGTGTTGTATCCTACGTCCACCTCTCCTTTATGTTGGTAGCATACCTTAGGCGCAGTCAGCGGCAGTATTGTTATTGGGTCTTCATCCGTTTCTATCCACGTGAGCATGGGCACGTACTTGATCCAAGTCGTCCAACATCTGTGGTTGTGTGCATCGATAGTTGAAATAGTTTCTTTTGTTACCATGTTGCTGCCAATCACTCCTATCTCCCATTTGTTGTCCAAGTACACCTTCCCCGTTATCATCACCAGTGGCCTCTCCCAGTGGCGTACCAATCACATGGTAAATACTGCAGTGTTACTTTCTTTGTTTCCCCTTTCCCCTTTTGCAGGACCACTTGTTATGTATCTGAATGCTTCAGCATGTAAACTGCTCTTGTGGTAACTCAAATAAGTCTTGAGGAAGTTGTTTTCGTATGGGTATGAGTCTCGTGTTTTCCACACCATATGCACCACTGTCCCTTGAAATCTTCCTTTCATTTGGAACAGTGCCAAGTATATTATGCATCGTGCTGTCTTTTCATCTATTTCTGTGGCAACAAATGTTCGAGAAGCGCTCATGGCGTATGGTATTAATGAGCAAACGTAGCAGCTGTCTTCTGTTGTCTGCTTACCAATGCGGGTCATGTGTTGGTACCATATGTTGTTTGAAACGTGTGCTGAATCTTGTATATAATTGTCAATACCTTTATTATCTGAGTATGTGCTGCGTTGAACTCGATTTTGCTTGTGCGCAATTTTACTAGTATCACCTGACGTAACACCTGTTGCAGCTGGGGATGGGGGTGGATTAGGTTTGGGTACAGCAATAATATTGATAGCATAGCTGTACTGCCATACAGAGGCAGCCAAGAACCCGGTGATCATCAAAATCCCTATTATTTTTATTACACATGCTAATTTCACCGGCATTTTGCTCTTACCTTGCTGCAGTCCGGCAGCGTATTCTTGCGACGTTAGAGTTGCCCGCCTGAAAATTCTCAATATGCTGGTTATTAAATGTTAGTTGTTGTTTTTTAAGCTCTCCCTATCAAATAGTCATTCAGTGCCCAGGCGAAGAGCTGTTTCCATGCTAATCTAAGCGATCTATCTCTTAGGACAGGCAAGTATGGGTGGAGGTGGGGCATTGAGTATTCTATGGCCAAGAGGAATGCTGTGTAGTAGACACGTACCCTTCTCCTTTTCAGGTACGTTGGCCTTTTTATTTCACATACAAATTGGTGTGACAATTCTTCTGGGTAGTTATCGTCTGAGGGTACCATCTACTCCTGGGCAGTGAATTTGTTAGTTATCTATTTTCTTAGCAGTACAATAATACGCAGTTCCTGCATGTGCGAGAGAAAAGAAAAGAGAGCATTCACGTGTTTACATGTGTACGTGTGCAAGATAATGTCCTTCAGTTCAGTTATTACTGCAGTGGGGGTAGGGGTCAGTGGGCAGGGGGTTTGGGCTCAACTGGCGGAAGTATCTTTACTCTTTGAGCGTGTGACCATGGGGTGGGCAGTATGGGGATCACCCCTTTCTTCTTCAGTTATTGTCTCTGGGGAGTCTGGGGAGAGACAGGGTATGGGAACACTTGGGCCCTTGGATGTGGTAGAACTTTCTTCCTCCGTTGGTGATGTTGTTGCTGTTCTCCCAATGGACCTGTCGGTGGCGCTGGGGCGGGTCTGAAGTTTGTAGATCTTTACATCGTGTAGGTGGTTCCAGGCATGCTTGTCCTGTAGCTTTACTGCTCTCGTTGATACCTCCTCTACCAGATGGGGGCCAGTAAATCGTGGACTATTCCACTTCCTGTTGAAATTGCGAAGTAGTACGTGGTCACCTTTAGCAATTTTACACAGTCTTTCCTTTTCCAATTCTTTATCCGCGTCTTCTTGTTGATTGCTGTTAGACCCGCCCCGTGTGTGCTCGAGCTGTTGAGACACAAACACTACACTAGTAAGCAAAGAAGACACATATTGGTACATTTCATCACCAAGAACACTCGCTGTACTCTCGTGGTCAGTAAATGCTCTTGACGTTGGCGTTAGGGGAAGGCGCATTTGACGTCCGGTAACCACCTCGTGAGGGGTGAGGTGGTGGTCGGACCCTGGTCTATTCCTTAGCTCAAATAGGGCTAATGGAAGGCAATATAACCAACTCTTCTTTGTTGTTTGCTGTATCTTTGCAATTGCCTCCTTTAATAGGCCATTCAGGCGTTCACATATACCGTTGGCCTGTGGGTGGTATGCACATGCAAATTTATGCTTGATGTTCAGCAAGGATGTGATGTGCTGGAACATTTCGTTTGCGAAATGTGGGCCATTGTCTGACCTTAACACCTCGCACACTCCCCACCTGGGGAAGACCTCCCTCACTAGGAATTTAGCTGCTCTAAATGCATCTGGGTGTGAACAGGGCCCTGCCTCAATCCACCTAGAGAATGGGCATACTACTACAATCATATACCTATTTCCTTGACATATGTTGATCATATCAACATAGTCAATATGGAGATGCCGGAAAGGTCCCTCTGGCCGGGGTATAGTACCTCTTATCACCTCTAGAGTATGGCCGGCCGTAAACTGTTGACATGTGAGACAATTACTGATAAAATTTGACACATGAAAATTTAACTCGGGGCAGAACCAGTCTTCCCTAATTCGTGCTGCAATTACTTCCTTGCCTGTGTGGGCTGGATGATGTAGTTGGCTCAGGGCGGTGTTCAAAAGTGCCAATGGTATTACAACCTTTCCAGTGCCACCCTGGCGCCATAGTGCGTCGGTTGGTGACATTGTGCATCCTCTTTTTACCCATATTTCTTTTTCGGCCATTGGTGCAGCCGCTTGTAGCTCCATAATATGTGTGGCTGGGAGATGGGTGTACCCTTCTCTTATCAACATCTCCTTAGCCATTCCCCTCCCTCTCCCTCTCTGTGACTCTGGTGGGTTCCATATCTCACCAAAGTATGCAGCATACTTCGCATGTGCGTCTGCTGCTGCATTCCCCTTCGAGACGTGGTCTTCACCATTGGTGTGTGCGGTGCATTTTACTAAAGCTAATTCTTGGGGGTCATTTATTACTTCAATTAGTTCAGCCAATAAGAGGGCATGTTGCACTGGAGTGCCATCAGCTCTCCTAAACCCTCTTCTTCTCCATTTCGACAGCCCTGAGTGGACAGTGGATGTAACATATGCGCTGTCGGAGTATATGGTCACCCGTTTGTCAAAGCTTTCCTTCAACGCCAAGATCAATGCAACTAATTCCGCTGCTTGAGCGGAGTAATGCTGTGGTAATTGTACACATTTCATTGCCACACACACCGGTACCTCCATCATTTTTACCACTGCTGCCCCAGTCCTCCTTATACCATCCCTTTGATCGATAGTTGATGACCCATCAATAAACAAGAGCTCACCTCCCTCTAGTGCGTTTTCTTCAACCTTTCTAGTACATGAGTACATTTCAGTTATTTGCGTACCGTCATGGGCATAATCTCCCTCCTCAATTACTTCTGCTAGGAACCTTGCAGGGTTGACCGTGCTACATCTAACAATTGATAGTTCAGCTCTGGATAAAATGATCTCATAACCTGATGCTCTTTGCGTGGTTAGGGTGGATTTAGGTTTATTCAATATCGCAAATAGTGCATGTTCCACAAACAGTGTAGTTGGGCACCCCATGGTGATTGCTGATGCTTTTTCCACCGCAAAAGCAGCTGCGGCGAGACCTTGTTCGCAAGGGAAGTGACCTAACATCACAGGATCTAAGTGGCCGCTGTAAAATGCTACTGGTTTGTAGCCCATGCTTGTTTTTTGAGCCAACACTGCTTTCATTACTGCTGAGTCGCAATGTGAAAATATAAAAAATTGTCGCTCATAGTCTGGGGATGCCAGTACCGGAGCAGTTGATATCGCATCTTTCAATTCATCAAAAGCCTCTTTCATTTCCATCGTCCACCCCAGCTTTTTCTCCCCTTTATTAGCTTCCCTTAACGCCTCAAGCAGGGGTCCTATGTACGAACTGTAATCAAATACCCATGCTCTACAGTAGTTGCACAGCCCCAGGAACTGCTACAGTTCCCTCACAGTTTGTGGCATTGGAGTGTTTGAAATGACCTGTGCTCTTTGTGGTGCAATCTTTCTTCCATGTTGGGATATAAGTTGACCAATGTAAAGTACCTGTTCTTGACAGTACTGTATCTTTTCCATGTCTACCTTGTAACCTTTTTCAGCCAATATTGTCAACATCTTTAAGGAGTCCTCTCTGCATGTTCTTTCATTTGTACTGCAAATTATTATGTCATCCACATACTGCAACACTGTGCTTTCCACTTCAATGTTACCCAAATCCATCTGTATTACTCTATTGAAAATTGAGGGTGATTCGCAATACCCTTGTGGAAATCTGGTGTGCTTCCACTTTGTGTTTCTGTAAGTGAAGCTCGTCAGATCTTGTGAGTCTGGGTGTAATGGTATTGAGAAAAAAGCATGTTTAAGGTCGATCACTGTAAATCGTGATGCTTCTGCTGGAATGCCACACAATATTGGGGCCGGGTTTGCTGCTACGGGGTATTCTGCTTCTACTATGTTGTTCAAGGGCCTGAGATCCTGTATAAAGCGCCAAGACCCCCCTTTAGCCTTGCGCACTGGGTACACAGCCGTGTTACATGGTGATTCTGAGGGGACCAATATGCCATTATTTATAAGGGCCGTTATGGTTTCATATATGCCCTCATCTGCCTCTTTTGATAGTGGGTACTGTTTTACTCTGGGGAGTATTGCACCTTTTTTCAATTTTATCCTTACTCCCCCTATACTTTTTATGCATCCCACGTCATAGGGGCTAGTAGTCCACAATGATTTGGGTACCTTTGACATATCCTCCTTAAAGAAGGGGACTGGGGTGCATGCGGGTGCCTCAAGTGCCATTGCAATTTTCTGTGCTACTTGTTTGTAAGCCACTCTTAGCCATATTTCCACACTCATCATAAACACCATTTCACCTTCCTCCTTTTCATCTGAGAACAGCTCCTCATCTGACACCTGGGTGAGTCTACATCCTTCTGCTAATGCTATCACGGCCCTCCATGCTCTTCCTTCTCTGTCTTGGGCATGTATAGCAATGTAATCAGCTGTTGCAATAATGCTCTCAATGTCCATTAGAACCACCTTTCCTTCTGGTTCATTCACAGGTGTTTCTGGCCTGAACAGATAGGCTGCTGGCCTCCTCCATATTTTCCCTTCTATCCCTGGCATCCATGCAATTGCCATATCTGTTCCATACTGGAATAGTTCGCCATCTACTGGCTCCACCCTAATCGCTGTCTGTCCGCAGTATGCTTGCATAATCTGTCGTGCTGTGAGCATGTTAATCCCTGGAGTAGAGCAAATTATGCCGTCCTCTGTAAAGGAGATCGTCATATTCAACCTGTTCATTATGTCTCTCCCCAGTATATTTACTGGTGAGGCACTATAATATAGAAGTGGAACTGACAGATCATAATCTCCAATAGATAAGGGAATGTTATCAATAAAGGGAACCAACCCTCTAGCCTTGGGTGTTCATGGCTTCGCCTGACATCTTAAATTTACCTTCCCTTATGCAAGACCGGGTCGCCCCGGTGTCAACAAGGAATGATAATTTTTTGTCACCTATCGTTACCTCTATGCGTGGTTCCTCCGCACTATTAGGTGTTACTGACAGGATGGGACACACCAAGGCCGTCTGTGGGCTGTCCTATTGAGGGTACAACGACTGGCCATTTCCGGTGTAAGGGTTGTGTCCCAAAACCATCACCCTACCCAGTTGTGTTTGTTGTGCTTGGGGTTGTTGTGTCATCGCTACCTGTTGTTGTGGCAGTGAATATGTTTGTGGCTGTTGTTGTATTAATTGTTGTTGTTGTTCATTTCCCTGTTGCAACGTCTGCTGTTGTTGTAGGCCCTTGGTTGTCCCTGTTCACTCCATGATGGTGTTCCTGGTCTAACTCTACACGTGCGTGACATGTGCCCTAATAGTCCACAACTCCAACACACCGGTGGTTCCCTACTCTGCCATGGAAAGCTCCCTGTGTTGTCCTGGTATACTGGTTGCCCTGTGGGGTAGGAATTTCTAAGTCCTCCCGCCTGCTGTTGGGTGTTATATCCGTATCCTCTCCCTCTCATAATTCCTCCTCTCCCCCTGTTATAATTATAATACCCAGCTCCTGCCATTGTATGTCCTCCTCCCATGTTGGTCGTGTATGGTTGGATTGGCGGCGCCTGTTGTGTTATAGTCTGTGAAGGTGGTATTTGGGAGGAATCTTGTGCAGCCACTACTTGTGTGGGGCTTTGGGTCATTGTTGTAGGCGTAGTTATTAGTGCCCCTTCCATTGTGTATTTAGTAAGCTTTTTCTGTACTAGTTTAGCCTCTTCCGTTTTCCTGTCCTCTTCCTTTTGTTTCATTTTTCCTTGCCATGTCCTGCAATAATGCACTATAGTCAGTTGTATTTCTGGCCATGGTTTTGCTTCCATTCCCACTACTTTCTTTAGTTGTTTCTGAACTCCTTCTGGGAGCCCTTGTACCAGTATATGGTAAAATATTGCTGGTGTTTTATCCCATTGTTTTCTAGTTTCCATACGCCACTTCTCTTGGATTTCCTGGATATAATCAACAGGATCTTCGTTCTCACGCATCTTGCGGGCGGTAATTGCTCCTATGTCTGATGTGTCTGGGTACTGTACCCTCAGTGCCTGCCATAGTGCATGTCTGCAGTTTGCGAATGGTGCCCCATCATGCGATGTGTTTGTTATTGTTATCCCGTGGAATCCCGCTCTCTTCCAAATGTCATCCGCTCTATCCCCTAATATTGATATTAAAAGGCCCTTTACATCTCCTACTGCCAGTTTCTGTCCTACGGTGTGTTTTTCCATTTCATATATCCACTTACCCGCACCTCCACTTAATGATGGGAGCCTGCATTTTATATTTTCTTTATCGGTATGCTTCCAAGGGACATACTGTGGTCTAACCCCTCCTCTCTCCAAAAGTGGCATTAAATTATGTCTCGTTTCACCCTTTGTGTTCCATAATATCGAGTCCTCACACCCTTCCTCCTCTTCCCTTTCTTCTACATCTTCAATTTCGTCCATATTTCCCCTGCTCGTAACTCTTTTTCCTCCATCTTTTCCCCTTCTTCCATCATTTCCTGTATTTAATGTGGGCATGTGTATTCGTCTTTCCTGCCTGCGACTAGGGAGGTCTCTAAGCCGACATGGATAGGGTGTCAGTTCGTCTGTGAAGGGCGCAAGTTTTATTTTGCATAACGAGCGTGAGGTGGTTGAACATTTAGGGTGCGATGGGGGAGGGCGTCATGGGGATGGGGATGGTGCGGCCTCATGTGTCTGTCTTTCCGCTATTCCTTGCTCTCCCTCCTCACTTCTCTCCAGCTCATCCTTTCTTCTACTGATCCATGGTGAGTCTGTGTTGGTCCGGGTGATGTATAGTTTATCTAAGCTTTCCCTTTCACTGTTTCTTCCTTCCTTCTCCACTCCTTCTTCTTCCTCACTACAAAAGCCAGTCATAAACGGCACCCCCCACTCGGTCTTTTTCCCCTTGATCGTTACTGTTTGTAAGTCTATTAGGTCCAGTTCTCCTTTTCCTCCTTTATCAACCGCTCCCCTTTGTGCTGATGTTGTTGCTACTTCTGTGTTTCTATATACATCCCCCCATGCTTCACTCTCCCTTCTCCTATCTTCTCTTTCTCCTTCATTTCTCTCCTCCATCTCCCTACTATTTTCCTCCCTTTTCCTTTTTAATTCCTCCGTCACTTCACTTCTCATCTGTTCCAATATTCTTTCATCCTCTTTCTTCCTTTCCCATTTCACCCTTTCTCTTTCTACTATACTCTCTATCACCCTCCCTTCTTCGTATTTCTTAGTTGTTTCTGATAGTAACCTCCTCTTACACATTGCCATTTCTTTTTCTTTTTCTTCTTCTTCCCGTTTTCTTTTCTCGCAGCACTACTCTTGATACCCTTTCTGCTGCTGCTTTTACCCTTTCAGCTTCTCTCCTTTGCTCCTCATTTCGTTCCCTTATTTTTTCCAATTCGTTCTTACCTTCTTTCCTTTTCCTCGCTCTCTCTCTCTCCTCCCTCTCGAGCTGCTTGATCAATTCATTCTGCTCATCCCTTAATTTTGCTAGTCGTTCCTCCAAAATCTCTTCCTTTTGTCTTAACAGCTCTTCCGCCCTCATTTCACTCTCCCTGGCATTATCCTCGTCTGTTTTCTTTACTACCTCCTTCTCTTCTCCTGTTAATGAACCTCGTAATTTTAATAATATCTGTGCAGCTACCCACTCATCATTTCCTATTTCCACAGTCTGGTCTTCTCCAGTCCTCCCCTCCCCTGCTGGCATCTTCCTATGAGCCACATATGGTGGAGGGCTGTATGCCGGGTTCGAGTATCCCTCAGCCGCCCTTAACTGTCCTCTTTCTATTTCTCCTAATTCTCTTAAAGGGTACAACCCCCCTCCATCTGTTTTCACTCCCTTTGCTAGGGGTATATCGTTGCTCGGTTCCTTTTTTATTTCATCTGTTGTATTATTCTTTTCTCCTCCCTCTCCTCTGTTCCCCGTGTTCTTTGGGTCCTCACTCCCCTTTTTCCCATCCTCTCCTTCCTCCTTAATCTCCTTTTCTTCCGGTATTTCCCCCATAGTGAACATTCCATTTGGTCCTGGTCGGGACCCTTGGAACATCCTCCATAAGTTAAACACCTCCACGTGGTTTGCCAACTTCTTCCCTTTATATGTACCATTAGGCGGCCACAGTGTTAGCATTTTGTTATCCGTCCCCTGGGTCCATTCTATGCTATACTTAATCAGTTTCTCCCTATGGGGTGGCAGTGTTGTGCATATGTGTTGTAGTGGGGTAGTGAGGGTGTTCCCCCACCCTCCCGATCCTGTCCCGTATGACATAGTAGCGCTCCACTTGTTACCCTTCCCCTATCTGGTAGCAGTTTATCTCACTAGCAGTTTACAATATACAACCTTATATCATTACCTGGCCCCGTAAGTTTGGGGACTTACGATAGTCCGCTAAGGAAAATTATAAAAAAAAAAAAAAAAAAAAATAGTATGTTACATTTGTATATTTTCTTCTGTCTTTCTTTCTTTATACAACACCCTTACGGCCCCCTGCGGCTGAGGCGCACGTAGCCCCCTGCAGCTGCGTACCCCTTATGACGTTCTTATACAGTCGTCCTATTTTCACGTGCTCCTCCCCCTTCTACACTTGCCGTGGCCGGCGTTCTCCGTGCGCAGCCACGTTCCCCGTTTCGCCTTTCTCCGATCAACTCATTTACCGCTTATCTCCGTTTCCACTCCCTTACCACACTTCTCTTCCCCACCACTCTCAAAACGGAGATGCCTTGTGCTCGCGATATCCTATGAAAGCCCTACTGGTGACGTCACCGATCTCTTCGAGCTACTGGTAAGTTCTTCATATATTCTTTAAGTTCAAAATACACTTGCAATCTACCCCCGTTAACCTTACAGCTGTCTTCCTGTCACTCCTGGAACAAGGTAATCAAATCAATAATATAATCGGACTGCGCACACTGCGTCGCCTCGCGTGTGATACGCCCCTCGACAGGAGGGCTTAACCAGCCAATTATCTTCCGTATTGGGCAACTAACTAGCTACCGCCTACAGGGAAACGTCATCTACCTATCGAGTGTCTTGCTCGAACAATAGGGATCCTCATCTACTCATTGATCAATAAATGCCAAATCGTAGGAAACCACACACACCCACCCTTGCACGTAGTCGCGACCTAGGCCAATCAGTTTCTACGATTGGCCGCACGTGATGTTTTTGTGCTCCGCCCCCCCCCCTTCGCGTAACGTAGCCGACTGCTCTCGCACTTGTTCGGCTACCATTCATTCCATTTCCAACACTAAATTGTCAAACCTTCGCCGCGCACCTGTGCAACACCTCCCACCTCCCGTATTTAATTCCTCCCCCCTCCATCACAATTTCACATTGCTTGTTGTGCGTGGCATGCTCACCAAGTTCTCTTGATGCGGGGCCGGTCGACTGCGTGCACCCCTCCAAGCGGCTCGTCACCTCCCCTCGTCTGGACCACGTCTGGACACTCGCCAACCGCGGGCGGGATACTTCTCAACCGGCTCCCGAGGGCCAATATCCGGATTGCGCTGTCCGGTCTTCTCGCAGCTCCGCGATGGTCCTGTAGTCCTCAGAAGGGGGCGACGGCAGAGGGGGCCGCGCCGCCGGGCCTCCTCGCAACTGGAGTGCCTGGAAAAAGTAAAAATAAAAAGGCAGATCTTAAACAGATCTCAGCAGTGCCTCCAACTTGTCGGGGGGGAAATTCTGCCGGGGTCGGCCGGGCCGTCCGCAGACCTCCGGGCAGGGAGGCCCCAACTCCTCCCGTATATCCCAGAAGAGATAGAGTATGAGACACACGCAAGAAGCAAGGTGACTCTGCTGTTTATTAGACAAAAACGGCAGGGATGGGTCAAGGATCGTACGCGTCCGTCCTGACACACACACAATCGTGGGGCTCGCAGGCCCTTTTTACCTTAGTATGACGCGCTACTTGCGTCACCTTGGAAAGTTAGCAAAAAATCTATCGCCACTCTTAATTGGTTGCTCGAGTGGTAGGGTTAGTATAGCATACGTATAGAGAACAATATTAGTGGACAAGGGTTAGTCAGGTGATAAATCTGGGTTGTCCCTACAATTAGATACATGAGAATTGTTACATGAAGACCCCTGATGATTGGTTAATGTTAATGGCGTCAGTGATAAGAGCCCCATGTTCTGATTGGTGCGCCCGCGAGCTTCCCAGCCTGGGACCATCGCTGTTCCCAGCTCTCGGTGTACCTGTCATTTGCAACAATGTTTCACTATGGGTACGTGCAGACAATGTGAGGACTTATTCATGAGCTGGAAGGCCGACTACTCCCACTGTCGCAGATGTCCATTGAGCCTTTTAAGTGTATCTGCCTGTGTCTTGTAACGAGGGATCCAGACGCCTTCTTCCTCCTGGGCTTGGCATCCTGTCAGGTTCGACTTGGTAACGTGAGGTGGGACCGTGTTTGAGGCAGAATTCTGCACAATTAATATTGTTTTTCCACTGTGTGCCTGGTTTAATTTGCAGGTGTGATTTTAACGTTGGTGCGCGGCGTGCGAGGTTGCAACATCGTGCCCTTGATGGTCTGCTTTCGGAATGTGGGTTTGCAACATTGCGACCTTGGCTGTCTGCTTTCGCCAGGCTCATTCTGCAGGATCAGCAACCTGACTCTTGTTCTTTTAACGTCCATGGGAGCTCTTGCTTGCGGCCTACTTAGGCCTGGTGTATAGGTGGAACCGTTTGGTGCACAGGTGCTTTAGGTTATAGTATCATATTGTCTTATGACCAGTATCGTGTCTTCGTTATATTTCTCAATATGGCACCTGGTTTTAGGAGAAGCGTAAGCAAGCTCTTTAGATGAGTTCATGATGCGTCTTGCGTTTCTGCATTTTGAGAGCCTATGTGGAAAATAATAAAGGTGCACGTCCGTGAGTATGTCTGTCGCCTACGTCATAGCACTGAGTATATTCTTCGTGTAGATTGGTGCGGGAGTGTCCAGTGTGTATATTTGCACAGGTGTGCTGACCGTTGGCTAGGTCGTCATGGCATCTCTAACGACGTGTAGGTTTTAGTCTAGTTGATCCGTGCCGCAGGTGGCGGCATGGGCAGGGCGGGCTGCTGGGCAGGCAGATGGACACATCCGTATGTTCCTGTACCAGGGTATTTGGTCGTCTGGTAGATGGGCGAACTCTTCTCGTGGCGGGTGCCTGGGCCGTGATCCTTTAGGCCAGGCGCGAGAGGGGAAGGACGGGAGCCTGTTTTTCCATTCTCCCACTTCACTGGTCTTCCCCCAACTGACCCAGCATACTGAGCTTTTCAGTTGCCTACACAACCATTAATCTGGATTCCTAACATCCAGAGGCATGGAAGCTGCTCTCCTGAACACCTGTGAAGAACTACTTGCATCTCTTAACTCTAACTCCCCAGCTGTTCTCATTCTATTTGATCTCCCTCAAACACTCCATCCTTATAAGACGGCTCCACGATACACTTGGTATCTCGGAGTGGGCACTGAACTGGCTGCCCTCGTTCCTCACTGACTGAATATCCCAGGTTATCCTGGGCTCTTTCTCCTCTCCCTCCTCTAACTCCAACTGTGGCCTTCCCCACGGTTCCACCTTTCTCCCAGGCTCCTTAACATCTATCTTGCTCCCATTCCACACCTAATTCCCACTTTCTCCCCGTACTTCCAGTATTAAGCAGATGACACACTACTCTTGTTCAAACTTCCCTATGACCCTCTCCTTACTTCCTCCATCATTCCTGATTGCATATCTGCCATCCAGTCCTGGTATGCCTCCAGTGATCTCTTCCTAAACACCAGAAAGAATGAGATCCTTCACATTGGGACTCCTGCTCCCTCTTTCGTCACTTCACTCTGGCCACCTGCTATGGGTTCCCCACCTTCTCCTTCATCTGAAGCAAGAAACCTTGGAGTCATCTTTGACGTCTCTCTTTACTTCCTCCCTCACATCCTGGGCCTTGCCAAGAAGGCCCACTTTCAACTCCACCTCCCCAAAGGAATCCTTCCTTTCGTCATTTTCTTGCAGAAGCTCCATGTCTCTAGAGCACTGGTACTCTCCAGGCTGGACTACTGCAACAACGTCTTCCTTAATCTACCCTTTTCCTCTCTACGTCCCCACCAGCTTATCCAGATTAGGGCTGCAAGACTTATCCTTGGCCTCAAGCCCAGAGACTGCAGCTCTCCAGTCCTAAAATATCTCCATTGACTCCCGGTTGCTGCAAGGATTGGTTGCTGCAAGGATTACATTAAAATCCCTCTGCATCATCCACAAGGCTGTCTGGGGCCAGGGACCATGCCATCTACAAATGGATCTCACCAAATACTCTCCCTACAGATCTTTATGCTTCTCTGGCGCCAACTCTCAGTGTGTCAAGCGCTTCTCTAAACAGCGAGCTTGTAGCTGATCTCTTTCCTCGTCTGGCTCTCTTCTCTGGAACAGTCTCCACCTTCCTCTCTGTCTTGAACTGGATCTTCTCAAATTCTGGAAGCTCCTCAAGACGTTCTTTTTCACCTCCTCCTTCCCCTTTTCCTTCCCTTACTAAACCACACAATCGCTGAGATTGGTGACCAAGGCGCTTATGTGTCCTTCTGGGACCTGGCCTCTCCCCTCCCAAAACACCCTCAGCTTTTGCCCACTCCCAGCTCTTGCCTTTGGGTGCCCACTTGCCTGTGCTATCTTCAGAAGCCTGCACTTATCGTATTGGCAGATGACCTCTCTTACCAAGTTATCTCTGCTAGGCACTAAACAGTAGTTTGCAACTTACTCCCTAGCACTTCCCTCAATGAAAACCCTATCACTTATGTGCCTCCCCCGTCCCTTCTCTCTTCTCTGCACTTGTACCCTCTGAATGCTCACAAGGCCTTGCAGGACCACCTCTTTTTTTTTTTTTTTCTTCACTGTTATTGTATTTGCCTTCATTCCGATGTTCCCTCCCCATTGCACGGGGTGCTTTGAAACACAATTTACTTGATGTATAAGTACCTTACATTAAATAAATAAATATGTGTTTTATAACTTTCTTTGGGGGGGTGCGTTTCAGAATTTGGTTGAGAGGTATGAGAAGGCTGATCCAACATATTTCATTTTTTAATATAGTTTGGGTTCAAGACGTATGTCATTGCGAGATCTCAGGCTTTGTTTTGGTCTGTAGAGAGAGTTTTATTTTGCTGGAATTTTGCTCCTTGGCTATGGATTGCTCTGTTGACTATGCAGAGTGTTTTTCAGTAAGTCCTTTTTTTGACTGGTAACCAATGTTACCAATCTTAGTACCAATCTGATATGCTCTCTCTTAGCAAGTCTGAGGAGTGGTCTTGTTGTTGCGTTCAGTATCTGTGATTGTGTTTTCTTAAGGTATTGTTGGCATAGTCTATTTTTGACATAACGGGGAAGATGATGGAAAGTGTTCTATGTGGAAAGGGAAGAATGGGTAGTATCCATTTTAGTGTGTCTAGATGGAAGAAACACATCATTACTACTGCATTCACTTACAGCTTGAGTTTTAGGTCCTTGTCCATTAAAATCCAGAGAGTGTTAACTTATTTGGCAGCTTCCTGTCTGTTTCTCATTTTGGTAGCCCTTGGGATGTGTTGTTGGATCGAGGGGCTGTTGGGTGTGATCATGATTTCTGTTTTATCTGGGTTGAGTTTGAGGCTATTGCTGCTGATCCATCCATGTATTTGCGTGAGTCACTTGGTAAGGGTTTGGGCTATCTCTGCATACTTGTAGAAGGTGAGTCCCATGCCTTCTGAAGAGTTTCATGAGTGGGGTCATGTAAATGTTGAAGAGTAGTGGCAAGAGGCACGATAGTTATGAAACCAATAGGTTGGTTGTTGCAGTGCTGAGCTGAAGGAGGGTAACCAGATGGTTTCCATTCTTTCTGACAGGAAGGACTTTATCCATAGTAGAGCTCTATTACTTATCTTTATTGCTTGGATTCCTTTGTTTGTTTATTTGGTAATGCACACCAAACCCTTAGGTAGCTGGGCCAGCGGTTACAGGTATACTTGAATCTTAGTTACAATATGGTATAGGTACAGTAATAGAATTTGGGAGTGCCAGGGGGACAAGGCAATATACAACAGGACAAGTACAAAGGTCAATACAGTAGTCAGTTACAATAGATGAATGATAAGAGATAAAAGAGTAGTCAGGTAGTCAAGTGCACGTATGGATACAGCAAAACAAGCAAGTATTAGATGTCATTAGATTGAAGCCAGTTTAACATATTGTGTCTGAATCTAAGGTATGGCTGTTCAGTTCTGGAGGCTAGTGGGAGTGCATTCCAGGTTAGAGCCGCTTTAACTGGGAAGCTGGTTCTGCAAGATTTGGAAAGTTTAAATCTGGGAATTTCTAAGCACTGGGAGTTGGATGATCTAGTAGGGCGGATCAAGGTTCTTTTGATCATTCTGTCAGAGTTAAGGGGGTGCCACATTGTTCAGGCATTTAAAGGTGAGGGATACAGTTTTAAGGAGGATCCTATCACACATTTTTAGCCAGTGTTGGTCTCTTCTGATGTTAGATATGTGGTCTCTACTGAGTATGTTCAGAGCTGCTCTGAGGGCATTATTTTGTAATGTTTGTATTTTATCTAAGATGTATTTGTTAGCCCCTGTGTATAGGGTGTTGCAGTAATATCATTTGGACATTATTAATGCATTGGCGACCGTGATGCAGACAGCTTTGGAAAGCAAGGGTGTTCAGGCCCTAATAAGTTTGCAGGTATAGGCGGTTGAGGATGCCATAGCGCTGACTTGTTTTTTTAATGATAAGGTAGAGTCTAGGTAAAATCCTAATGTTTTTAACTCAGTTACTGCTTTAATTACATTGTCGTCAATGTTGAATGAGGTGTAACTGGGGCAGAGTTTTTTAGGTTAGCGTCCAAGCCCAGCATGAGGATCTCCGTTTTATCGTTGTCCAGGCAGAGGCCAGGAGATGCCATCCATGGCTGAATGAGGAGGTATATCTTGTTTACCAATGCTGTGTCTTTGTCAAAATTGCCCAAAAGGGGTATGAGGATCTGGGTATCGTCTGCATAATTAGTATAGGTGACACCCTGTCCGTCCAATTTATCGAAAAGTGGCTTGGTAAAGATGTTATACATTGTTGCTGAGACACATGATCCCTGTGGAACGTCACAGGTGATTTGGATTGGGTCTGCGGATGCTGAGGGGGAGAATACTCTCATCATACGGTTGGCTAGGAAGGAAGGAAGGATTGTACCCAGGCTATAGCATCACTTGAGAACTGGCCGGCTGACGCTAGGTGTTTGCATAACACTGCATGATCCACCAGGTCAAATGCTGCCGACAGGTCGCATTTCAACCTTTGATGAGCGTTGCACGGTTGAATGTGCCGAAAGCCACTGAAAGATCTAGTAGTATTAATGCTGAAGTGATCTTAGAGTCCGAATGACTTTTTAGGTCATCACAAATAGAGAGAAGTGTTGATTCCATTCCTCTTATGGGTCTGAAGCCAAATTGTGACTAGCACAGTAGATGGCTTCTACATGTGCCAGGATTTGCCCATACATGTAGGTTTGTAGGAGGTTCGCAGTGGAAGGTATGTTTGTGAAAGATCTGTAGTTGGTAGGAACCTCTGAGAAGTGGTTTAATGCAGTGGTCGAAGTGTACGAAAGGAAGTAGTGGAACTATGTTCCCTACTGGCCTGCACCGCTCCCCACAAACCCCATCGGCACACCCCCTCCCAAGCACAATACAAACCCAAAAACACATGCGCCTGATGTTTAAGGGAACATCCAGTGCAGTGCACTGAAAGTGCAAGTTTCAACTTCTTCCTATACCTTTATTTTAAAACGAAACTGTTCCGTAACGGTTTCTTTTTAAAATAAAAGTATAGGAACGTTAAAACCTAATTAAAAGAAGTAGAGGAGCCCCACTCCCGACCGCTGCCACCCACTTCGACCACTGGTTTAATGTGTGCCTTGGTTCAGTTCCTGTTGCCTGCAAGTGGTTCATAAGGTTGTGGAAATATTCTGCAGGTGCCTCTTTGCTAAGGATGATCTTGTAGATGTCTGGTAGGCAATGGTCTACTGGTGATCCAGCTTTGTTGCTTTCCTTCACTCATTTAATGGAAACTTCTGTTGTAATTGGTGTGAAGTAGTTTAGAGTTGTGGTGTCTTCTGGAATAGGTTATTGGCAAATGTGTTGCCTGTGTCCTTGGGCATAGCCGAGTTGACTTGTTGGATGTTCATTATTTTGTTTTTGAAGTGATTTACAATCTCATCAGATAGTTTCTGCTATGGAGTGGGTTTGTTATTGCAGGCTTTCGGTTTTCTTATCTCATTGGTGATGCTGAACATCTCGTTCAGCTTGTTTCTTGCTTTTGAGTAGTGTAGTGTCTTTTTCCTTTCAGGATTTTGGTTTATAGAGCCATATCTCTTGCTGGTATACCTTTTTCCTGTTCATTGAAGTATTTCCTCCATGCTTGTTCCAGGTTCATATTTGTTTTCTTCAGGGCTTTGAGATGGGCCACAGACCATCTGGCTGCCATTTTCCTTTGTGAGGGGGTAAAAGGCTTGTTTGGTGCAACAGCATCTAGAGCTTCCATGATCCATGTTTGGAGTGCTGCAGTTCTGCCTTCTGTAGGGAGTGTGTCCAGGATGGTGTTTGGTGGTTTTGGGAATTCCAATCTGGTGTTGAGATTTGCTTGTCAGGATTTGAGTTATTTTTGGGTGGGAGGGTGGTATTTGTATTGGAGCGTGGATCATGAAAGGTATCATAAGGTGGTCACTCCAGAAAATGGGATTTGGTGGTGCGGTTGTAAATAGGTTTCTGTTGCCGAGAATTTCATCTTGTTGGCTCTCTTCACTAATTATTGTAGATGCTTCATTGATATTTGCAAAGCTGTTGACTTGGTTAAGTTGGTGGTTTGTTCTTCAAACCGGATATTGGCATCCCCTTGTATGATCAGAGGGTCCTGTTTTATAGTGATAATGGTTATGGCGTCTACAAATGCTTCAGTGAAAGATGGATATATGTGGGTGGTCTATGGATGAATATGAATTAAAGATTGGTTTGGTGGTCCAGGGCTAGATGGAGTGATTGACAATTCGGGATATTTAATGACAATGCTGTTTTGATTTTTAGGTGTTCTTTGTATGCAAGGGTAATGCTCCCTCCTTTTTTTCCTTCTCTGTTGGCTTGCCTGAGTTTGAAGTTGTTTGGGAGGGATTCATGTGCAACAACCTTGAAGCATTCCATTTGCCAGGTTTTTGTGAGGAATAAGATGTCAGTTCCACCTTTGGTGAGGAGATTTCCATGATATGTTTTGACATTGGTCTGGTGTTGAACAGGTTGGAGGGATTCTTTTCTTTTGGGTTGTGTTAGTCTTTTGGGGGTTGTTTTGGGAAGTTGATGTGAGATTGGTTCTTCTTTTTATTCTACTGTAGGATTTTGTGTGTGGGATGTGCAGTGGACCCTTGTTGATTCCATTTCTTCATTGAGTAGATCAAGTAGGTTGCATTTCATGTCAATTTTTTCTTAGGGGGTGAGTAATGGGTTCGTACTGTGGAATCCTGTTTTTGGTGGCAAACAGTGCATTATAGTCGCTTGGTTCTGTTCTGTTTCTTCAATCCTTGTTTGGTCCATCCGTGGTGTTCACGTCATCCCTCCTCGTGTGGTTTGGATATTTTGGGATTATTGGTTGGGTTAGATAGTAGGTAGATAGATAGCACGACACAGAGTCATTTTGTCCTGTTTTTCCAAAAGGACTTTTTTCCATGAAGAGTTTTAGTACAGAGTTTGTCAGAGCTGGGTTCTTTGTGTTTTTTTTCATTGCATGTGGAAGCGGGATGTGATTTTTTTGTTTTCTTCGCTGGCGCTTTCTCCTTTATGGGTGGTTCTTGTATGGCGTCTTTCCTAGATCGGGGCATTATCTGGAGGTTTGTGATGTTGTATTGCGGATTTGCCTTGTGGTTGTCTATTTCTTGTTTGGGTTTGTGATATCCTTTTTTTGTTTTAATTAATCAGATATTTTGCTAGTGAGTTATCTGCATGGGGCAGGTGAGTTTATGAGTGATAAAGTATTTCCTTGGTTGGTTGTTCTGATCGAAGATTGTCACAGTGGCAAGTACTATATCAGTGACAGTTTGTTGGGATGGTCGGGTTTTTCTGTTTATATTTTGTTGTTGGGAGGATACAGTCTTAGTATACGTTATACCAGTGGCCTAGTAACTCAGTGGTCTAGTAACCCAGTGGGCAAGTGTCACTGTGGGGTTGGTGTTATTGCAGTTTGCAGTTGATCTATTTCTATTTCGAGCAGATGTCAAGTGTGTCAGGTTGGGGAGCTATTGAATGGCAGCTTATCCGGGTGGTAGTCTATTGTACTGCGATAATATCAATGTGGCAAGGTACCCATGGGGCATAAAATGATCAGGGGTAAAATGTCACAGGGGCACAATTTCATGGGGCACAATATCTCAGCGGCACTATCTTACGGGCCACTATCCCATTGGGGCACTATGCTGTGGGGCATCATTTCTCAGGGCACAATATCACAGTGGCCATATATGATTGGAGCTTAGTATCACAGAGGCAGAGTATCACAATCTGGCTAACTACCATCAGGGAAACTATCTGTGTTGAAAAACACATCAGCAAATATTGAAGCATCAAAATAACCCAGCAGCAGCAAAGACACAACAGCTGAAAATACGTTACAGTGGCAGAAAAGTCAACAGTGGCAACGACACAGCAGCGTTGCAGGGAAAAATATCATAGGGGTAAAATCATAACAGCAACCAAGTATCTGTGTGTTAAACTATTACTGTGGCAGGCTAGCATAGTGGCAAAGTATCACAGAGGCCAGATATCAGGGTGGAAAAATATCAGAGAGGCACAGTTACACAGAGGTAAACTGTCAGTGTGGCAAAATATCAGTGTGGCAGAATATCAGTGTGGAAAGATATCCGTGTGGGAAAATATTCTAGAGGCAAGATATCACAGTGGCAAAGTTTCAGAGTCAAAATATCACAGATTCAGTATATTATAGTGGCAAAATAGCATTGTGGCACACTATCAGTGTGACAGACTATCGGTATGGAAAAATGTCAAAGTGGCAAGATAAAATAGAGGCAAGACATCACAGTGGAAAAATAAAGTGGAGGCAAAATATCACAGCAGCAAGGACTCACAGAGTCAAAATATTACAACACATGCAATATATTGTACTGGCGAACTATTAGTGTCAGTGTGGCAAAATATCAGTGTGGTAAAATATGGCAGAGACAAGATATCAGTGGGAAGGTCTCAGAGTCAAAGTATCACAGATTCAGTATAAAACAGAGGTAAAATAGCATAGTGGCAAGTTAGCAGTGTGGCAGACTAACATTGAGAAATGTCCCAGTGGCTAAATAAAGTAGAGGCAAACTATCACACTGGAAAAGTAGCATAGTGGCAAACTATCAGTGTGGCAGACTATCAATGTGGTACAATATCACAGTGCAAAATATGGTAGAGGCAGGATAGCACGTAGCAACGTCTCAGAGTCAAAATATGACAGATTTAGTATATCTCAGAGGTACAATTGCATAGTGGCAAACTATCAGTGTGGTAGACTATCAGTGTGGAAGGATGTTTCAGTGGCTAAATAAAGTAGAGACAAAATAGTACAAGTAGCAAAATAGTGTAGCGCCAAACTATCAGTGTGGCGGAATATCCGTGTGGAAAATGTCACAGTGGCAAAAGGTAGAGGCAAAATATCACAGTGGCAAAATAAAGTAGTAGCAAAAAGTCACAGTTGCAAATTAAAGAAGAGGCAAAATATCACAGTGGCAAGGTCTTGGTAAATCACAGGGGTAAAATAGTATAGTGACAAATTATCAGTGGGGCAGACTATCAGTGCGGAAAAATGTTTTAGTGGCTAAACAAAGTATAGGCAAAATATCACAGTGGCAAGGTCTTGGTAAATCACAGGGGTAAAATAGTATAGTGACAAATTATCAGTGGGGCAGACTATCAGTGCGGAAAAATGTTTTAGTGGCTAAACAAAGTATAGGCAAAATATCGCAGTGGCTGAATAGAGACAGGAAGACACAGTGCTAAAATAAAGTATAGGCGCATTATCACATTGGCTGAATGGAGACAAGAAGAGACAGTGCTAAAATAAAGTAGAGGCAAAATATCACATTGGCTGAATAGAGACAAGAAGACACAGTGCTAAAATAAAGTAGAGGCAAAATATCACAGTGGCTGAATAGAGACAGGAAGACACAGTGCTAAAATAAAGTATAGGCGCATTATCACATTGGCTGAATGGAGACAAGAAGAGACAGTGCTAAAATAAAGTAGAGGCAAAATATCACATTGGCTGAATAGAGACAAGAAGATACAGTGCTAAAATAAAGTAGAGGCAAAATATCACAGTGGCTGAATAGAGACAGGAAGAGACAGTGCTAAAATAAAGTATAGGCGCATTATCACATTGGCTGAATGGAGACAAGAAGAGACAGTGCTAAAATAAAGTAGAGGCAAAATATCACAGTGGCTGAATAGAGACAGGAAGACACAGTGCTAAAATAAAGTATAGGCGCATTATCACATTGGCTGAATAGAGACAAGAAGAGACAGTGCTAAAATAAAGTAGAGGCAAAATATCACATTGGCTGAATAGAGACAAGAAGACACAGTGCTAAAATAAAGTAGAGGCAAAACATCACAGTGGCTGAATAGAGACAGGAAGACACAGTGCTAAAATAAAGTATAGGCGCATTATCACATTGGCTGAATGGAGACAAGAAGAGACAGTGCTAAAATAAAGTAGAGGCAAAATATCACATTGGCTGAATAGAGACAAGAAGACAAAGTGCTAAAATAAAGTAGAGGCAAAATATCACAGTGGCTGAATAGAGACAAGAAGAGACTGCTAAAATAAAGTAGAGGCACAATATTACAGTGCCAAGGTCTCCCAGAGTCAAAATATCACAGATCCAAAATAGCAAAATGCCAAACTATCAGTGTGCTGAAGTGTTACAGTGGTGTGTTATTAAATATAGTGGTGTCCCTTGCCTTAATTGTATGTAATCCTAAGGGTCCACTTGGGGGCGTTGCAGAACAGGGCTGGGTGCCAGGCAAACAGGCAAACGGGAGATCACCCTTTGCCGGCTGCTGGACAAGGCTGCCCTGTTAAGCTTGGTGTTGTAGCAGGCCTAGTGTTCCGGGTCCCGTGGCCTATGTGGAACACCAATCACAGGCCACAGTGGAGGGTTCAGAAGCGGGTTCAGTGCATGTTGTGAGGGCATGGCAGCCATGATCAGGCGGCTGCTGCGCAAGGCCACAGGCCTTTCTTCCTTTGTTGTTAGTGGCCTGGTGAAGGGGTTGGGTGTCAGGCACTCATCTCTGTCCTTGGCATGGGTCAAGAAACTGGGGGCTGTGTGGACATATCAGGTCTTTTCTGGGTTTGGGGGTGGCTGGCCTAGTGTTCCGGGTCCCGTGACCCATGTGGAACACCAATCAAGGCTACGGGGAAAGGTGTGGAGTTGGGTTCAGTGTATGCAGGGTGGGGCTGACTGCTTCCTTCTATGTTAGTGACCTGCAGAGGGCATTGGGGGTCAGGCACTCACCTGCTTCCTTGGCGCAGGTCGTAAGAGTGCCTGACATTCAGTGTTATCGTTACGTACATGTATGTTGTTTTCTAAAGTGTGTAGGATTCAGCATGCATTGCGTGCAGCATCTCTTCCTCTTGCACCCATGGCAGGAAGCGCTGCACCCCTTCTGAGTATATGTAAACCTCCGTGGACTGCAATCATGCTTTAACATTCTACTGCTGAAATCCCAAATAAAATAATACCTTGGGAGATTGAACAGGTCCTGTAAGACCCCTTAAGATATGTGTATTCTGATGTTTTTCCTCATAGGACGGTGTACAGACTGGGCAGTGAACAGCCCCGGAGTGGCCATGACACTGTTTCCATCTCTCACTGCCCCCATTCTGAGAACAAGGAACTGATCGGTGTCACGTTTGCTCTAAATCTTTGACTCGTTCCTATGAGTTGATGTTCAGTCTGGACAGTAAATAACCTCCTTTTGAAGATTTATATACTTTATCCCTCTTCAGCCAATGCCCTCCAAGCAAAGATTTCATTGGAAATGGAAAATCAAGCTGGTTCTCTTGATCATGGAATAGCTGATGAATTGTCTGGGAATGCGGCCCTGAAACGCGTTTTGGTGAATAGTGAAGAACTGTTTCTTTAGGGGTGCTGTTTGGCCACATTTTTAACAGGCACAGTGCATTCAAGAGTGATAACGAGAGAAAACAGACAAAGCAGAACTGAAAGAAATGGAATATCTAAAGGGCCATAGACTGGGCTACAAGTGTTAACTCCAACCTCGAGAAAAAGAGGGAAAACAAGACAGAAAAAAGTGACGGGGAAGAAAGAATTACAACAATACGACAGACGCGAGTGCTTCTCCGATCATGATAAAATAAGACACAAAGACACATGCCATTTTCGTATCTAATGTTAACAGTCCAGGAAAGTGAAATAGAGCCAGAGAGAAAGCTAGAGAAAGAAATATGCAACTAAATATATATAAAGAAAGCGAGAGAAAGAACGATAAGGGTAGAAAAAAGGATGAGGGAAAGAAAAGAAGCTAGTATAAGAGTAAATCACCAAAGAAAAAGAAAAACAAGTGAATGTTCTGGTACAGGGCTGGGAAAAGCCTGCAATGCACACCATTATCGGAACTGTACGACGCGGTGGCATGGGCGACAAGGCAATGGACCTGCCCACTTAGCTGAAAGGCATGACGGAGGTGATTGCAGACTTAGCTTTGCCTATGGCCTCTCCCATCGCGCCCTTCTCTCTATCAAAATCTCTGAAACTCTGAATGCTACCAAAGAGAAACTTAATGAGCCATAAATGAGCCATAAATTATGAAGTTGCCAGGGGAGTCTCAGCCAAGATGGCTGCTTTGGTTTAGGCCACCAGCAAATCCATGTCTGACTGGAAATTGAAGACACTGGCAAATTTCCTGTGGTGTACCACAGGGTTCAATCATACCACCTACCATATAATATCAACACGGACCCTCAGCGTGAGGGAGGGAATCTCCCTTCACCACTATGCTGATGACACCCAGTTATATCTGAGAGTGTTGTCTATAGATGCTCATCACCTGAGAGAAAACCTTAATGCCATGGAAGACTGGATGTTCCTTTGCCTCCCATTCAACAGTCCCTGCTCAATCTTCGTTATCCTCGCTATCCTCACTCAGCTCTAATCACACCTTTGTAGATCATGCACATTCCCTTCATTTAACATTGCATTAGTTTCTGAAACTTCAGTCCCATATGTCCAAATGTGCTCCTAACAGCAGATTTCAATTAACTTTACTTCATCAGAATAAGCCACATGTTCCCTGCGTGAACTTTCACTATGTTGTTCTGACACATTCTATTTTTCTGAGAGATGGTGGCAGTGCTGTGTTGATGGACCTTCCCTCTTCGACCAGAGCCTCCTAAAGTCAATCCTCAACTCCACAGCACACGTGATTTATGGGACAAAACAGATTTATGGGACAAAACAGTTGAACCACATCAATCCTATCCTCTCGGCTCTGCATTGGCTTTCATTATAATATCATACTCAATGTAGGTTTGCTTGGATCCCTTTCAAAGTACTGACACTATCACACCCAGACTATCTAGCAGAGAAACTTTGCATTGTAGATACTTCGAGGATCACCTGCAGTTATGAAATCCAGAGAATGGATATTTTATATGGACGGCTAACCTCTCAATCCATCAGGGTCATTTCTGCACTGCTGTGCATCCTTAAAACTCCCTTTCTATCAATATTAGGTATGTTAGAAGTGCTTCTGACCTCCTGTCCTTCTGTAGATCACTGAAAATCCATTATTTCAAGGTAGTTTTCCCCTTTGACTAAAAATCTATATTCACACCACCTGCTGTAGTCCCTTCTGCTATGTCTATTTTTATTTTATTTTTTATCGTGTTTTCCCCTTGTTTTGTATTTTTTGTTATAATTTATTTATCATTTTTGCTTAATGTTTATGTTTGTAATGTAAACAGTAACCAATAAATCCAACACCTCTGTGCCACACAATTCATAAAAGCAGGGATTGAGCAGTTTACATCCCAAGCTAGGACATGTTAATATTCGGTTAAAATTATGTGTCCTAATGTGACCTTCCAGAGTAAACAAACATTGACTCTTAGAAGACATAGGATGTTAGATAAGGCCTGATCCAACCCTAAGTAGAACACGCTAAAACAATTCTAGTTAACACAGATGATCCTGAACTCCCGGTGAGCAGATTCCATGAGGGGAAAAGTTGATAGGACTACTGGATAGGCAGCCGATGGGGTCAAAAGATTCACAGATATATTTTCCATCAGTACACAATTTCTAAATTATTTATTTTTTCAATTTATTTAAAGCACTCACACAGCCCGGTGGGCATCGAGGCTCTGTTACAGGAATATGTCTCTTAGTTACGGATTTATAATGTACTTAATACCTAGAGGTTTCTAAGCGTGGACCCGGGAATTGAACCTGTATTGCTTTGTGTCGTCTTGTTTCCAAGGCAAACACGTTGCCGCTGAGCTATCTTCGCGGGACGGCCAAAGTTGCCTGTTTCTTCAACATCTAAATGCATTCTTGTTCATATATTTCTGAAGCTTAAGTTTAGACATTTGGTATCATATATTCACATGTTTGTATTGTTCTACGGTCTTCAATTTAATGGGGGGTATGCTATGTTTTTTCAGGCTCGCTATTTAACTTCCCACTGATGTGTGAAAGCACATTGCATTGCGTTAAAATCTCCAAGTGAGGTTCGGGTAGGTATCAGGGTTTCTCTTCCATCCTGAATCTGTCTGAATCTCCATCAAGAATGATACATTTGCAGTGTGGTTTGACAGATGTTTACGTTTATTCTTGGGGAACCAATCACTTGCAAGGCAGCAGGAAGAGAGAGAAAGCTTATGGGAAGGGAGGGATGAGAATGAGGCTGGAGACGGGATTAGCAAGAAGAAATAGAGTCCTGTGTATCTGTGAATATTTTCCAAACAAGATATTTCATTAGTATAATGAGCCAGCTGCAGAGAGATATGTGTATCCTCCGGATCCCTGCTTTGAATCTGCGTAAGAACAACTCAGACTTTCATTCTTGTGAAGTTGATAAGATAAGTAAAGCTCAAGTGGGCCATTGTAAGATTTCATGTCAGAGCACTGGAGTCAGTCACATGTCAGGCATGAGTGCGTCTGATTTTCATAATTCAGAGGTTGATATATTGAGAATTATTGAATTTTGTCAAATTAAATTACAGGGCATTCATACTAGATATGGAGATCGGAAAAGCCTACATGCCTCGGCTAAGGAAGAGTCAGTCATGCATTACATGTGCACGAGTTTCATTCTGCTGAGTTTGCAAACAGGAGTGCACTGAAGCCAATGATTCTGTAACATGGAGAATCCAGGCTGTGCATCAGTAACTTCAGTAAGGCCATTTGGGCTGAGGTAGAGTAAGTCACATGTGAGGCATGCCTGGATCTGCCTTTACACAATTTGGAGGGCGATGTATTGAATGTTATTGAGATTTTAAAATGTTATAATATAGGGAATTCGTAACAGACATGAGCATCGGAAAAGCCTGGGGAGGAGTCAGCGATTCGTTAGGTGTGAACAAAGTTTCATCCTGTTGAATTGATTCCACTGAAGTTAATTACTCTTAATAGGAAGAATCCATGGTGGCAAGTCAATAACCTCTGAAGGGCCTTTAGAACTGAGACAGAGTCAGTTGTATGACAAACATTCATTGTGCAGATTTTCATAACTCCGCCATTGCTTCTAGGAATGCAATGCAGTTGGGAGATATTACGATGTCATGATCCTTTCACCTAGGAGAGAACACATTATTTATATCTAAGTAAGTGTTTTTAAAGTAATTTTGTCAGCTGAAAACCAATAGTTAATTTTCGTTTATATATTAAGGAAACAGTGAGGTGCAAGCCATTACATAGACACTTTGTTTTCTTTGGCCATCCCTGGCTGGACATTTTCTGAGCTTTTTCATTAAGTTTATAATTTATTTTCTTTGCTTGCGGTGACCTCTGCAACCAACTGTTTACAGCAACATTACATCAGCATGAAAATGTGATGAACTTAACCCAAAACTGTCAACCGGAGACATTAAGTATCCAGCAAGCCTAGCAAATACCAAATGCAATAACATTTCGGGTGATTTTGGATTTAGCGATATATTTATTCTCCAAGAGGTGTATTGCCACTGTTTTGCCTGCATTTTTATCTATTGCTTTCGACTGCTTTTAGGACATTATGCTTAGTAGCCACAGGCTCTTGATAGAGTTGTTAGACCTTTCATTTAATAAGTTTGCCGTGGCTGAAATAACACCACATGACTGCTATCCCCCTCCTTTCCTGACAGCACTGATGTGAATATAACCTTGATTTTGCTCTGTCATATTTTAGATGTTAAAATTGTTAATTGGCTGTAGTGATTAGATTCCTGGAATTGAATAGGACATGTGTATTGTTCAGTTCAAAGACTGTATTCAAGTACACTATGCACATATTTTTATTATCTGACATTACTCTCTCTAATTCTCATATATTATCTCTACAAGAGGATAAATATGCATACATACTAAAGAAAAGTGTCAGTACGGTCTTTATGTGTTATGTTTTATAAGTATAAAGAGGCACTACATTTCAATTGCCATTGTTTGTTGTTTTGGCGATAAAACTGCAGCACGGTTTGATGACATTTAATGTTGATCACTTACACACGCACAATAAGAGATGGTTTTAATATGTTCTAGGAATAACCCCACAACAATTGGGCTCACTAATAGTAAAAAAGCAGGTGCTCCAGGGTAGAGGGTTCCCTTGCAATAAAGCACAGGGATCAAGCTTTCACTGGAGCCTCGTGCCAGGTACAGCACTATTCCTATTCCACACATTCGGCCACAGTCCAAGCGGGACATGCTGACCGCCTCTGGGGTGGAGCTTAGGGTCTTGCAAGTGAGGTATGATGTGAAAATCATGCCAACTGAAATAACCGTCTTAAACCAAAGGGATCCCATGAACCTAAACAATCAGCCTTTCCCCCTAACCAAATCTCATTTTCATCTCTTTTCACCTTACACTATTCAGACAATCAAACCCCACACAAGCAGCAACTGCCTACAAACAGAGTAACAGAGCAGCCCATTACTCACTTCACCATCACTATCACTTCCTCACACCTTCCCCTCATCCCTTCTGGATGGAACAAAAATATTATTTGTGCCCAATAACCACCTAAAATCATACAGCAGTCAAGGCTTGGTTACTTTGGTCGTGTAAGAATCAACAGGATTCAAATGTGACTCTCTCTCTCTCTCTATTCCATGAACAACTCCCTCCCACTTTGCTTGCAAGAACATATCCAGCAAGGCCAAGCAACTGGCAGGAATGTGCTACTCAGGACCATTTTACATAACACTATATCACAGTGACCTGCAACCTTTGTGGTTACAGTCTACATTAACATGCATGTACAAAAATAAAACAAAATACAATCGATGCAAATCCCATACCCCAGGAAGCGTGTCCATCTCTGAGAGGACTCTGGATCTCACTGAGGTCAATGACCAACACCATGGGAGGCATATGTATGGCCAGTGGTTATACAGTAAAGATCAACTTAAGACTTCAAAGGGGTGTGGAATAAAAACCTGCTGAGATGACAAAAGATCAAGAACGCTTTGAGAAAAAAGTAAGAATGAAAGGTATCCATTGCTGCAGCCTCCTAAGGCACCTGAGGATCAACTTATTGGGACACATTTTGTGCTGGGCAGTGCATTTCATTTTTTGTGGTCACTCCGTTACTACCTTTTTTGGAAGTAACAGAATTACTGCCTGTTTTATCACACCGCACAATTGTTGTCTAGAACTGGAGAAATGACTTAGTATATCTAGAATCTAAATGCTAAACAGTGACTGACTTAATGCTGGCAGAATTACCATTGATGGTAAATCTGCCAAACACCATTGGACTCCTTAGAATTCCCAAAAGGGAGTTTAGTACTGCCATGCTGCCTCTCCTAATCTGGTGGTAAATTCACTGTATCAAGTGTGGCCGCATTTCAGCAGAATTATGAACAGAATACTGCAAAATTCATAGTAAGGACCTTTGAGTTGATCAACAGAAGGCAGGAGCTGAAAAGAGGATAACCTTTCAGGGGTAATAAACTACAGAGAAGGCATCTTTAACAGAGTCTACGAGGTACCTACATATTGGCACTACTTTTGTCTGGTCTACCCCTAGAAGATCTAATGTATGGAGACAAAAAAAGCAAAGTGCACAGGGTAGATATAGGCCAAACTAATTACAATTTCAAACATTATAAAATATATAAACAAAAGAATCTAAATTATAAACTGCATGTAATAAAAATAAAGAAAATATAATTTACATGGGGTTATTTTAGGACTTTTCTGAATAAGTGAAACTGCATCCTTAATATTGCAAAGCATTTTTAAATTGCACCAACCATTTTTAAGAAGGGTATTGAAAGAGGTTTTTAATAGAGCTGTGCGGAATAGCATATTTAATATTCTGCCGAATACTGAATAGTTTGTCAACTATTTGTCTGAAGCGCCGAATATGAAGCCGAATAGTTGCTTTATTTAAATAATCATGTTGCAAACGTGAAAAAACACACTTATTTTTTAACCATAAAGCACAATTTTAAATGTGTTCTATACTTTTATTTCTCTCCATTGTAATCAATGCATATTTATTTAAAGTATAAAAGCCAGAAAAAAGCAGATTCAGCCAAAATGAAGGGACCAAATGTACAAAAAATTGTTGCATATTCAAAACCAGTGACAGTCAACGTAGGAGACTTCACAAATGCAAAAGGACTAGGATGCAATGAACAAAATGGATATTGCAATTAGGAACTCTCTTTGTGAATCAGACACATTGCATTCTCTATCCAGTTGCAAAGTCGCTGCGGCAGAACTTCAAAACTTCTTTGCAGCTCACATAGAAATGTATAAAATGGTTCATGTCGGTTCATGGAGGACACAAGTCAAGTGAAAATCTGAAATGCGTGAACTCCATCTCACAACTATTCACCCCAACCCCTCATAAGTCAAACAAAGGAGTGGACTCTCCCTGTGTAGTGCTGTTTTTGTTTTGTTTCGATTTCTTTGGCCAATAAAGAAAGCTGCTTGGATAGCCTGGTGTGTTGAGGCAGCTGCGACCCTGAATTAATCTGAGTGGCTTGCCGGTCTCACACGATTCAACCTTTCATTCTTCAAAGGGTAATTTAAATTGAGGTTAATCCAGTTATTTGGCTGACTTTTACCTTTCTATTTCTATACCATCTGTGTTACTTTTAATTACATTTGAATTATTTCTTCATGTTACCTTGGTTGAATTTGCTGTAGATCACACATACCCAGAGCAAACGCAAGAACAAGAAAGGAATTTCAAAGTCAGGTGACAGAGAGACTGTGAGAAAACACATGTTTAGATACATGATGCATGTAGGCAGCACAAATTGTCCTCTTAAGTAAGAAGTAGAGCTCTGAGAATTAAGATGGTGCCTTAACCTCAAAAATGGTACAAGACGAGTCACAGGATTTCTATGCCGGGCGCCGATGAAGCTAGAACACTTCTCTGATAAGTTGAGAGACTTTGTAGCCAGAAAACAAAAGAAGAGGCAGGTTGAATTTGGAGGCACTGATGGCCAGAATCTAAAACGTATCATTCTGACACTCAGGGTCGGACTGGGACAAGAAATAGGCCCGGACACCCAAAATAAAGTGGCCCACCCCTCGCCTCAAAAAAAGTGGCCCACCATGCACCTCAAAAAAAGTGGCCCTCAAACCATCATCCGTAATTCGTGAATCGCGTCAATTCACGACTTTACAGAAAATGCTACTTATGGGGGTTGATACTCATTTATCCACCTTGGATTGAACCTGAGATATGCAGATCACAACTAGTGCGTAGCAGCAAGCTCTCAACCTACTATGCTATCTTGCTGTAGTAAGAAAGGAGCAAGTAGTTCCTTCCCTTCCTTCTATCTTTGCATCCTTCCTTACTACCTTTCTTCCTTACTTCTTTCCTTCCTCTTTTGATTGTCTTCTTTCATTTTTCCTTTGCTCCTTTCTTCCTTCTTCTCCCTCTTCTCTTTCTGCTTCCTTCCTTTTTTCTTGCTTCCCCTTCCATCACCTTTTTTCTTGGCCTCCTTCCTTTCTCCCCTCATTTCTTTCCTCTCTTCCACTGTGTCCTTCCTGTCGCTCTACCATCTTTCCTCTCGATTTTTTCCCATCCTTCTACCCTCATTCTTGGTCCTCTCTCCTGCAGGTGTTCCTCCTCATTCCTTTCCTTCCACCTCTCTCATGCTTTTTTCTGTTAAGATCTAAAAGATCTCACAATACTCGTACTGCTTGACTGTCACTCATTTAATTGAGGCACTCACGACATGTAACTGTATCTTCCCCTTACCACACAAGTGGCCTCTTGTCAACAAACGGGTTATTACATACCCTCCTTTTTTTCCTTCCACACCTAGACATTTAGGATGACTTGAGTTTTCTATTGATGTGCTGTGTCACAGTTTCACTGATTGTCTCAATAAAACATGTAACCATGCTCATCGAACAGATTTTCACCTGCGGGTGAAAGATGATAGACATTTGCATCCGAATGGAACATTCACTAGGGGTAACCCACGGTATACATTCACATCACAGGCTTGCATGCATGTGGCCACAACTTCTTCCTCGTCAATCAATCACCCTGTTGATTGAGAAAGCAAAGGTCTTGGGGCAACACTGGTTAGCAGCAGTAGTAAGGGCATATAATGAGGTCCAGCACGGGTTAAAGACCCCCTTCAGACAATGGCTGCATTAATTGACAGAGTGCCCTGTGGGGTGTTCAGGGTGTACGCCTGGACGTGAAGTCGGATTCGTTTCCCATCGTGTGCTTTGGAAAAGATGGTCTGTGTGCCGAGCTGTGCCCCTGCGAATGGTTTCTCGGAGCATGCAGTGTCAGGTGAATGGGCTGTGCTGCTACAAGTGCCATTCATGTGCAGAATGTACAGGGCCATAGTATTGGGCCGATCTGATGGGAATGCCGTCCCTACCGTAGCGAGGCCCAGAGCACAGTGTCCAATGGAATGGCATGTCAGTATCCCTATGGAGGAGCGCATCATTACTCAGGGAGACCATTCTATTGCAGCCTACACTTTCTGTGGATTGGCGATCGAGTGTGTACCGCTGTGGTATTCCCCTATGCTGTTAGAGGAGTGAACGGGGTCCCGGGCTGTGAAGAGCACAATACTGTGCCAGCATAAACACGTGGTTCTGGAATGTGTGCTCTACAGTGGGCTGGGATGGATGGCAGCGGGCTGTTGCAACATCAAGGAGGATGACCTCATCGGCTCATGTTTCACAGTGTGCAATTTATGTGCTGGACTCATGCTCATCAATACGTAGTGTCATAAAATGGCTATGTTTGTTAATGCATCATATCAGCCCCGTTGTGCTCCAGCTCGCGATCATGACAGTGCCCTGTAACATGTGTGCTGTCTGCGCCAGTGTCAGAGGCTATGCATGGCCTTGTACTTGTAGAGTTATACACATGCCTGTAATTGTGAAGGCATGGTCCTGTTTGGTGAGATGTGTGATCCCTTCCCCATGCAGTGGTAGAGTAGGGCCCTGTGGTGCAGAGGTGGGATTCTGCCCATCCATCAGTGGTAGGGCATTGCCTGGCGTTTTGGTGGGGGTGGATGGAGGGGCAGGAGAAATGCCTGCCCATAGACTGCAGTAACTGGACTTTGCTTTATGTTGTTACAGGCCTACTGCTGGTAAGTTTGTCAGAGGGAATCTGCCTGGTAGGTAGGGTGGGTCTTCTTTACTATGCTGTGAGTTGGAAGGCGATTGCCCAGTGTTGTTAGTGGTGTTATTTCTGGCATGAAATGATTGATTCTAAGACTTTGCTGCCATGGATGTCATTCTAGCACATACTGTGCTACCAGAGATGCCATTCTAACACGCACTGTGCAATAACGGCCATAGCATTGTGCTGCTAGATGTGGGAAGCTTGTCTTTAGTGGCAGCCGGGCATTCCTCTGCTCTGTGCGCACAGCGGTGATGTGTTATCATCAGAGGCCGGACCTGGCCGTGCGCACCTCCAGGCCTCCTCCCTCCAAGAGGCGTGCGGGTGTGCCTGACAGTCACCTGGCGGGTCTCAACTTCACCTCCTTCTTGTTATCCACCATGGCGGGGACGCAGTTGGTGAGCTCGGTCCGGACCAGTCCTCGTGCAATCCACAGCTCCAGCCAATCATCAGAAGCATGAGAAGAGCAAGGTTTCCTTCTTTCCGGGCCCTTGGCAGGTGTACTTCTTCTAGCCGGCCCGCCACTCGCATGGCTGCTCCAGCTGGAGGTGGCGCCCGAAGGTGGTGCCCCCCCCCATTTTCTGGATGTGCAGGAAGACGATGAGATCATCCCCCTTGATGTTGAAGTCCACATTCCTCGGCAGGTCATCGCTAGAGAAATTGAATTTGGACACGAACCTCACAGGGGAGTAATGCTCTGCGCGGTAAGGGTCCTCCGTGAGGAGAGCTGAAGGCGTGCAGCCACCCTGTAGCTCCGGCCTGCCCATCCCTGCTGCTCCCTCCCAGTGTTTTAAAACACTGACTGTGCTGCTGGCGTCAGGGTGTCGCGGGCAGCACCACTGCAGTGTTACCTTTCTTGCATCTGCCGCGGGCCAGCGGGGTTGCAAACTGCAAAGGATTTATAGGTTACAGATCCTTTGCAACTTGCGTGCGGCGGGGCCCTGGGGGCCAGTTCCTGAAATGAAGCCCATGCCTGGGCTAGAGTCCGGCCCAGGTGTGGGGTTCAAGAACCGGCCCCCAGGGCCTCAGAGAGATTTCGGCCCGGCCACGGGCAGATTGGCCGACGGGTCGATCCGACCCTGCTGACACTTTTAAGAAAGTCCCACTACATTTAGAAATAGCAAATGCAACCTGCAAAGACTTGGACCATCATACGCTTATGCCCCCAGATCTGGATAGCCTTGAACTATGTTAGCATGAGGCCATTGAGATGTAACAGCAAGGAGATAAAGCAACTCCTAAGGGGAATAATTGAATTGAGGAGGCATGATATCAAAGTGTGCATTGCATTACAAATGTCAAGATACTTTACAAAAAAGACCTGGACGTATTCTTAGGCATTTGCTCCTATGTCACTTCTGTCCAGATGCAAAGGGTGGCAAGTAACCAGGCTAGCACGGGATTCTGAAAACGGTCATTCTTTTTGTTTCATTGTTGAATAAAATACAGAGCAGTTGCTAGCCCTGGAAGAGCTTTTCTGCTCGCCTGCATTTAATTTATGAGGACACACAACTGACCTTCCCTTTTTTGGAGAATACAAACATCTGAATTCTGGTGCTGCAGGCCCCATACAGTTATTGGGTGACAAATAGGAATGCTCCAAGAGGCACCAACAAATGGATAGAGACAGAGCTAATTGCATATGGGTTAATGCTATGATAGCTTGCATTCTAATGGGACATTCAATTCACTCCAGAGCTGAAATGTAACATATTGAGTGCATGCCAGTGAAAATTCTGGTAGGACTGTGACCAGATGGGTCTCATGGATAAAGCAGATCCGGGTCATTGATGAGAGGAAGGTGGAGATTACACCTTCAGATTCAGGGGGAAAAGAACTCCTCTCAATTAAAGCAGTCTTGCCAGGCAACTCTGCCCTGCCCAACTTCAAGAACCTTCAAACCCATCCCATTTTACTTGTCCTCATGCCCAAATAACTATTGGCTAGTAGCCTCAACTGGTGGGATATGATATGATAGGTTATCCTCATCTTGCTTGATCTCTCTTCTGCCTTTGATACTGTCAACCATGCCATCCTGCTCAATTGTCTCCATGATAACCTGGGTATCACTGGTCAGGCTCTGGCATGGCTACTTCTTTCCTTTCCGACCAACCCTCCCAGGTCCAACTTGGGTCCTTCCTCACCGATATCTTCTTCTCTTCCTGTGGTGTCCCCCAGGGATCTAACCTCTCTCCCTAGTTGTTCAATCAATACCTGGCACATCTTACCCACCACATCGCCGCAATATGCCCCAATTTTCAGTGCTATGCGGATGATACCCAGCTCATTTTCAGGCTACCCTTGGCATCCTCCTCTCCTTCACTCAACTCTGACTGCCTGTCTACCATCCAGGAGTGGTGTGCCACCAATGACCTCTGCTTTAATGCCAGTAAGATTGAGATTTTACTCATGGACCTTCCCTGCAGCTCTCTGGTCGGCCTCTCTGCTCCCACCTGCAAGGTTAAAAACCTCGGGGTCATCTTCACTCTACACTCTCCATCTCCTCACATCTCTGACGTCTCTAAGAAGTCACACTACCAGCTACACCTCCTCAGGGGTATTCTGCCTTTCTCCAGAAGCTCACTGTCTCCACAGCCCTGGTTCTCTAGGCTGGACTATTGTAACAGCCTCTATCTAAATCTGCCTGTCTCCTCTCTCCGCCCTCTGAAACTTATCCAGAACAGGACTGCAAGACTTGTCCTTGACCTCAAGCCCAGGGATCGTATCCCTCCAGGACTGAAATCTCTGCATTGGCTCCCAGTGGGCGTGAGGATTAAGTTCAAAACCCTCTGCATTGTCCACAAGGCCTTCTGGGGCCTGGGGCCGCAATACCTTCAACTCGCTCTTCCTAAATATCTTCCTTCTCAAGCTCTTCGCTCATCCGCCTCCAACTCCATCAGGGTCAGTCGCTTCTCCAAGCAACGAGTTGGTGGTAGATCTCTCTCTTCAGCAGGGGCCTCCCTCTCTAACAGCCTCCCTGCCTCCCTGAAACTCAAGGAGAACCATCTCTGGTTCCGGAAGCACCTCAAAACCTTCCCCTTTGCTTCTGCTTTCTCTCCCCTTCTCCCCTGCTGAATTCCTGGCTGAACTGCACCGGTTACCTGGCCACCCTTTCTGATCTCGGGCCCAGGCCCGCCAATTGCACACCTGCACTGCCTCCCTGGCAACCGCCGCACCTGGGGACTGTTGTTCTGTATCCCTACAGCCCCCCTACCAGCACTTATGTCTGCTCTTACCTTCCACTTGCCACCATCTGGCCGTTCTATTATCCTATTTATTCTACTATCTCATGTATTGCACTTTCCCCTCTCCCTCCCCACACACTTTTCCCTTTCCCCTTCCCATGCACTTGTGCGATCTGATTGACAACTGGCCTAGTAAGATCGCTGTCTGGCTTCCCTCTGTTCCTCCTCCCTTGCCTCGTCGCACCTCAAAAAACTTGTTTATAGGGCGTTATAAATGCCATATCATATCATATCATCATAGCGCTGACCGCTCAAATTTATTCTGGTGCTGTGAGGAAAAAGGCGAATGCAAAGCGCGCCTCCACACGGCCACTGTGAATGACCAGGTGTTGAGCAGGATGCATGAGCATAGCCATGGGCTTCATGCCGCAAAAGGGGAAGTGTTCCACATCCTGTGAGGGATCAAGGAGCGGGTGTTGGGGACAGTGGAGTCGTTCAGCGTCTGTGCAAAAGTTGGGGTTGCATCCGATATATGCAGAGTTATTCTGTCTAGATTTCTCTGACATTACATTTTCTCAGTTGTTGTGTTGTTCCACCAATAACACACACAACTGACAAGAGTTTTACTTCAGAATCTTGTTTTTAGCATTTTTGCCAAACAAAGAAGCCTAATAAAAAAAGATAAAAAATTAATTTGGAAGGCAGACGACACATGCTACAGTTAATATGTCATGTGCCTTTTAGAAAAATTATATGAGTTAGAGTTTACGGTATGTATATTAGACTAGCGATAGGGAAAGTTCTCTCTGTACTATGTCCTCACCCTAGATAAGCGGAGCAACCAGCGCTACCTAGGGATAGCAATACACAAGGGTTTAGCTCAGAGTGGTTGAAGGGCAAGGAAGACTAGGACTACATTTGATGTCAGAAGATACAAATTGCTGTAAACTGACCTGAGATTCTGTTGTGTGAAAATCTGAATGGGGAAGTCTCAAGTTATGAAACCCTAAACAGTCCAAGACATGTGTGTGTTTTGGTCAAGTCATAGGTCTTACAGTCCTGCATGCACTGGTGCAGTGTTCACTCAATTTATTTTTTACATATATTATCAAAAGTGTTTTGTAGTGGGTTTAATGACGGTCACTGCGATAAAGGCTCTGAACCTGTGAGACACGTAGCAGGACATTCTCATACTTCAAAGAATTAAGTTGCAAAGAGGCAGTTCTACCTTTTGTTCACTGTCCTATAGAGAGAAATTGAGCAACAGGTCCCGTGCAGAATTTCTTGCCCTCTTTGGGGGTTTGTGTAAGGCGTGTTTAGATGTCGACAGCCTCCTTCCTTCACGCTCGCTCACCATTGTATACACAGATTACCTGCACTTTCAGATAAATGCAAGAGAAGGAACCATCCAGGCATTGCAGTGGGGCTCCACTCCTAGCCTCTGGGGAAATATGTAAAAAAGTTACATATTTAAGTATGTTTTGGCATGGCACTGACATTATTTTTCTTTTAACGGCAGTGTCACGCCAAAACATAATGAAATATGTAACTATTTTTTTTCATTAAAATAAAACACGATGGTTTTCAAATATGTCACTTGTGCACACACCAACACAAGATGCATTTGGCCTTGTGGTTAAGACGTCCGTCCCAGAGACTTGTGTGTCCCCTGTTTCGTGGCTGAACTAAACATGTTTTAATTGTTTTATTAAAATAAAAATATTGGAATTTTGCACATTTAAAAAAAAATAAAGGTTTAGCTCAGCCATGAACCATGACACGCCTGCCTGTGGGGCGGACAACTTAAGCACAAGGCCAAACTCCTCTTGTAATGTCAATGTGCACAAGTTACATATTTCAACATCGTAATTCAATATTTTAATATAAAAATACATATTTCACCACCATCGCTCAGGGAAACACTACTTTAATCAGTCTTGATATTTTCATCTGCAATTGGTACGTTTGCCAGTCTTGATATTTTCATCCGCAATTGGTACATTTGCCAACATGTGTTTCGACCAATTTTTGTCTTTTTCAAGGCAAAATGTTCCAAAGCTGTGTTATATACATTGTTTATGAAAAATAAATATTGCCATTTATTCATGTCATGAAATCATAGAAATATCCAACATTGTTGACATTGCATGAAAAGGTCGAAGTCAAAGATCATATTTTCAATATTAATACACATATGGTCCAAAAAATTAATTCCAGAAGAAAAAGAGAAGAACACATAAGATAAGGGGAAGATAAAGAGATACAAGAGAAAAAATAGGAAACAAAAAGATTTGTTCTTCTGTTTTTCTTTTGGAATTTATTTTTTGGACCATATGTGTATTAATATTGAAAATATGATCTTTGACTTTGACCTTTTCTTGAAATGTGAAAATTGTTGGGTATTTCTATGATTTCATGACATGAATAAATGTCAATATTTATTTTTCCCAACAATGTATATAACATAGCTTTTGAACATTTTGCCTTGAAAAAGACCAAAATTGGTCGAAACACGTGTCGGCAAACGTTGTACCAATTGCAGATGAAAATATCAAGACTGATTAAAATATTAACGAGAACTTTTCAATCAGATTTGACTTCTTGTAATGCTTCTCTGTGACAGCGCATGTTTATGGAACGTCAGTTAGTTTTCCATACTTTTTAAAACATGTTTTCATGAATACTTCCCTTCTGCCTTCAGTCCTACCTCACTAGCTACTTTGGAGTGGCTGATCATTCTTTGCAAATGCAACACATTAACAGGGACAGTACCTGTCAACGTGCTGCGTTTGCAAAGAATTATGCTTTTAATTTGGCCTGAGGGAGTTTAGATGTAGCTGCAATGTCAGCCACGTCCAAATGTACCTTGCGGCAAATCTCCCGTGCCAGAAAGGCTCCTGCCAAAATGAGCATGCTGAATCAGCCCTCCGGCAAACTGGCTGCACCGAACCGGCCTGCGGCGAAACGGCAGTGCCAATAGAGGGTGTACCGGTGACAAGGGAATGGGATGAAGGAGATGGACTATTGCAAATGAGAAACACTGTGATCAAGAAGAATGAAAGTGCTGAAGGACTGACAGAGGGTTGGACCATGATAAAGGAGAAGGTCTGTGACAAAGGGCTGTGATGAAGGGGTTGGACTATGACAAAGGAGTAACATTGTGATCAAGGAGAATGAATGTGCCAAAGGACTGACAAAGGAGATTGACCCATGATAAAGAAGAAGGACTGTAGCAAAGGACTGCGATGAAGGGGTAGGGCTATGACAAAAGACAAGGTCTCTGATGATGAAGGACTGGGAAAAAGGAGGACTATGATGAAGAAGGACTCTGAGAAAGGAGAAGGATTAAAACAGAAGTGGGCTATGACGAAGGGCAAGTACTAGAGTATGATGAAGGCAGAACCAGACACAAGGCAGATGAGGACAAAGGAGAAGGACCATGATAAAGGACTAAGAAGGAGAAGGATATGATGAAGCAGAAGGACTGTAACAAAGGGCTACGATTAAGGTGTGACATCAGCACTAGACCTCCCATCACCACTTTGTGAAAGAACCTCAAAACATACCTTTTTCCCCACATGTAAGCCAGCCCCTGCATCTTCCCTGCTACCGCTTTTCTATCCTAATCTTCCAATCCTATTCTGAACATATTTTGTAACTACTGTTTCACCTCTCATCATTTCAGCTTTTGAACTTTGCAAGGCACTCCAAGGACGCCTGGTTAAGACAAGGGCTGAACAGAAATGTCAATAAAATAAAATAAGGAGAAGGACCAGAGAAAGAATTGTGAGCAAAGGCCAAGCAAAAATTACTATTTATGATACAGCCAATGCATGCCAACAGCATTGCTAGTTGCTATGCCAACAAACATTCTGCTTCTCAATACCGTTTCTCCTAACTGTCTTCTCTGTAGCATTGTTTTGGCCACAATGTGATGCTAAAGCCAAAATCAAAAACAGCAACTGCTAAAGCTAAAATCAGTAAGATAGGGTGCATAAACCAAGCTTAGATTACCGCACACCAGTAAGGCAAAAGAGAGTTACATTCATGTGTGTACTTACACCAACCCACAACCCCACACATAGGAGTTCTCTGGAAGAGTTGGCTTTGGCAATTTTCAGTCAAAACTACAAAGAAGGCCCCTATTGGAGCCCCATTATTTTGTTCATGGCAGCCATCTGTTATTTCTTGTTAAAAAAAAAGTTTTAGCTCCCTGCACGAACCTGTTTACCAAAAGAAATTCCACAGCTCGGTGCTAATGGCCGTGAAGACCTGGGCGTGCAGGCTGCTAATGGCACCACAGCCCTCGATATTGGCTGTTATCAGCTCGGACTATGGCCCGTTTCCTACGTCCTTATCACTTCATTAATGACCACTGGTTTCACCACGGCAGAGCTGAAGTAAATACCATGCTCTCCACACACCTCTTCAGTGTAGGCGTGGATGCCAGCCCCGTGTCTGCAGGGTTACGTGAGGGCTCTGGGGTTGGCAAGGATGACGTCACACCCATAGACATAATAGAGGTGCCATGGAACCCTGTGGTATCTGCAGACTTCCTCTTCTGCGTAGTCATGCCACACCGTGGAGTAGAAAAGACTCATTGTTCAGAATGAAGAAGTGGCAGTCGGCTGGGAGAGGCATTCGCAGGCAAATCCAGGACTTTAATCTTCCCATATTATTTACAATGCGGGGAAACCGCAAGCAATTTGCCTGTTCAAACAGATCGACTTTCTCAATGGGAAGAAAAGAGACGCAGTTTAGGAGTCTATTTCCCTTTGTTTGGAATAAATAGCAACAGGTGCAGGGGGAAGGTAGGACAGTGATAACAAAGATCAAAGACTGTGCAGGTGCGTGATATGGTCCGATAATACAGACGTGCTGCCCCCGTGCTAATGTCAGTGTAAAGTGCGCAGTGAGCTATGCAGGCAGTGCTTTAAGTGGAATCTGAAATCGAGGCTGGTGTCTGACAAGAGCCTTGGCCTACATTTGGTGTGGCCTGTTTGGGCCCATTCGATTTCTTCCCGTATTCAGGAGAGGCTTCAGGTAGTACAAAAAATGACTCAGCATGTAGCAGTATGATCAGCTTGGACTACTACGGAACATTGACAGCACGCCATTTCAAAGTATGCCAGGGCTTTGTCCTAGCGAGCCCTGGCCCACTTAAAGCCCTGTATGCAGGCGCATAGTGCTCAGTGATAATTCAGGCGTATAGAGCTCTCTTTAAATCATAGTTATTGACCTTTGGTGGTTAGTGATAATGCCCGTGTAGAGTGCTCCATGATAGATCTGGTGTACATTGCTCAGTGATAAGGCGGTCTATAGTGCTCTGTGAAAATGCTGGTGCTAAGTGATAATAAAAGGACCAGGTGCATAATGCTTGTAAATGATGCTGCTGGGTAGCACTCCTTGATAATGCGGGTGTATAGTGCTTAGAGTTAATGCATGTGTTTAGTGCTCACTGATAATGCTGGTGTATAGTGTGAATAATAAAGCGGCTGCATAGTGTCTTGTGAGCTACACAAGTGTACAGTGATCCATGGTAATCCTTGAGTATAGTGCTTGTGTATGCTTCCCTGAGATAATGCTGGTGTATCATGCTTTTCCGTGTTGTGATGTTCCCAGTAAGTAATACCTCTTTGCAGCACAACGCTTATTGAAGAAATCATGTTTGGCATAGACCCTATTTTTTTGGTGCAATGCCGAAATGCCCCAAACAGAGTTGTTTCGACTGGTGAATTAGGAGTTCACGCAGTCAGTAGAATGGCCCCTACACTATTGAAATGTGTGTCCACATTACTGTTGGCGGTGCGCCTATGGTGGTTGCTCAACGTTACTATGTTGCCATCGCTCATTATGCCAGACGAAGATCAATGGTCTGCTGACCCTGGGTTATCGCGGCCTCAAGGCACTATCCGGGCATGACCCAATTAGTCTTGCCATTTCATGAAGCCCTTAGCACTCCCACAAGTTGTGTGCGGTTGGCCTCAGCATCTTGTAATACCTTCCTGTGGTCCAGCATGCAGAAACACGACTATTTCTAATATCCTTTCTGGTGGTAATGCTAGCTTCTGAGGTACTGGTACTGTGGTGGTTGCATGAGTTAGTGGCACCACCCATGCAGGCCCGGCCTTAGCTGCCGTAGTGCCCTGGGTGGCAAAACAAACATTTTGTCCCCACCAGTCCCCAAGTCCGCCCCTGGTCATGAGAGGTGAGTGGGGGCGCCAAATGTTTCAATAGGTGCTTTGCATCAGCTCCCTATTGCTAATGACTGGGCACCTGGGCGGTCGCCCGGGCAACCCACCCCTAACACCGGCCCTGCACCCATGTGGTGGACGCAGCAACCATACAGGAGAGTGAAATGACATCGGTTCCTGCACCCCGAGCACCTTCAGCGAAATCTGGACCATAGAGTATCATGGTTGGTGATCATGGTTGGTTGTGGCTTCCTGTGGATGACACCAGCTGCTGTTCCAGTGCGACATCCCTTCTGCAGTGACCACATTAGCTCACATCCTAGTTAGGAAGCAGAATGTGCACCCGCAGCAGCCCCAGAGTCTCGTGATGTCCGGACTGGCACAGTTTGGTGTCTCTTAGTCACTCCAGTCTTACTAAAGCTAGATGGGAGAGTGGCAATGGTTTTGCATAAGGCTTACAATAAACTATCTAGAGTTTTAAGTCACAAGACCATTAGTCAGAGAAAGAAAGAAAACTCAGTGGAATGCATGCACATTGTGCAAGGCTAGTGAATTGTAGAAAGATGCCCCTATCAGTTTGCTTCTGTTTGTTTTCTGTTGCTTCAGCCATAGAACTGAATGTCCTTTGCGTGGAATTGTGAGATTTTCTCAACAAAGCTGTTGTTTGTGAAAGGCCAGTATGATGGAACCTCCCCCTGCCCAACACCCCAGAGTCAATGGCCCGTATGGAAGTCTCATGGTGGCCTTGTAGGCCACTGAATTTGCACCATACCTCTGGGTCGTGCTGGAAATGGCTCCTGTGGGTTCCTCAGATCTCACTGGGGCAACACGATCAGCCTCTCAGGACCCCCACAACCTTTTTGAGCACTCACAATTCTGCTTGAATCTGGAGACAAACTTAAAGTGGTGAATGAAGGCTGCCATTGGATCCTCGAAACGTGTAAATCGAGTTTGAACACTCTCAGAAGTCTTGAATTTCTGAAATGAGATTCGAAGCTTATAAAAAGCCCAGGTTACTTCCTTCTTCTTGTGTGTGGATTCCCATGCTGGGGTGGTAACGTTAACGTGCTGAGCTCAGGTTTCAAGGCGTGCTGGGAATTGTGTCAAGCAGTTTGTAGATTTGGGATAGTTTTTGGAGTGCCTTTGTTTCCCTTTGGTTTTATACCCCTCTTGCTGGTATCCGTTTGTCAGCAGTGTGTTTTTGTATGGATCATTTTGTCATTGTTGAAAAAGAAATATATCCTGAAAATCAATGTAGGCAGTGTAGCACTCTACAAGGAAATATTTCGAAACAATCTTGAAATTCACATAATAATCATATTAAGCAAAATACTTTTTAAGCAAAAAAAATGTTTTTGCAAACCTTTTTAAGAAAAATGTGTTCATTTAATGTCACAATATTAATTTTATACCAAATGAGCTATACATATAACGGTGGTAATACATTTAAAAAAGTTGGCCAATTCCCAAATCCAACAAAATTTTACAAAGAAAATTTAACAAAGACCATCAATTGGTCACAGTTCTGAAATGTTGCCAAAATTAAAAATATCCACATAAGTATTTGTAATGTCAGTGATCCTTAACGAAGTAGATGGTAATATGTTTAAGTTTCTCGCAACACGTGTTTTGGGGCGATGCTATGCCCTTCTTCAGGATAATAAGGATCTAACTCCAATTTAGCAATTCTAATGCAAAGAAAAAATAATTGGGTGCATAAAATGTAGATATGTTCCGGAAAACGATATTACAAATCTTTACTCACTAGAATCCACAAGAGAAGTACTGAATAATCCTTTATCAAATAAGTCAAAATAAGTGCTCAGCAAATTATTATAAAGAGTACACCTTTAGGAAAACCAGAAGTACCAAGTCATGAAAATGTCATATATATTAAAAATCTAAGATATTCCAATCCTTAGTACCAAACAAGGTTCAAAGAATAACCACAAACACATACCGGCTTAATGAAACGTGTTCAAAGACAACCTTGCAATGTTTGGATAAACCAACACTAAAAAACAGTACTTGATGGTGTATGTTACATTTTCTATGCAAAATCCTGTTGATTTTGTGATTTAGCAGATTTAATTTGATTTATTCCATTTGCTATACGTATAGCTTCTCTCAGTGCAAAATGAATAGCGTGGCACATTTTTGTTAAGAAAAAAAATATAAAATAATGTTTTGCTTGATGTGATTATTATGTGACTTTCAAAACTTTTTTCGGAATAATTCATTGTAGAGTGCTACGCTGTCTACATTGATTTTTAGTGTCAATTTATGTTTGTAATTTGTTCAAGGGCTCATGGCCCTAGAGTGTCAGCACCAGAAGTATTTCTGAAAGGTACTGTATCTTATGTAATTGCTGTGTTCTCTTCAGGACAGACCATTTTGTCTTTGTCACTTTCTTAGCATTCAGTTTTTGTCTACAAAAACCTGCTTAGTTTCAGATTTAAAAAAACATATTTTACCATCTCATTTTGCCTTGATTTTTACTCAAAAAGACAAAAGCAGTCTTCCCTTTCCCTGTCCTTTCCTAATTGGGAGACCCCTTAACCATCCATTGTCCATGTGGCTGTTGTTGCACCCTGACGCAGTCATCTGATGGCATGTCGTGCACTGCAAACACATTACAATCATATATATAATGCTTCTGGTGTTTGGAATTTTATTTTACTTTAATTGTTGGGGCAAATATAATGGCCGTAGGGCAAGGAGAAATGCTGTTTTATTTTGAGCAGACCAAAACCTTTGTGACCGGAATAAGAGATTTGCCTCTTTTCTGAGGACGATGATGTCATTTAGGTCCTGGAGTCATAGTTCGGGGGCAGGTTTGCAGGTACAGCCTCCACAGTAACCCTGATTGTCAGCGAGCTTAGCACACACAGTAGCGTCGACAGGGGCGTAGGAGACACATAAAATCTGGGGAGGACAGGGGACACCTTGGGGACTTTGCTTTCTTTATTTATTGTGTTTTAGTCAAAGAACTCGACTTTTCACAACATTAAAATTAAAATAGCAGTACGTATTAAATTACAAATATCACTGTATAAAACAAGAGAAAAGAAGAAAAGAAAACAGAATACAATTAAAGGATGCAGCAGCAAAGAACATGTCTTTATATGTTGCATTTCTGGATTTGTCATCTGACTATGAGCTCATGGTAAGAGAGAGGAAATAACAATTACTTCCAGTGGGCCACAGGTAGGACGCCAGCTCGTTGAGAGGCAGATCACCTGTAAGTGGATTCCTGCCAAATAAAGGAGTTGCTGCCTTTTCTACCAACTGCAAGTTGCTACTTTTTAGTGTGGGGCAAGGAGACGTGTGTGCCTCTTGGAATGGAAGGATGGCCGTTTCAAAGAAGGAGGAAATCTTGCTTATACCTCTGAGTAAGCCCTGTTATTGGGCAGAGGGACCAGGTGTGTGATGTTGCTGCTTTGACTGTCCTCCAGGGGGTGGGGAGTACAGCAAACAAGGAGGATGAGCGATCGCAAGCCCACCCCCTTATAAGCACTCCCGAGGTCCGCGGCCGGATGCATCAGACCCGGGGGATGCTTAGTAAGTGGGGTGTATGTGGACCCAGGGGGGTGGCCAGAGGGGCAGCCTGCTATGTGGGCTGCCCCTCTAGCGCTCCTGTGGGGGCCGGGCCAGCCTCTCACGATGAGTCTGATCCCTCTTATTCCATCTCATGCTGGCTTCAGAGCCTAGCCTTTCTTTGCCTTTGTTATTCTGAATGCAGGGCTGGACTATGTTCCTTTCTCGTTTAACATTTGCTGCAAAGCCTGAGCCATTTGATTCTCTCATATGTTACTAGGACGGCAGAGCATGGGTCCTCTGCCCTGTTACACTATTCAAAGAGCCCCTCTAGCCTTTCTTTGCAGCTCCCTTGTCTCACTGCTTGCTTGCTTAATACATACCTCCTTGCTTGAACACTCAACATATTCTCCCTAACACAGCAATGGCAGCTGCAGTCTGTCTTAACTGCTATTTGTTCCATGTCTTGAATTGGCCTCTTATTTCCGCTTTATTGTCTGCCGGGGAAAGGCATTTGGCAGTCACTGCCATAATGGTTCTACCTGGCCATAAGAGGGCAACAGCTAGCCAATATTGGAAGAACATGGGCATATTATGCCAGAGGCTGGCAACTGCCTTCCTAGTGCCTACACAAGAGACACAACTCTTGCCTTTGTTTCTAATAGTAATTCAGTGGATGAAGAAAGGCAAGAACACACATATTGCTTATAAATGAAGGGGATGATGTCACACTTGGTTAAGACATTTTGATCACGACAGGAGCTCATTTCCAGCTGCAATTAAGCGATTACCTTTTAGACTTCTGGCTTTAAATAATGTTAGTATCACCTGGAAAGCACAGAGGTTGCTCAGCAGGGTTCCTGGAGCACGAGGAGTACCCTACTCGTGGGCATGGATGATTGGAAGGCATTCTTGGCCTGGTTTGGAGCCTGGCCCTACAGCCATGATGGGGTGAGGGGCCTATTACTTTTGGTCGTACGCACCCTTTGAGGGTGGGCAGACATTGCCTCCTGCTTTAGCTCACTAACAGCACTGCTTTGCAACTTCATCACACATACATGTCAGATGGCATGTAACTCAATGCTACTAATGTTATCAGCCTCGGAAGTCTAGAATCCTTTGCCACATCATCTAGGGTACAAGGCTTGCCACCTGAGACTTATCCATGTCTGAGTCGGCATCTGTCAACCTGTGGGGAAGACACACACAGAAAGAGTAGGGCACGGTGCCCTTGTGGATTTTTCACACTTCTTCCTCGGGGTGGGCACAATTCACTCCGCAGAGAAAGTGGCACATTCTGGGCAACATTCTGCCACTTTGACAATGTCTCCCAAAAAGCAAAATTGGCCATTTGAAATATCTCAGTCAACTTATTATTGCGCAATCCACACTGATGGGTTTAAGCACCTGTTTAATGTGAGATGGCAATTATGGGCATTTGCCAACACACTCAAGAAGCACAGGACACCCTCTTACCAGCGACATGCCATGCTCGCTCATTCTGATCACGAATTGCCATTTATCTGGGGTCAGGTTAAATGTATTTATTTATTTATTACATGTATAGCATCACGCAAAACCCACAAGCATCAAAGCGCAAAATAAATGCATGAGTAGACCACTTCCATTGGCGCAAGTTTTTACTTTTCCGCCACAAAATTGAAGATTTTAGTGTAAAAGGCAGGTGAAATCAGGCTTTTCCACTGTGGAAGAGTGTAAATACCTAGCAAAATTAGCGATTATTGGCGGAATTGACAATGGCTTCCTCTGGACTCCGCCTGCTTTTACCAGGTTTAATTTCCAAGGAGATCCCAGAGGAATCCCTTTCCTTATTTCCAGCATGAGAATCCATGCTGGCAGTAAGGCTGCATTTGTCTGGTGGAGCGAGAAATACAGGGGGTCCTGGTGTGTCCACTCGGCTCCCGAACTCCACGAAATTGCACGAAAATCCGGCCAATTAGAAAAAGCGACAGTAATAGTGTTTTCCACCACTTTTTCTGAACCAATTGACCTGGAAAATGCTGTGTTGCATCGGAAGCTGAATGCATTCACTCCGCATATTATCCCACCAGAAGATTAAGGCAGGTGCTGAACACAGGTGTTACATATTCCTGTGTACAATCTGCGTTTGAAGCATTAACTCACTGAGCTACCTTACAAATGATATCTCTTCTGGGGCTTTACTGTCTTAAGCCCTTAACTGCCATGGGTATTTCTGCCAAGGCCTTTTTTGGTGATTTCGGTATGTCGCCATTCAATCCCTTGTAACTTTTTTGTTACATAAGATATCTCGGCCAAATTTGGCCCCTTTTTTTCCCCAAATGTAGGCGGTCGTAACATTTCAGACTTTGCCAGGGATTGTGGGTAATAAATTCTGGGACGATTCATGCAAGTCAGACCTCTATGGATTCCCACGGGTGTCCTCTTTTCGGAAATGCATGAGGTTCCCTGTTTTCCTTGGTGGCTTCGACACCATAGGCCCAAATCTGTATGTTGTCCACATGAGCAAAATCTGCTCTGCCGAAAGGCTTGGGTTACCAGTGGGTTAGCCTTTTCCCTTTGTGCCCAGGTACGTAAACCCACACATGTGAGGTACCGTTTTTGTTGGGACACCTGTGGGAATGCAGGATGGTAGGACATGTGTTGTTGGTGGCGTGTTTCGGTGGGTGTCCAGAGTGAAATGTCTGAAAATTGTGTTTTTTCCCACCAAATTTCAGGGACATTTCCCTCTCCCCGCCCACCGAAACACGCCGCCAACAACAGATGTTCTACCTTCCCGCATTCCCACAGGTGTCCCGACGAAAACAGTACCTCATTTGTGTGGGTGCACCTACCTGGGCACAAAGGAAAAGGCTAACCCACTGATAACCCCAATCTAGCAATCTGCCCCCAGAGAGGGCTACATGAGATGCCCCCATCCATTTGGGATGGGGGAAGAGGGCCACCCCCTTTCCACTAATAACATCCACGGTGGTTCAGTGGCCCCACACACCCACCCAAAACAAGTTATAATTTGTTTTATTTTTGTTTTGCCCCTTTCCTAGGGGCAGATGGGCACATGTGTGTGGCCATCTGCCCCCAGGGGGGGCAAAACGTACTTCCCCAGGCTTGGGGGCCAGATCTGCCAATATTTGCAGTGGCCTCTCCCCCGCACCACAAATGGATGGGGGGTATCTCATGTACCCCTTCCTAGGGGCAGAAATCTGCCCCCAGGGAGGGCTACATAAGGTGCCCCCATCTACTCAGGGTGGGGGGAGAGAGACACCTCCCGTTCAAACACAAAAAATCCTGGTGGTCTAGTGTGTCCCCCCGGTCCCCCTACCCAAAATAAGATATATTTTTTGTTTTGCCCCTTCCCTAGGGGCAGATGGGCACATGTGTGTGGCCATCTTCCCCCAGGGGTGGCAAAACGTACTGCCCCAGGCTTGGGGGTGGCTCTGCCAATGTTTGTAGTGGCTTCTCCACCCCACCCCAAATGGATGGGGGGCATCTCATGTACCCCTTCCTAGGGGCAGGAATCTGCCCCCAGGGAGGGCTACATAAGGTTTCCCCATCCACTCAAGGTGGGGGGAGAGGGCCACCCCCTTTCAAACACAAAAAATCCTGGTGGTCTAGTGGGTCCCCCCGGACCCTGCACCCCCACCCAAAAAAAGATATAATATATTTTTTTGTTTTGCCCCTTCCCTAGGGGCAGATGGGCACATGTGTGTGGCCATCTGCCCCCAAGGGTGGCAAAACGTACTTCCCCAGGCTTGGGGGGTGGCTCTGCCAATATTTGCAGTGGACTCTCCCCTCCCACCCCAAATGGATGGGGGGCATCTCATGTACCCCTTCCTAGGGGCAGAAATCTGCCCCCAGGGAGGGCTACATAGGTGCTCCCATCCACTTAGGGTTGGGGGAGAGCGCCACCCCCTTGCAAAAATCCCTGGTGACTAGTGGCCCCACCCGCACCCACCCCCACCCAAATCTACATTTAAAAAATATAGATTTTTTTTGTTAGCCCCCTTCCCTGGGGCAGATGATCACCCATCTGCCCCGAGGGTATTGCCCCCATGCTTTGGGGGTTGGAGGGAGGCCTCCCCCCACTTCAAAAACAGATGCCTGTATGACACACCAAACATATTTTGGGGGGGGGATAAATGACATTACACCCCCCCCACTTACAATAGTGGGGGGGATTTGTCCCCCTTGTCCCCCCCATGTCCTACGCCCATGAGCGCCGAGTCCACTGCCAGCATGATCGGAATCCTGGGGCATATCTACAGGCATCAGGCCATGCTCCAAGCTTTGTGTGGCTGCTGGCTGCTGCACCACCAAACCCCCACCCACTTTCCATGTTAAAAAATGAAACACATCTTCAGTCCGTTTTTTCGTCCTTACTAGCCCTAACGTCCAACTTTCATACAAACAAACTAGAAAGAGGATCTTTCCATTTTAAAAGAGCCCTCTATGTTTTTTTCTTGGAAGCCATTTTTGTTTTAATTAATTTTTGAGTTCTTAAAAAATAAAGCACTTTCTCGACGTTAGCACCCCTGACATTAGAACTGGGGTGGTAATAACGATGTCTCGTTGGTAGGTTGCACAACCCAAGAATGGAATCGCAGGCGGGGCCGGACACAGTAGGGCATTTTCCGCAGGCCTCCCACTATGACACAGGCAGTGTGAGGAGAGCAACTATGTTTTCTTTTGTTGATTTTGATTCAATGGGCTGCCACCGAATCTGAGTTGACACGTGGAGCTGTTCGTATTTTCTCTGTGCTGCCTTCTAAACATTAAACAAATTAATAATAATTCACCCCTGCCACCCCAATGCCAGGCCCCCCTCCAGTGCCATTCTCACCTTGTGAGCATCATACTGGGAGGCACAATTCAATGGAGAGAATCTTCAAGTGGTAATTGTATTTAATATGTGCTCTGTAAAGCACTTTGGATCAAGGCGCTTTATAAATAACACATCATTATCATTAACAGCTGGGGGCATGTTACAGAGTGGACAACTACCATGAAAAGAGGACCATAAGAGTGGCACTCTTACCTTTAAAAAATATAGCAATTCATTATCTCTATTGAAATCTGGAAGTATGTATTGTTTCATTCATTATAGCAACTTCTCAAATCTTAATTCACAGCATGTGGCCTTCTTTGTACTTGACATTCCAAATTGTAGACACAAACCGATGCTTTTTCTAATGTTTTAATCCAATTATTTTACTGCTTTAATGTTTAAAGGTATGCGTTCCCTGGTGTGGTAATCTCTCCTCTAAAAGTGAACCATGCTTGTTTTTCCTAACACACATGTATAACCTTATATGTTGTCAGTTTCCTTAGGGACCTGGTTGTTTTGCAGAAGCAATAACAAAAGATTGGCCACACCATTTGGGGGTAGAGGGATTTCCCTGGGGGTGGGACTCTGAAAAATAAGAGAATGTCTAATGTTGATTGTCCTTACTCTATAGATGCCCATCCATGCATTTTTCCCCGGGCGAGAAGATCTAGCGCCTAAGAAATTCCTTATATGCAAGTAGAAACCTGCAAACCCACATTCCTGGTCAACCTAAATACTCTCCCAGAGCTCTACCTGCTCCTACTGCACCCCTTTTCCTTTGCCATTACCCGGTTGACCCAAAGATCCAGGGTTGTGTGTGCCCAATAGGCGTTTGAGAGAATCCTCACCACACTTGTGATAGCTTCCCCAGATCAAATAACTTAATTACATGCAAAAACAAATTCAGAAAACCATTAAATACATTTTCGAAACATAAGAATTGAGAAAATGACACCCAAGCCAGAACTTTGGGAAATCATAAAGATGATTTCCAAACAGCACAATGGGATTTAATGAAAAAAGGCGTTGAAAAGCAGGTTTTAAGATAGAAATTCTAATATCAAGAGAATGCAATGTCGTTATCCTTGATGACGATTTATTTATGATGATTTCCGTGGCGCGAGCTGCAGCGGCAAGCGCTTCGTAGTGCCTAAGATCTTGTGAGTCTTCAAGTCGAAAGATGTCAACACTATTTAGCAGCAACTCCAGAAGCATGACGCATACACGCAGTATCACATTTTGAAGCAGACCAGAATGGATAGACACCTGTACCACTATGCATCTGATATCTTCATTCGGGCAGTCAACTACATTTTGACTTCAGATTGTGTGTCTGTGTTTTAAAGGGAATGCATGTGAAAAACATCTGATTGTCCATCTGTTTGTTTGGTCAGTATGCGTGGTTAACAATATGTCGTTGGCAAATATGTTTACTCATACTTCTAGGTTTTGTAAATAAAGCTGTTCATCAAATTCTCTGTGCTTGTCTCTGTGACTTTAAGGTGAATAATGCACTGTGTCTGGGGTGTTGCGTGATAATTACTTTCATTCTTTCCGTTCACACAGCATTGGAGGATTTTCTGTTGTGAATGTAGACATTTCCGCACAGGGCATGGCTGTGCCAGGTTCACTGATCTGCACCTAGAGAGACAGGGCCATGAGATCTTTTCACCATCTTCCTGCTGCCTTATAACAGCTCCCACCGGTGTCTTGTGAGAGCCAAATTCCCACCTGTGCGCTTCGTTTAACCAACATGGGTTTGCTCCATTCATTTTGCGACTCTCACTTCGCATTTAGGCTAACTCGAAAAGAAGGAAGTCTGCTGAGTTTCTGTTGTTGACTTTGCAGGCATTCTTCTTCTGACTGCTTTTCCTGTAAGATGGGGAAGAGAATTCTCCAGCACTTAGTTGCACCCGTCAGCGAAGGACAGTGTAGGAGTAAGCAGAAATACTGGGGTTTCGCTGGTTTACAAAATCCTCCGTGTCCAGAGGTAACCTCAGAGCTTTTCCACCGATACCCGTCCCGCCGAGTTCATTTTTAGACCAGTGTTGAAATAGCTATTTACTGTATCGGAAAAAACAACAGACCAGACGTTTCCAATCAGTAAATAAAGCTAACCAACAATGAGAAAGACATTTTATCTAGTACATTATTTTGTATTTGAATATTATTTGGATTTATAGAGCACTTTACGGTAAAGAGCTGAACACAAATATTTGCTGAGTGGTACAAAGCAGGTGGTAAAATGACATGATAGTTTAATGTTAGTAGGAGAGTAGATGGTCCGTAAGGCAAGAGCGGAAAAGAGCTGGGAAGAAAGAGAGGAGAGAAAGCAGGAGCGTGTTCCAGTGCAGTGGGGCAATGAGAGAGAAAGAACGAAAGCCAGATTGGGTACAAGGTGGTCGGGAATGGATAAAAGGAATTGAGACTGAGAGCGAATAGGGTGAGAGAGATAAGGGTGGGCACGATTATGAAGCGACTTAAAGACAAAGCAGAGAAAATGAAACTTAACATGAGAATGAAAAGGGTACCATTGAAAGGAAGAGCTGATGAAATGGAGTTGCAAAGGGAAGAAGAAAACAGGAGCTGTATAGATGAGTTTCAGATGGACTTTAAGGGTCTTAGACCTGTGATAGGAAGTCCAAAGAGAAGACTGGAGCAGTAGAAGAGATGAGAAAAGATAAGAGCGGAAATTAGCAAGTTGGAAGCATGAAATGTGAGAAAAGGTCGGGCTTTACGAATGTTAAAAAGATGAACCGTGTTCTTGCAAGAAAATAAATTTGCATTTACATTGCATTATGGATCATTTGTAATTCCCACAGTTGAATAATGATGGGTCCAGCGGTCCATAGATATTAAACAATGAGTACCTTCCATTTGGAAAATATTATAATGTCACAGAACTGCATACAATGCAGTTTGTACGATACACTATGGAAGTGCACTAATTTTTGTTTTTATTATAAATAAGTACACGGCTGGGTGGGGGTGGCCTCCCAGCCAATCAGGAGGTTCAGAACAGGGTGTTTACCACGTGGTAAAAACACCTTTCCTCGGAAGTAGGCGACCTCCATCTTCCCCATCGGTACAAAGGTAAGTCTGCCCCCTGCACTCATCTTCCCCAACTTCCTCTCACCGGCAAACTCAATTTCCACATCCTCCAACCCTCTGCACCCCATCCCCACTTACCTTGTGCTCCTTTGTCCATCGCCAGACCGTGTTCCCTGGTGCAACTACGTCACGCAATGGCTACAGTGGAGGGGAAGAATGACCTTCTCCCTGATCCATGGTGGCCATCTTGTTTTGTATTTTTGTTGTTCAAGTTGTGAAATGGCAAACATGGCATTTCTCAACCTGAAAAAAACCCTATTATTATCCCGGTAACCACGTGCCAGGATACTAATAGCAATAAACCCCTCTGGGCGGGGGCATTACCATAGAGGTAATGCCCCGGGCTAAAGTTAAAACTGACCTGGGGCATTATCTGGCCCGGTAATGCCCCCGCGCATCGCGGTCTGTTACTTAATTAGAAGGCGTTTGGCTAAATTAACAATGTTCATTGTGTAGTGGAAAATGGGATTTGGCATGATTCAGTGGAGAACAGTGTGGAGATAAATGATGCTGTTGCCTGATCGAGGTGAGGCTGTGGAATTGATTTAAAAGGGCGTGGCTTCGTAGTGAGGAAATTGGGCCAAACTGATTTCATGAAAGCCACCGTGATATGTCTAACTGTGTATGTTTGTGTATTGGCATGTATGGCTAACTGGTAAAAGGGTTGTTAGGGGATTTGATGTATTCCCATCAAAACTACTGCATGCTGCAATCACACCTACCGCATGCAGTATGCAAAGGGGTCCACGTGTTATATGACTTTACTGACACTATGATGGGGAAGACATGCCAAAAAATACCTTGTGATATTATTTACCATGTCTGTTTTTCATTTTCAAGAACTTTTTCAAACCAGGATTGTGAAATATTTACTTCATGCAATAATTAACACTTATCACAATCAATATTCTATTTGTGCACTTTCAGGGACTTTTGCCTTCAAACCCTATGAGATTTGTCCACTGATAAGGACATGCTCGTAGGAAATCGAGAGCGGGTTAAAAAGCTTATATATAACCACGACTGCATGACAACGATTGAGAAATTCCATAGCTACCCATGCTTCTCTCATTTGAAACAGGAGCACACGAAAAGAGGGACCCTCTCTTTCATGATGACACAATTTCCAAACCGGCACTACTGTTCCATTCTCCTTAAATTAAGGTGGAGCATTCTCCCAACCAAAGAAGTAATGAAGAGAAGGAAATTGATTGAGGATGAGAACACCTTTTGTAGATTCGGCCAAAAGATAGGGATAGTGGAAACCAGTCATCATCTCTCGCTTCAATGTTCTGAGCTAAAAGCGAAAAGAATTTGGAGAAATTTGCCAAATGGGGAATTCGAGGGGAAGATGATTATATATGGGCTAGATCCTGTTTAATGGTAATACTGTCGATGCGTTGGCAGTGACAGGCTTTATCAAATCTTTAGATCTATATTCAGATAGACCTATTTCTTTGTGGAATCCTTAAACTGACTACGTTTCGCCTTAGTGGAGTTCTGATAAATTAGTATATCTTCTTCCTCTCTAGATCCCTTGATACTGTTCTTCACTTATCGTCTTTGCTCTATTGTCCCCTATTAGCATTTGGTTTTGGTACCAGGTTTTTTACGACAATCAATTTTAGATAACCTTCAGAAGGCACATGTTTTGAATTTGAGTTTCGAGGCAGTGTTTTGAGTTTTCTTTCTTCTTCTAAGTCTGCTGAAAGAGATGTTGATTTTATTCGTGTTATTGATTTATTATATATTTTTGCTGATTGATGCATTTTTTGTACTTTGATTGTAAAGGTTTCATATGTAAACCATACACAATTAAATAAATATATATATTCTTGATACAAACAGATGACGTTCCGAATACCTCCTCTCTTTACCAACACCATATTCATAATGACACAAAAGGCAGAGGTCTACAACTTGTGTCTGTCAAGATATTTTGGAATACAATACTCATCGACCATTGCAAGCATGGTCAATGATAAGGTATCATGGGAGTTGTGGTCCAATACCTTTAGAGAGCCATAGTTTTAAGCCCCTAGACTGCCAATAAAGAGGAATAGGGTTCTACGTACTCTTGTTCGCCAGTTTTGGTCATCATGAATAGTGTTTTTTAAAGAAAATAGTGGGCACCTGCCTGCCACCAATCCTACCCCCCGCCCCCTGTCCCTACCTCCACCCCCACTGTATCTACCCACCTCCATCCCCCTAAATTCCTCCACCAAGATACACATATACTTATACATGGAAAACGTGGACATCGACCACAACTTCTCAAACAAACAGTAGCCTTAAACACGTATTACATGAGGCAGACAGAATGCTTGTCTGGCTCTGAAGAGGTCTGTCTAATAGGGAGAGGCTGTGATGTAATGGTGGTACTAGATGCTGTAGACGGTGTGGCTTAGTGGTCAGCAGCTATAGTGCAATTGTATGGCTTACATATGCAGGTGTGTGACAGTGTTTGAGGAATCAAGGCCATTTTTTCTTGAATGGCATGGTATTATGAGGTGGGGTTTTAGGATGTTGGATTTGGTATTGGGCATTAGAAGGTGAGAGTGCCATTTTGGGATTTACATTTGCAACTTTCCCATATGAGGGAGCTCACATTAATGATGAGATCTTATGGGAGATGTGCTAAATATGGGGGATGGGTTATGAGCTAGTATGCCAGCCGTGTGGCCCTCTATACATGAACTTTCTACAGTTTCCCTGTTCATTTTTATTGGATTTGGATTCTTTTGTCCTGGAAATGATCATATAGGATGCAATAGAGGAGACCCCTGGGTAGGGTGCATTTACCAAGATGTAGAGGTTGGGGGTCAAGTAATGAGACATATTGGCAGGGACTTGCAGAATAGACATAGCAATTCAAGAAACACAGGCCTAGTGCCATAAAAGGTTGCATATACATTTTTGGGTTTGTCGCTTTGGTGGCATAAGCCAGCTAATTGCTAAACCATTGCTACTGTAAATGTAAAAAAAAAAAGGAGAAAGGGGAGTTCAGGAGCAGTGTATGGCGTTGGCATGGTAACTTCCTGATGCTTGGCTATGAAAAGGCTAAAGCACCAAGGGGGCCTTGGCCCTCTCGCTCGCGTCTGCAAGCCTACTGCTGTTGCTGGGGTTGCTGTGGGGTGCTACCGAAGTAGGGGCAAAATGACTTCACTTAACTAGATGCACATTAGATTTTCATTTGTATGCACCAATGCTTTTTGTCAGATGAACTCCTGTCGGACTATGTTTAAAGTCAGAGTGGAGTGATCTGTTGGCAGATGGCAGCCAGCCAGACCTCTTATTTACGAGATAGGCAAGGTGCTTTTGTTGTTAGAATGCAGCGAATCTTCCATGCTGGCAAAGTCCAGAACGAGTCTGCAGCAGTGATTTATTTACCGGAGAGGAGCTGGCTTCCTAGAAGCTGTCTGAGTCTGGCAGGGAAGACCCGTAGCCCTGCAGACACAAGGCAATGCTTCAGTTTGCTTTTTAAAAAGTAAATATATTTTCTTTTTGTCTTTGCATAGTTCAGTTTTATTATTTGTTTCTGCCCCTACGTGCCTTCCTCTCTCTAGGCTCCAAGCCTTTGGACCCTCTCCTGGTCTTTCTGTATGCCCGTCTCAGCCACTACCCGTGACTATCTCTCTGTCTCATCCTTTCACCATGTCTCATCCTCCTCCCACCTCTGCCCACAACCCTTCTGACTGCTCTGTGCAGCACCAGCTCAGGGTCTTCCTCCTGTCATCTTACATCACACATGAGGGGCAGCTGAACAACTTTAAATCAAGTTTGATAAACATATTGTGACCCGTCAGCAGTAGTCTGAGTTCAGACAAATCTACTGTTTTCCCCTGACCCCAGCCCTCACAGTTCTGTAATATGATCCACGGGCTTGCCCCTAGGGTTTACCCACACCCACTACCCATTCTGTGATTATTTATGAGGCAGGTTTGGGCCGCTTGCAAGCAGTGCTGACAGCTCCCCCTTAGCTCCATGCCACATGCAAGATATGTATCCAGCCCTAGCTTGGTGTCCCACATAGCCATGCAGTTTGTGCATTTCAATCTTGTGTTTACAAAGCGAAACATGAAAATGCAAGTACCGGAATGCAAAGGGCAGCAAGCCAACCAAACACTTCTACGTTTTTGAGGGACTGTTTTTTGGGAAGAGTCCATAGGTGGTTGGGGTTCATGAAGTGCAATTAAATCGGAAAACCAGCTAGGGCCAATCAGATGCCATTACATCTTATTTTAATATTGTGATTGAATTACACATGAAGCTAAAAGGGAGAGAGAGGGAAATGGGGCTCTGAATTGAGACTATCTGGTTGGCAAAGTAACCAGCAATGCCACGCCTGCATCCCACTCTCTCTGCGCCCAACCACCCATCCTACTCCCACCCACCCTAACTCCTCTCTCTCTAGCCCCACCCATCCTACCTCCTCTCTCTCTAGCCCCACCCTACCTCCACTCTCTTTAGACCCACCCACCCTGACCGCACTCTCCCTAACCCCACATTCCCTAACCCCAACCACCCACCCTACCCCCATCCATCCTACCCCCACTCTCCCTGCTCTCACACCCCCCACCCTACCTGACTCTCTCTCGTTGCCACCCTCCCTCCACTCTCCCTACCACCACATTCCCTACCCCATCTCTCTCTACCCCATGCACCCTCCCTACTCCCACTCTTTTGCACCACCCACTCATCCTACCACCACTCTCTCTCACCCCACCTTTGAGAAATAATACAAATCTGCCTTTGGCCTAGCCCCGCTTGGGCGGCCTGTTGTCAGTCTTAGACAATCTTCTAGGGTGTGTAGATCACTATGCCCCCCTGCTCTTGTATCTCAGGGCCTTTGTGCACTGTGTTACTCCTAGATTACTCCTAGCTTACTCCAATGGACACATTAAAATAACACACAAAGAAAACACATGAATCGATTCACCAATAGAAACACTTTTATTCATACATAGCAATGCATGATGCAGACACTACTATAATGCAAATCTCAAATTTGCATCTTTTATGCTTTTGGTGAAAATCTATCAGCAATGCAATAACTATAAGCCTTACAGGTTTCTAATGCAAGCGATCTAATAGCCACACCATTCCTCTCCATTCCACACCATACTTCACACTCTTGAAGACACAAATTGAAGAATTAAAGGACAATGGAAAAATAGCTTTGCTTCTCCTACTGGACTTGTCGGCAGCATTCAACCTGGTGGACCATGCAGTGTTATGCAATCACCTCCAATCTGCTGCCAACTTCACTAATGATGCTACAGCTTGGGTCCAATCCTTCTTAGCTAACCGGACCATGAGAGTCTTCTCTACTTCAGCCTGACCGACCCTATCAAAATAACCTGCGGGGTCCCACAAGGCTCCTGCGTATCCCCTACTATGTATAATATCGTCACCAAGCCTCTGTTTGATAAGTTGGATAGACTGGGTGTCACCTACACTATTTATGCAGATGACACCCAGATCATCATAACCCTTTCGGGCAACTTCGAGGTAGACTCAGCCCTGGTGAACAAAATATACACCTCATTCAGTCATGGATGGCATCCCATGGCCTCTGCCTGAATGACGAAAAAATGGAGTTACTAATCTTAGGCTCTGAAGCTAATCTCCAAAAACTCAGCCCAAACTACACATCCTTCAACATTGATAACAACCCTATCAAGGTGATGTCTGTAGGTAAAACTTTAGGATTCTATTTGGACTCCTCTATTACTCTCAAAAAGCAAGTCAACTCCCTTGCTTCATCCACAACGTACACTTGAAAACTCATCAGAGCCTCCAGACCATACCTCCCGAGAGCAAGTTGTACCACACTAGCCAATGCTCTTATTATGTCAAGATTAGATTACTGTAATGCCCTGTACTCAGGAGCCAACAAATATATTGCAGATAAAATTCAAAGACTGCAGAATAATGCCCTGAGGGCAGCATTGAACATCCCCTGCAGAGAGCATATTACCAAATTCAGAAAAGAGGTCAACTGGCTGAAAATAACGGACAGAATTCTCCTTAAAACAGCATTCTTCATCTCCAAATGCCTGAATAACTTAGCACCACCATACCTTATGGACAAAATTACTAGGAGAACAGCTACCCGCCCTATGAGATCTGCCAACTCACTTATGCTGGAGATTCCTAGGTTCAAACGCTCGACAGCAGGAGGAACTAGTTTCCCAGTTAAAGCTGCACAATGTTGGAACAAATTACCAGTTGACCTCAGAGAAATACAACCGTACCCTAAATTCACACATAGATACTTAATTGGTTACATACCAATGACACCTAACTGACGAACTACATTTCTACCTTTCTGGCCCCTCCTCGACCATTTACCTCCACCAAACTACACTGCAGCTTGGTTAACTGGGTACGCTGTGCGTACATATGTGTGCATATATTGATACTCTTGTTAATGCCTCCCTGACTCACGAAGACCATTGCTTTGCATTTAATGTATCTTGTACCTTGTATCTTGTTCCTATCGCAATCACTGTTCTATGTATTGCTACCTTTGCACTGTAACTACATTTTTAGATTTCTTGTTTCTGTTGCGCCCATCTACCTTAGGGCTTGGTGCGCATTACCAAACAAATAAACAAACAAACAAACAAACTCTCTCTCTAAGACAAACCCTGTCTGATTACCCCATCTATAGCTCTGTTTGAGTGTCTGTTCCAATTCCCCACGCACGTGTCTTATTCAGCAATACCCTCCTTTTCTTGTTTTGCTCTGTCTCTCCTCTCCTGCTAACTCTGCAACCAGTCAGTCAGTCAGGGCCAGGCCTCTCTCTGCCAAGTGTGGCAGTAGAAGCACTGTCCCGTAGCAAGAAGGCGACAAGGTCCTCCGCCTCTCCCCCACAGGAAGACACGCCACACTCCACCTTGTCCAGGGAGACCCGGTCTAGGCCCTTGAAGAAGGCTTCCTTCCCAAAACGTCACGGGACAATCCATCCTGAGGGTCAGCCACCCCCGTCCCACACCATTACTTGATCTACATCGAGACATAGACCAACGACTAGTCACTCCCCAACACTCAGTGCACCATTTAAAAAAATACTAAGAAGGATGTACCAGTGTCTACTTCTGAACTTCATTTATACAGTTTGAAACTTTTTGTCACTTTATTGTTTATTGGTTGCCCTTTAAAACATTTAAAAGTGGAACAAAATGTGCTGTTTATTGAGGCCAACTTCAACAGTTTTCACTGTCTTGTAACTGATTTACATGTGTGTGTATATATTTAAATGTTAATGCTTACTTATGTGTGTTTTGAATATATTTGTACTCTCTTCCTATACAATATGACTACAAGTGAAATGCAAAACTTGTTGTTTTCCTGTAACTAGAATTTCCTACACAGGGAAACATAAATAAAATGTGGAACTAAGTCTGCACCTCTTGACACTGGCTAAATAAAAAGCTAAGTGTACTCAACAAGTTTCTCTGCTCCCCTTTCCTTAATGAAAGCAAGTTAATTATACAGTTTTTTTATATAGTAAGCATGTAAAATGCCAGAATCTTTACAGAAAATGTGTATGTAAAGAGAGTAAATGTATGTGGCAGGACGCCACCCCCTTGTTTCCATATGTCCTAATTCCCCATGCACATGTCTTATTCAGCAATACTCCCCTTTTCTTGTTTTGCTCTGTCTCTCCTCTCCCGCTAACTCTGCAGTCAGTCAGTCAGGGCCAGGCCTCTCTCTGCCAGATCCCTGCCAGCTCGATCTCATCAGCTTTGCTCAGAATGCTTCCCCAATGATCCTTCGATCTCAGCAGAGAGCAGCAACTACCTCAAATCTCAGAGCCTCACCTCTCATTATAGTGTTCAATGACGTATACATATCCATGGCTACACTCGTTCTCTCTAAGCTAAAATGCCTCTCTTTCTGTCTGTCAGCAATTCTAAATATGAGCAGTGCCTAAATGTCTGTGATGCATGTACTTGTACTTTTTCAATCACTGAGTGTTCTGGTCAATCACTGCGTGTTCTGGTCATTGTGACATTTTCTACATATCTATCTACCATGGCCTTCTTCTGTCTGCCTGCCATCTCCTCATATTTCTCCATTCAAATCCCTCTATCCTCCAGCCTGCAAAGCTCTCCCTCTCCATGGTGCTGCCTACCCCTACCTTCCTCTGTCTGCGAAGCACCAGCCAGACTGATAAGGCCTCTCTTGCCTTCTCCTTCTTGGACAAAGGTCATGTTATCTGTCTGCCAAGCAAACTGTTTACGCATATTTGTACACTGTAACTCATACCATCTTCTCCGCACTCCGCGGAGCTTCTGTGTGTCTCATTCAGTGGAATGGCTCCATGCTTTCCCTTTTCTCGAATGTAGTGCTTAACACATTCATTCATACCAAGCACCATACTCAAAGGTCAATGCATATTATAAGTGCACACTCAATGCGTGTCTCTCTACATGCATACATAATACATAACAACATATCTTTACATGTGTCTCTACATGGCACTTCAAATATAACAGGCCTCATTCTATAACAAATACAAATGGCTACATATATGTGGATAGTCTAATGTTACTTCTTCATGTCACTACTAATCAGTACTAATCAGAATGTATGATGGATAACTGGATCCCTAAATGGGTAATGATTCCATAATGATAACAAACCAGGCTTCTCCATACTATCAGGTTTCACACACCCACCCAGCTAGCCTACCCCCACTCTATCTACCCCACCCACTCACCCTACTACCACTCTCTCTAGCCCCACTCTCTTTTGCCCCACCCACCCTGCCCCCACTCTCCCTACCCTCACCCACTCTCCCTACCAACATCCCCCCACCCTACCCCACCTTCCCTACCCTACCCTTCCACCACTCCACCACTCTCTCTCGCCCCACCCACACCCACTCTCTCATTGAAAAGTACCCGACAACCACTCTCTTGCTGCCACCCACCCTACCCCTATCCACTCCTTCTATCCCCACTCTCTCTAGCCTCACCCACCCTACCCCCACTCACTCACCATAGCCCCACTTTCTCTACCCCTGCCCACTCTACCCCACCCTCTCTACCCTTACCCAACCTACCCCCACTCACTACCCACACCCACCCTAACCCAACTCTATTCCCACACCCGCCTTATCCCCTCTCTTTTCACTGCCATCGACTCTACTGCCACTCTTTCTACTCCCACCCACCCTACACCCACTCTTTCTACTCCATCCACCAACCCAACCCCCAGTCTTTCTACCCTACCCAACCTACCCCCAATATTTCTACTCCCATCTGCCCTACCCTCACTCTTTCTACCCCCACCCACCACACCCGACCCGCCCAACCCCCTCACCCATCTACCCGCACTCTCTCCACCACCACCCAATCTACCCCACTCTCTCTACCCTTACTCAACCTACCCCACTCTCTCTACCCTTACCGAACCTACTGCCACTCACTACCTCCACCGACACACCAAACCCTTACTCTCTTTGTCACTCTTTCTAAAAAGACCCAACCTACCTCCACTCTCCCTACCCCCACTGTTTCTACCCCCACCCACCCTACCCCACTCTCTTGCCCCACTCACCCTACCACCACTCTCTCTCACCTGACCCACCCGGCCAGCCTACCCCACTCTCTCTACCCTATCCACCCACACTACCCCACTCCCTTTCCCCTCCCACTCACCCTACCACCACTCTCTCTAGCCCCACCCTACCTCCACACTCTCTTGCCCCACCCACCCTGCCTCCACTCTCCCCACCCCACCCACCCTACCCCCACACTACACTCCCTACTCCCTCCACCCTACCCCCGCTCTTCCTACTCTCTCGACTCCCACCCTACCTGCACTCTCTCTACTGGCACCCACCCTACCTACACTCGCTCTACTGCCACCCACCCTACCCCCACTCTTTCTACCCCCACCCAGCCACTCTCTCTACCCCTATCCACCAACACTACCCCCACTCTCCTGCCCCACCCACCCTACCCCCACTCTCTTACCCCCACCCACCCTCCCCCTCCACTCTCTCTAATCCCACTCTCTCTACCCTCACCCACTCTACCCCCACTCACCCACCATAGCTGCACTCTCTCCACCCCCACCCACTCTACCCCACTCACTCTACCATTACCCAAACTACCCCCACTCACTACCCACACCCACCCTAACCCAGCTCTCTTCCCACACCCACCTTATCCCCTCTCTTTTCACTGACACCAACCCTACCTCCACTTTTTCCACAACCACCAACACTACCCCCACTCTTTCTACCCTACCCACCAGAGATGGAGGTGTGTAGAAGCACGGATTCTTGAGGTCTGAAGTGGTTTCAATAATGGGGATGACAGTGGCAACTTTATAGCAGAAAAATGGAGATTATACAATTACTGTGCCGCGTTTACTGTGACCCCCGAAAATGTTGACTTTTAAGAAAATGTTCACCCCCTTTTCACCCATATATATTTGGCGTGATTGGTACAGTATATAATGGATGAAGAAGGCGGATGGGGGGTCAGAGAGGTGGATGAAGTAAGGTTAAAGAGAGAACAAAGGTGAGAGGAGGTAATGGGTCCACGTTATTTAATTATTTGAGGTGTGAAAGAGTGAATAGACGCACAGCATATGTTGGCAGAGCAAAAGATTGGTAGACGTTTGGTGGGGGAGGAGAGAAAAAAGCAGGATTGTGAAGAAAAGGAGAGTGTCAAAGTGGAGTGGAGAGAAGGAGGGATGAGGTGGAAGATATAGGAGGGATGATAATGAGTGTCTTATATTTGCAATCTTGGAGGAATAGAGGCAAAGTCAGTGGCTGAGAGAAAGGGAGCTATGGAGCATAGCCTGCCGAGTCATGGTAGCTCATGAGGGTGAGATCGTAGTGAAGAGACGAGGTCGATGTAATAAAATGATTTACTAGAGTCAGGAACAGTAGTTTGGGCAATTAGACATTCTTTACTAGGAGCAAGTAGAGTTGGGGATTGATCATTGTGCCAGCAGGAGCGTTGGATTTGCATGGATGTCCTCATAAGGTTGATTGATGGGGTAATCCATAGTAAAGGGCAAGGGTGAGGGTGGTTCAATGAGCGAGCGGAATAGTGGAAATCAAGAGAGGTGGCAAGTGTATTATAAAACTTGGAAAGGGCCAGTTCAGTGGAGAGGACGAGCAAAGGAGAGAGGGATTGGAGGGATTTCCTGACTTGGTCTAGGAATGGGTCCATGGAGTCAGGTGTGAACTTCTGTTTGGTATTAGGTAAAATGAGGGTGGGGACTGTATGAAATGGTACAAAGATGATAAAATGGAAAAGTGAGTGATCAGAAAGAGAGTTCAACATGGAAGGCTGAGGAATCAAGGGTGGCTATAGGAAGATAAGATCCAGGGAATTCCCACAGTGTGAGTTAGAAGGTTGCAACGATTTGGCAGGGAGTGGTTAGAAAACGTGGAGTTGAGTTGGACTTGATGGATCTTATTCCAGATGGGAAGGTTGAGGTCACCAATTACAATTTAGGGGTTGTTGGGTTGGAGAGTCTGGTGTGGTAGGTCTAGACCGCAGAAGAAGAGATTAGGGGTGCCAAATTGATGATAGCTAAGGAGGATGATAGGAGGAGTTGGGGCAAGCATTTGGATAGTGGCGTGTTTGTGGGGTCAGAAAGAGTAAATGGTGCAGATGGTGTGGTCTTGCCAATCATGAGGCCAATACCATAACCTTTTGTTAAAAGATAAGAGGAGTGGGAGAAAGCAGCAAAGGCAGTATACACTGCTTCAACAGTTACTGTGTCCTGGTGGAGCTCCAGGTTTCAGTGATGGCAATTACACAAAGTTTGACAAAATGGGAATCAAAAAGGACGATAGATGAAAGACATTTTGTTGCAGAGCGAGATGGGCATTTCCAGGGGCCGAGAGGGAGGTCAATTGTGGTTGAGGGATTATGAGGGGGAGTGGTTGAGTGAAGTCAAAAATGATAGATGAGTTTGGGGGGATTAGAGCATGGCAGAGGGTTGGATAGGGTGCTGCTTAGGAGGAGAGTGCAAAGCAGGACAGTGGGCCTCATTATCAGTTTGGAGGTAGCCATGCCGTTTTTAGCAGCATGGCTACCCCCAAACTCGGGTCCGGGTCCCGCAAAATGTGAATTACCGGGCCATTCCGACCTTTGCGGGCCCGGTAATTCCCATTCGCGGGGCCCAGACCCGGTACGTCCCCATTGAGCCCCTATAGGGCTCAATGGGAATGGGGAGGATGCTAACAACAGACCCGTTAATGACGGGTCCGTTGTTAGCATCCTGTTCTGCTAGAGGGTGCCTCTCTGCACGTCTGGTCTGGCTAAGCGTACAGAGCGGGACCCGCTGCAGAACTCGTAATGTGGCGGCCCGGTATGAACGGTGCCGGTCCCTTACCGGAACCGTTCATACCATGGCCGCCACAGTTGCAATGAGGCCCAGTGTGTCTCAAGGAGTGGCAAGACTGAATAGGCCATTACATTGAGAGCCCTTTCAAGGGAAATAGCGAGGGTAGCAAAGAGGAGTTGTAAGATAGCGAGGATCAAGGCGAGAGTTGTGTGTGTGATTCATTGTGACTGTAGGGGAATAGTACAGACTTAAATCAGCTGATAGTGAGCAAAAACAAATACAGATTTAAGGGTGCAGTAGCAACGTCTGGTAGTGGCATTTACCTTGGACTACACTATAGGAATTAGTGTACAGTCTTGGTAGTGGTGATACTCAGGGTCATCATCCTGAAAACAGGCAGTGAATCGGTGTGGAGTCAAGGGCAAGCTCGACAAAAAGGGAATATCTTTTCCAGCCTTCCTTTGATTAGTTGCCCAGGCAAGTATTGCCTAACAACGATTTGCTTGGGGAGTTGGTCACATGACCAGTGTCAGTTCCAATGGGTCTTCCAGGGATGGGAAGTGAGGTGGGTCTGGAGGGTTTCAGCTGTACCAGACAAGCCTAGACAATGTTGCAGTGGACGGCAGCCATCTTAGGAGGAGGTGGTAAATGGAGAAATCTAGGGGCTCTGTACGTAGCGTTCATCTCCAAGAGATAGCAAGCAGGGAAGATCAGTCAGGAGACACCAGCTGCAGATCCTGGTATCCGGTTGGTTGCTCAGTGGGCATGTGGATTCAATTGCAGGCTGGCATGTAGACCTTCATGGACTCCGTGGGAGTGGGTCAAAGCACAGTAAGGGGATCATGCAAAGATTTTGTGAACAATGTGGGAATGATACACCATTCCACCATGCTAATCGCAGCACTCCTATGTGTATAACTGGACCTGGAGATCTTGATGGCCACACTGAACAATATGCATCTCACACCCCTGAACTCCATACTTCAATGGCACTACGTTAAGCTGTGCAGTCGCTGCTTTTATTAGGAATTTATATATGAACAGAGTAAAATATAGAGTGCAATTATTCACAAATGTTGGTCGCCATTAGCACAATATACAACTTTTGTTTGTCAATCAAAATCCTTCACTTCACATCAGGATTTGTCTTTGCATGAGCTGTTAAGGTGGTGGATTGTGGTCTGTGTCTGGGTAGGACACGGAGAGCAATACCTGTGACATGTCATGCCCTGTTTCGCAGCAAAGAGTTAATAATGCTAGTGCTGTTGTGTTCATGTATTCATGTTGGGGTTTGGTTGAGCTGCACATTTGCCCTCGCGGCTACTTCTAAAGGCGTGCCTGCAGCTGGGCAGTATGTAGACTACAAGGCCAGATTTCCAGTTCACCAAGTTTAGTGATGATCTAATCCCTTGATGATTATATTATCATAAAACCGAAGACGAGCAAACAGTGGAATAGCCTCTGATTTGTGGGTACTGGGTCCTCAACAGTGGGGGTTAGGTGGTGGACATGGTTCGACTAAGAGCAACAATTGTTCCCCGGTTATTCAATGAGCAGAAACCTGGAGCGCTTAAATACCAGTTTACTACCAGTTGTAGAACCGTGGCAAGTACTTACATCCACTGGAAAAGAGGCAGCAATGCCGCACCAATCCTACACACATCCTGCTTCATTACTTCCCTTTAGACTTCTTGTAGAGCTTTGCATTTGGGCTCTTGTTAAGAGTAGGGACACGTCCCTAGTCGCGGACAGGCGCGCCACGCATGCAAATGCCCTGGTTCTGTGGAAAGGCTTGCATGGTTAGGACTGTAGCAGGGATCAATGAATGGGCTTTATGCAATGAGATGAACCTGTGTTTGCCTGCCAGTCTTCCCACAAGACTCACACCTGCTCTGACAGGTGAAAATGGAGCTCAATGCTCTGCCTGTGAACGCCCACCAATGCTCTGGGCCTGAAGATTGGTACATTGAGTGGGCAGTCCCAACTGAGAACAGACCTCAGTCTTTCGGTCTTCCATGCGCAATACCACATGTTTGCATATTTGTATTGGCTTTTTTTTAGTTCAAGCCTAGTTGGTAAGCAACCAAGCACATGCAGCGACATCCATTATGTCTATAAATATAAACAAACATGAAGTACATTTTGATAAAAAAAAGGATAACGCCCATAAATAATCAACTAATAATAAACCACTGATACCGTGTGCGCCTCTATTTCGAATTTACCAAAGGAAGCAGGAATTAGCTTGTGCTGTCTGTGTCCATGCTGGTGAAGATCATTGACCTGTGTAGTAAGAGTGACCCCAAATTAACAGATTTTGCGATTAACTCATATTTTTGTAGGAGACTCTATATTCATATTTTTGTAGTCGATAAACTGCACCAAAATAGATGTTATGACCAGAGTAGATTACAGAACTGTAAACACTATACCTCAGCTAACTTGATTTTCAAATGGCCTGCTGGAGCTTAATATTTATGTATTTCTTAAACCTTTAGTCACTGTGCTCTGGAAAGCATCTACTACAATACAAGGGTACTCGCGGCTACAGCACACCCAAGAAACGTACTTAACCTTCAAAAGGAGGGGGGTCAAAAGTACTCAAACAAGAAACATATCTTTCTTTAAGTCATTGGGCCTATAGAAAACATGCATAAATCCAGCAGAGTCCCCTGCGCCGGAAATGACTCCACGCGTTACGACGTGCAAAGTTTCCTACGCGCGCTCTGCGTATTCCCGGAATCCAAGTGCAAAGCAACCCAACCAGCATCGAAACCCAAACTGTGCTAGGAATGCACACAACACGCCCCCACGCAAACCAAAAGCATAGCCATAAAACAACCTTTGTGCAAACCTCTATGTCCGCCTCTGACCCTGCAACACTGCACGCACTCCCCCGTAAGTCAAAGTAGCACCCCTGCTAAACTGCGTGAGTTCTCTGTTAAGTAACGGCTGCACCCCTGCGCAATGTCCCCCCTAAGTAACGGCTGCACACCTGCAAATCTGTGCAAGGTCCTGTGTAAGTAACGGCTGCACCCCTGTGAAACTGCGTGAGGGCCCTGTAAGTAATGGCTGCACTCCTGCAAAACTGTGCGAGTTCCCCCGTAAGTACCGCCCGCACCCCAGCAAAACTGCACAAGGGCCCCCCGTAAGTAACAGCTGCATCCCTGCGAAACTGCGCAAGGTCCCCCCTAAGCAATGGCTGCAACCCTGTGAAACTGTGCAAGTTCCCCCCCTAAGTAACGGCTGCACCCCTGCGAATCTGCGCAAGGTCCCCCGGAAGTAACTGCTGCACCCCTGCAAAACAGTGAGAGGTCCCCCATAAGTAACGGCTGGACCCATGTGAAACTACGCAAAGTCCCCCCTAAGTAACAACTGCACCCATGCAAATCTGTGCAAGGTCCCCCATAAGTAACTGCTGCACCGCTGCAAAACTGCACAAGGTCCCCCTTAAGTAATGGCTGCAACCCTGAGAAACAGTGTGAGGTACCCCGTAAGTAAAGTCTGCACCCCTATGAAACTGCACAAGTTCCCTCCTAAGTAACGGCTGCACCCCTGCACATCTGCGAGAGATCCACCATAAGTAATGGCTTCAGCCCTGCAAAACTGAGCATGGTCCCCCTAAGTAATGACTGCAGCCCTGCAAAACTGTGCAGGGTCCCCTGTAAGCAATGGCTGCATCCCTGCAAATCTGCCTGAAGTCCCCCTACTCCTAAGGCACCCAATCTGCTGGCAGATACCCCTAAGCCATAGCAGCCCCTTCATGTCCTGACACCACCCACCAGCCCTCCTGACCACTGCCGCCCCCCTCCAGGCAGCACCCTCATGTCCTAATCATGGGCCTGCAGCCAGCAGCCCTCCTCACCATCACCACCACCTCAGGCAGAGCCATTCATGTCCTGATACCACCCATTAGACCTCCTCACCTCCGCCACCCACCCAGGCAACCCCTATATGTCCTGACACCACCCACCCGCCCTCCTTACCTCTGCCACCCCCCAGACAGCCCTTTCATGTCCTGACACCACACACCAGCCCTCCTCACCTCTGCCACACAGGGACGTCATTTGGGGGTCGCCAGAGGTCGCAACTGCGACCTCTGAGGTCTCCCTTGCGACCTCTGTGGTCACCCTTGCGACCTCTAGAAAAAAAAATGAAAAAAAAATGTTTTTTTTTTTTAAACTTTTTTTTTTTGTAATGCAAGCTCATGGGCTGTGGCCAGCACCATGTGGCTCTTTAGTTTTGGAGTGGCTGGCTTTCTTGTTAAAGCCCCTTAAAAAAAGAAGAAAAAGAAGAAAAGGATTGACACAAGTCTAACACTTTCAGCACTGACCCTAAATAAGAAAGATTAGGAATACCAAATAAAGTCTTTCTGGAATTCTATACAATAATTGATACTCATTAAAGGTTTATTTCAGGCACACTTCAGGGGGTGAGTCACTGATTTAGTCTGTTCTTAAGCGTAAGTGCTATATTACGACACATCATCATTTGGTCATGGTGCTTGCATTCACAGTAATTTGGTAATATGGGCCTATACACACTGATCTTAACGATACATATGGCGATCCATTCTTGTATGAAATGTACATCACATTATAGTGATATCGTAACCATATTTTTTGTAGTGTACAATGCTATGCGATAGCACTTCCTGTTTTGTCAATGGGTGAAAGGTCGCGTTCCATCGCATCCCGCGATATCACTTCGGGGTGGGATCAAATGACATCACTTCCTGTGATGTCACCCGGGGTCAAGGGTCGTGTGATGTCACTTCCGCTACCCCTGGCATTTTGGTGAAATGACGTCCCTGCTGCCACACCCCCTGCCACCCTCTTTACACCCCTTTCCCCTCACCCACAGAGATCTGCCAGTACCCCCAGGCTGGTCAGGGCGTCTTTTGGTCCCCAGTAATTAATTCCAGGGTCTCTTTTAGCTCCCAGTCCAGCCCTGCTGGCACATCACACTCAGCTGCACATCAACGGGACAGCATAATGTTGCACAGCAACACTGTGACCACACAATAATGTACATGCGACAGTGGCAATGAGTGTATCATCCTGCCCATCTGCCATTCCAATGGACTAAAAGCACTGTAGGTGAATGCCAGGGGAGGCTTGAAGTGTGACACAGAACAGATTGTATTGAGTCACATGTAATGTGTGTCTGCATACTAGTCCGTACAAAGGAATCCAGGAATGCAGTGTGGTAGGCCGTCAGGGGTGGAAAAGCCCCTGCAAGTGACACAAGCCCAAATGGGAAGTGTACGGGCGATCCAAAGGCTGTCTGAGAGTGTGCAAGTCAACAAGATGTACAATGTGCACATGCAGAGTGAATGGCAAAGAAACAGACAATTCTGCATGTAAGTGGCTGGTGTGCAGCATGAAGTGAGAGCATGTAGCGGTGGCTTGGGGCCCATACCGTGGGAGGGATACAGCTACTGAAAATTGATTGCACAAGTGATGAGTGCAGCACACACATACACAGTGACTCCACAACCCACGTGACAATCATCATTGAAATGCTTTACAAAAGCATTGCAAAAACCGAATCTGCACATACCCCACAAGAGACTGCAACAAGTGTATGGTCATGAAACTGAAACGTTATTCTGATATGTACACATCAAAAACAGAACATGGGAAAGGGTGAAATGTCCAGGGTGGAAAGAGGAACAAAATCCAAAATGAAACCTAACCCTAAGAATTATGCACACAGGCAGCAAGCCCACATGTCCTGCAGTGCATCCTCCAGGGCAGAGTCACATTCTTCATCCTTCGCCTGTAGGCCGGTCTCCATTCTCTCCTGGAGGTCTTGCAGGTCCTCCATCAACCTCCTCTGCTCCTCCTCCGCACCCATGCAAGCTTCCTCCAGGATGGCAGCCCGCTCCAATGACTGCCTCACTGACACCTCTGCCCTGGCCCTTGCAATTCTCTCCTCCCTAGCCCGCTGCTTCTCTGCCATCCGCTGCTGATTGTATGCTGCATGCACACACACCAGATGACGGAGTCGCCTCCTCTCCTCCTGCCATATGCCAACCATGTCCTGCCTCAGGTGCCTCCTCGGTGTTGAATGGCCCTGCATTGAGTGCCTCAGTACATTCCTCATCAGCTGCTGACTGGCTGCGTGCAAGCTGTGCAGATACCCTCGCCATCTGGATGTCACACGTCTGGGGAGGCAAAGTGCCAACACTGTCCTGAAGGCTGCCTATCCTTGTGTCAGTGCCTGGCCAGGGATGTGCTCACCACCAGGCCAGGTGGTGTGGGTCGTATCGGTGTACAGGGGGCCGTGATGGTATCTGACAAGGAAGGCTCCCTGGAGGGTGACTGGGGCACAGAGGAGGGAGTGGAGGATGGGGCAAGTGAATGCATCAGTGCACAGACACCAACCGAGAGCAGTGCTCGTGTCATCAACTGGTGATGCTGAGACAGCTCCTCGTGAGTGGCTGACACTGCATCACAAATCATGCCTGTCTGCCTTGCCAGACCGCCAGTAGGACCTGCACCAATTCCGGGGTGGTCTTCTCAGGCACAAGGGGGTGGGGTCTGTCTGAGTGGAGGCATCCACAGCGGTGGTCACTGCACAGCAGATGGACCAGGGACAGGAGGTTATACAGCTTTCTCCATGGTGCACTGCAAATCCTTGTGTCCATGTCTCAGGGGTGCAGCCTGAGCACCCTTCTGGATGCCCCCACCAGACCCCATGTGCTGGCCTTCACTTTGCTCCTCCTCTAGCACCACCTCCATCCCCCTGGATGACTCCCAAGAGTCTTCCTCCCTCGATGGCTCCTCGTCCACACCCACTGAGCAGACCCCACGACAACCACCTCCTGGGACTTACCCCGAGTAACTCTGCTTGATGGAACTTGTGCTCCCCCAGCTATCTCTCCCTTGAAGGAGCTGGTGTCAATGGCGGCTGGCCGGGGTGTGCGCTTGAGTCCGATGGCCCTGTCCCTGCCCTTCCGCTCCACAGCAAGGCCTCTGCCATCTTCACGAGCTGGAGCAACTTTGGAAAATGGGACAAAGGACATTGACATGTGTGAAATACATGACGTTAACATCACCAATCATGCAGCATGCTGCAACCAGAAACAGACACAGACACAACATACACACACACACACATCCACGCCCATGCAATCTGCATGGCTACTGCCACATAGGTGTAGTGTCAAAGATGAATCACAGTCATGACACACACACATGTCAACACAGCACATTGTTGAGTGGCCACAAACACTTTACCACAAACATGCAATGCCACCATATCAATGCAAAACCAACACGCTAGAGGCATGGGAAATGCACCAGGACATCTGCCCACCCAATTACAGTCAGCAACATGCATCTGTCACAGCCTGACCTGCAAGCAACCAACATGTACTGGAACACATATCTGGTGATAAATTGCTCATGTCATGTGGCCCAGCACACACATAGGTCATGTACACACGTACACATGTGCTTCAAATGCAGTGGGATGACACGTCACATCCCTGTCCCTGAGATGTCAATGCGCCAACTTGACATTTACAGACATCAATGTGCATGTGTCAATCTCAGCAGATGTGTGTGCTTGGACTCACTTGCAGGTGTGCCACACATGGAGGTGTCCATCATGCATAACCCTCACATGGCCAAAACATAGCATGCCCGCATCTGTACTGTCCTTGCACTGGTCCATAATCTCACACGGCATGCGCCTGAGTTCAATAAATCACTGAGGACAAAATCTGAAAATACCCTTGTATATGCCAGAAAACAATGTCTGCCACCATACATGCCCAGCATTAGCATGAGACAGCATGCTGCTGTGTTTCACAGCCACACTCATGCTGCATACAGAATGTGGCACCTGCAATCATGCAGTGCTCCACATGGCTACTCACCAGCAGCATCCAGGCGACTTCTCCATGCACAGATCTCAGTGTGAAGGTCTGGGAAAAAAACCTCTCGAGGCCCTCCGCTAGTTGTTGGACAACAGGTGGCAGCCTGCATGGTACACCTCAGCGGTGGGCTCTGTGGCATGGGCTGCCTCTGTCTTCGAATGACTGCAGGCCTTGAGGTCATCCCATCTCTTCCGGGCAGTCTTTATTGGAGAGTCAGTTATCCCCTCTGTGCTGATGGCAGCCGTGCATCATGACCCAGCTTTGCTGTTGGGTTGAAGAGGGCATCATAGGCGCACAGGACCCGATCCACCAGGATGCGAACTTCGGTGGTGGTGAAGTTGGCATCCCTCCGCCTCGCTGACGTGGGGGTGCCACTCTCTCCAGAAGAGATACATGGTCCCGGCATGGCACTCCCGAGGCAGGTTTGGCTTCTCTGGGTTCTCAATGGGTGCTGTGGAGCTGTGGTGGTGTTGGCAGGGAGAGGCAGAAATCCCAAATCACAGATGAGGTGGTCACAGGCCCGACACAGAAGTACAGGCAATTGCAGGAAAGTTGGCTCTCCGAGCAGTGCTGGACGCAAGCAGGCACCCACAGTCAATCAGGCAGCAGCAGATACATAGTGTTTGGGGTAATGCAGCACCGGTGGAGGCAAAAGCAATGGCTGGTGGGCAGGAGGAACACTGGTGCGTGTCTCTCACCTGAGGCAGCTCACGACAGAGTAAAGGGCCTTATCTCAAAAGTTATGTGGCACGTGCTGCACGTAGAGCACCCACGCGGCTTTCAGCAATGACAGCAATATTTAAGGGGTGCGACGTGCATCACTGCTGCATGCGAGGGTAAGAAGACGGACGAGTTTCGTATAAACATATTAGAGGGTGCTATGCAAGCTGTTTCCTTCAGGTAAAGCGTTCATAATTTTTCTTTTTGGGGGTTGCCTCTGCGCATTTGCGCATTTATTTTTTATTTTGAGGGCTAAGTAGTGTTGCAAACTTATTTCTTCCTTTCGTGGTGTCACTTCGTATCGCTTACTGCTTTTTTCATCTTTTGGAAGCTTTCCAGTTATCGCATATGCAATTTTCGTTTTTTGGGGTGCCTTTGCGTATCGCATACTGCTTTTTTTACCTTTCGAAAGCTTTCCAGGTATTGCGCATGCAATTTTTTTTTTTTGTATACCTCTGCATATCGTGTAATGCTTTTTTCACTTTTTGGAAGCTTTCCGGTATAGCATATGCAATTTGAAGTTTTTCGGGTACCTATCTGTATCGCATACCACTTTGTTCACCTTTTGGAAGTTTTCCAGGTATTGCATATGCAATTTATGGTTTTTGGGGTGACTCTGTGTATGGCGTACCACTTTTTCACCTTTCAGAAGCTTTCCGGGTATCGCATACGCAATTTTTGTTATTTGCAGTGCCTCTACGTATTGCAAAATTCATATTTCTGTGGGGTACATTGGAGCCTTGCTTGACAACGCATCCATGTAGGACATCACATAGACAGTTTCCTTCCACATGTTGCCCAGAACAATATACTGGTGTGCATTCCACTCATCCATTACATCTGCAGCATGAGTGGAAAGGCCCCAAAGGGTAAAGGGAAAGGGAGAAGATGGGGACGTGGTGAGGACACATCTGCCCCAGCCCCAGGAGGACATGGTGTCCCTCAGGCCACAGGTGACCCGGCACCTGGATGTGGATGTGGTCAGAGCCAGACAGGTGAAGCAGCAGCACCTAGGGCCACTAGGTCCAAGAACCAAGAAGGGACGCCCTACAAAGCAGGAAGATGTTCCACCCCAAGACACAGCAGAGGAGACAGGATTGCAGAGGAAGGGGCGCTTCTCTGATGAGGAGCTCCAGATCCTTGCTGACTATGTTAGCAATAAGCATGATCAGATGTACCAGCATGCGTGGAGCACCCATATACCCACACAACAAATTGTGCATTTGCAGCATGTCACAGGACTCATCACGTCTTAGGTTATGAGAATCGCACTGCTGAACAGGTCCAGAAGCGGGCGAATGATCTCAGGTGATTGACAATCATAAGCTCAGTGCAAACCTGGCCTCTGCACTGGCCACTGGATGGGGGCCACCAATGGAGGATCAGCTGGTTCCATTTGAAGAGACCATGAGTCAATTCACCACCATTGAGCAGGTGAAAGGTGCTGGAGGTGCAAAGACCTATGAGGACACATCTAGTTACTGACATTTGTGTGCGTGGTACGGGTGGACAATCATGGTTCACCTACTCATATATGTGTTGCAGTACAGCTGGCTGCAGTTGGCACCCATCCTTGGGCAATGCATGTTTGCTACTTATTAGACGTCTGTCACATGTCCTGCATTCTGGCTGGTTGCTGTGTTGTTCACATGTGTGGCACATGCCAGTGTGACAGTACACAGCACTGTCTGCTGGCCTTCACAGCTGTGCTAGTACTTGCATGCAGGGTTTCAATCTCCGTAGACCTTTGTGTCACACCATAAAATGCAACAGCCACATGTATCAATATTTGCAACATTCTTGTGGCCTGTCTCGTTGCATTGTTCATGCGATTTATGTTGAAAACACACATCATTACTCACTTTTCACATAATCAATTGAACATGGACTACACTCTGCAAAGTAATGCAATGGACTGTGCTGTCCTGATCAGGATGCATACCACATTTTGGAAAAATGTGGAAGTGGTTGGCATGTTGGGTGGATGCTGAGTATGCTGATGGTGAGGCAATGTATGTAGGTCATGTCCCAAAGCATCAACAGGAGCACTTTGGCAAGGACATCACTGTTTGGCATCTCAGGCATGCGGCATATCTAGCAATGGAGAGTTATGGTTGAGCAGTCTCCATGTGTGATTTGCCATGACATGGTTATCAAGTACAAATTTGCAATCATGTTTGTCCTTCATATGCCAATGCTGGTAGTATATGTGGATTTTGCCCGCTAACTTAGACCATGTGCTGGACTTCAGCATCACAATGTCCCATGTGCAGTATTTGTCACTGGGTTGTGTGTTGAGATGCTTGTTGCATGGCCCATCAGTCACTGTATACGCCACTTTTGTATGTCTATGTGTCCACTAATGGCATGGACAAGAGTGGGGGTAGGGGAGTGTTGCATGTCAGCAAATGGCACACACACATGCCATACAACTCACAGCGTGGCAAATCATGATGTCAAATGAACGGGTGTCCAGCCATTTTGTGCCTGTCTGCAGTTTCTTGTACATGTGCATGTTTGTCAGGAAAAACATGACTCAAACTTCTCTGTCTATGTGCAGGAGATGATGCAGTGGTTGCAGAGGTAGAGGAGGATGAAGAGCAACTGGCTTATCAGTCCGTTATGGAGGCCGTGGTGTCCTTTGCGGGGGAAATCCACAGGTGTTACAGGCGATTATCAGTCGTGCTACTGCCTCTTCTGACTCTTCTGACTCTGCTGATTCGGGTGAAGAACCAGAAGTAGATGACACACAGAGAGAGTAGCTGAGTGCCCCAATGGCCAAATCAGATAGTGCAGCTGAGTCTGGCGGTGCAATAGGCTTTTCACATGGCCAGTAAGTGGTGATCCTCACGTCTGCTGTGGTTACGTCTGCAAGACCTCCCTCCCATGAGTTGGCGTCAGGTTCTGAGGCTGATGTCCAACGGAGCGTTGCAGACCTGCAGCCAATAACATGGCCACCACAGCAACGGGCCTGGTGCCTTGCGTCACACCACTGTGGGCCTTGCACGCGTGGTGGACGTGTGTACGCTAGAGAGACAGTGTGGGAGCAGCAAATGTTGCATGCCGCCATCTGGCATGGCGATATGTTGAGTCACCTTGCAGAGAACATGCCCACACCAGCAGCCCGGGATGCGCAAAGGCTGCAGGACTTGCGGTCCTTAAGCTGCTCCCACAGACTGGGCCTGGAGGCCAAAATCAAGGGCCAACGGGCTAATCTGAAGTGTCTGCAGAGTCCCTGCATGCAGATTCTAGAGCACAGAGAGGGCCCTGAGGTGTGAGATGTTGGCATGTTGCAGATCCAATCACCATGAGATGGAGAGCGTGAGGGCTTCACAGTATGATGAACTCGCAGCCACAGGGACACAGCTCCATAAGGAGACTGATGCCTTGAGGCAGATGTTGTCCCAACAACTTGATGCATCACCATTGAGTACACATACAGACTTCGTGGCCGTTTGTGATGAAGTGCATCATGACCTCACCACCTTCGGGGTGCCGGTGCATTGATACGTTTATTTTAATTTTAAATTTGTTTATTTGTGTGGCCCACTCATGTGGGTTTGAACACACACACTCCTCCAGGGTGGATTTTTTTTTTACCCTCAGTCCAGGATGGACATATTTTTTAACCTGACGGGTGTGCTATGATTTTTCTTTTTTTGCCCCCATGATCGTGAAGGACGCATTCTTCTTATTTTTACATTCCCGTCCAGGATTGAGACATGTGTCCTTTTTCCCCCCTGTCCGAGATGTACTGTTTTCTTTTTGCTGACCTAGAGATATGTGCTTTTGTCCCATCAAGGGAGTAATGAGTGCAGTGCTGGAGATACAGCTATTCACAGTAGTGTGAACTGCCATGGTGGCCTTGGGAACAACAGAATTACATGTAGAGGTAACAATGGGCTGATGGCCTTTTTGCACATATGTGCAGTATTCATGATTTGCTGCTGTGGCTGGTGACATGCCATGTCCCATGTTGTTTCAGTAATACTGATTCTTCCAGTGACTGCAATCCATGGGTGGTCCACCCTGCACCCTTTCACTTCCTTAGTCCCCATGCCATCTACCAGGCACTGTCCAGGCACTGTCCCTCCGTTCACAAATGTGGAGGTACAGTTTCCGGTGAAGGTGATGTCTATCATGTAATATCTCTATTAGTAGCCCCCAGGGTCTTTTCATGCATACCCACACATCTACTTTCTGAGGGTGTAATAATTTAGTGAATGTCAGTGCAGATGTGTGTTTGTCCACATGCATGGGTGTGTATGTACCCTTCCACATCAATGCGTGAACATTGTTTTTGAGGTTACACATCCACAATTGACAGCCAAATAATGGGAATGTTCAGCACATATCACACTTGAGCCATTGCCAGTATTTACAACATTCTGGATCTACATCCTCATTCACGTCCTGCATTCTCTGTGCATCTGGGCTCTGTGTTTTTGGTTGTTTAACACTTGCCACACTGACTGTTATGATGTATTCTTACTGCTACCCTTCTGTTCCCATGCCCCATGTGTCCTACGGTGACCTGCAAGTATACTTCCTGGCCACACTACTCTTTACTCTTTGACCTGTGTCTGATCCCACTCCACACCCTTATCCACTCACATGACATACCCTGCTACAATTCCATGTTTTACACACATGTCCATTGTCAGGTCCACAAGTCCTCCACTGCTCCCATTCATGGCCTTCCATCTGATAACAAGAAGATCTGGCCATTTGTCTCCATGGACTTCACAGGACAGGTGTGTCATGCTTGGTGCATCTAAGGTTGTACTAGTTTATGCATATGTACCCCCGACAGACTATTCATGTGTTCCCCAATCAAGTCACTTGTTGTTCATTATTGTTTTTGGTATGTTCTCTCCACCTCGATGTATTGCATGACTACGTGAATTATTTGCCGCTCAATTCCAGCACTGTGAGTGACTGCACGATGTGTGTGTACAAATGTGTGTGGGCAAATGCATGTGGTACATTGTCCACTCCCCCAAGTGTTTTATGTATGTGTATATCTGTATGCATGTATTATGTGTGTATTAAGGGAGGGTTGGGTTTGTCATGTCTGAATCTGTGAACATGTGAATAGTGTAGTCAGGGTGTATATTGAGTGGGTGCATGTCTGAACATCCATGAATGTCTGTATGTGTGTGTGCCAGCCAAGGAGCAGGCCTCTGATTTGGAGGGAAAATGCCAGATGGCCTCCATTGGGGCAGCTAACATGGACATGGCTTCTTACAATGGGCATATACTTTGTCACTGGCATTATGGGCAAAACAAACATGACGAGTATTCTAATCTGTGGTTTGGAAGTTTATATTGGTGCAGTCTACATGGGTATGTTTTCTTATAGTGGACATAGCATTGTTTAATACTATAATGGGCAAAGGCAAAATGATTAATGCTCTTACCTGGGCATAATGGCCTACATTGGTGTAGCCAGTATGAGCATGTTTTCATATGGTGGAATGCCATTTTACTGGCATTTGGGCAAAACTATTAAGATGAGTGTTCTTACATTGGAAAACTGACCTACATTGATGCTGCAGGTATGGACATGTTTTTTTAAAAGTGGCACAGCATGTTCTACTGGCTTTATGGGGAAAGACAACATAATGTGTGTTCTAATATGGGCAAACAGGCCTACATTGGTGCAGAAAGTATGCACAGGCAGCATTGACATGTTTTCTTATGTTGGATGCCTTATGGGCACAATCAACATGATTAGTTTTGTTAGGAAGGCATTTTACCCTACATTGGTACAGCCAGTATGAACATGATTTCTTACAGTGACATAGCATGTTGTACTGCCATTGTGGGCAAAACTAACATTTTCAATGTTCTTATTTGGGCATACTTGCTCTTACATGATGAATACTCGTACGTGAAATAATGGCCTACATTGGTGCAGTAAGAATGGACATGTTTTCCTACAGCGGTATGGGATGTTGTACTGGCCCCATGGGCAAAGCGGATATGATGAATGTTCTTACATGGGCATAACAGCGTAACAGCCTCCATTGATGCAGCCAGTATGGAAATGTTTTATTATGTGGCATGGCATTTTGTCTTACTGGTAATATGGGCAAAGCCAACATGATACGTGCTCTTATATTGGCATATTAACCTATTTTGATTCAGCCAGTATGGACATGTTTGCTTACAATGCTATGGAATTTTTGTGCTGGCTTCATGGGCAGTAGCAACAGGCGTATTTCTTACATGAAGATAATGGACATGTTTTCTCAAAGTATCATTACTGGCATGCTGAGCAAAACAAATATGATGATGTTCTTAGGTGGAAATACTTGCATATGGGGTGATACCAGCTTGGACACATTAGGTCACAGCCAGCATTACACTGGAAGAATTCTGGCATATGCTGCGAGCAAAGAAAGCATGAAAATGTATTAGCAAAACCTCTGTTCACTGTTGGTGATTTGGCATCTGTTGTATTTTTTCATGTGCCATCCTGCCAAACCTATTGTGAACTGTGTGTGCCCTTAACCCAGGGCCCTACTGGACCAGACTCTTCGTCCCTAAACCCGTCTCTGCACCCCTGTCTGTACATATGCATGGCCTAAATGTACTAGGACCAGTTAGTTTGTCTGTCCTGTCCCCCCCACCATTTTCCATTCCCCTCTCCCAAGCTTGGTCTCAACTGTACCACCTGCACTTGCACTAGGAGAAATGTCATCAGGCCTAGTATGCTAATTTTCTGTTTAGATCATTCAAAATCTTCAAGGCCTAAGACTGATTACTGTATTCCCTTGTTCCTATTCCACCTTGAAGCACTTTGAAGCACTTCATCTGTGTATAAACGCTATATAAATAAACACTCAATCTATGAAACAATCAGACATAGGAAGAGTGATAAAGTGGTCAGACTTAGAGAACCCAAAAGAAAAAACACCAGAACATACACAATATTCTGAACGACCACCAGCACAATTGTGTAGTGCAGGGGATGTATCCTCGCCTTATGTTAGGTCAGATTAAGGTCACTATCACGATGAAGACGAACGGGCAAAACTAGCCCCACCTGGAACACAAGAAGTGTAGGTGGATTTCGTTCTCTCACTATATATTATATACAATGCAATTCCTCCCCTTTTACTTTCCACTTTCAATGTTTCTAATTACGTCCGTTGTTCAGTTCAAGACCTATATTATCGACACTTCCCCAATTAACCACTAGCCTCTCCGTCCGCAGGCCACCTGCGGGAACTGGACAGGAATTTCTATAAAGGGGCACCTGCCGACCGTCTCTAGGTTACACATTTCTTTCTCCCGCTCTCCACAGGAAATTCTGCAGTCTTCCAGTTGATGGTGGAACACATCAAGAATCCGAGGGGTGGATCTGAACCCTTTGCACTGCTACCAAATGTGCAGTAGCACCTGGAGCATAGCAAGTGCTGGATGGGATTACCACGAAAACTGATCTCAGGCCCAAATAACCAGACAGACTCAAAGAATATGGCAAAATACTACTTTATTATTAGTTCAATAAAGTAGGGAAACATGGTGAATAAACAGGTGTAGCTCACACACTCTCATATACATTTGGTTACACAAAGGCTTGATACCTCAATGTAGGTAAACTATGACATCATCCAACGTGGCAAATAATAAAACCTATCGGGTGGAGGGATTGGTTAAGGCAGTGGTCTTCAAACCTGGGCCCCTTCAAGGAAAATGTGGGACACCCCAAAAATGTCAAATGGACAGTAGGTCCAAATGGCTTTGAACTATCGTGTGCTGTCACTGACACAAGCTGCTCCCAGTATAGTCCCTGGGCTCCCACGCCTGCTCCCATCACAGTGTATGGACTCCCTCATCCCACTCCTAGCCCAGTCATTGGGCTCTGCCCAACCCACCACAGACCCTGGGATCTCCAAACGCTGCCCCCACCAAATCCCTGGGCTTTCCCCGCCCTGCTCCCACCACAGTTCCTGGGCTCCCCCCACCCTGCTCCCAGCACAGTCCCAGGGCCAATGGCGCTGGTGAATTCTTTAAGTGGGGTGGCATAAATATTTCCCCCAGATATGCCATAGCAACTGAGTGTAGCGAGGAAACCCAAACCAATCAAGGGGGGGTTCAGGTGGGGTGTCCTAACGTGAATAAAACAAGAAATAAAATGCAGCATTCTGGAGCACACTTTAAAAAGAAATTGGGTAAAAATTGTGTGAAATTGAGTAAAAGTCCAAATAGTTTGAAATTGACACTGGGGGGGCCAACAGCTGCTACATTTCTCTAAGATCCATTTATGTTTTAAGAACTTAGAATTCCACTAACACGCAGTATGGTAAGACACAATTCCCAAGATTACTAGAACTTAAAGAGGCTGAAGGGAATGTTTCAGTATGTAAGTGCACAGGGTATGATGGCCCTTTTACCCAAAGAGAACAGTATTACATATACTTTTTAAACAGCCACAATCATTTAGTAGGGTTTGGCATATCAGGAATTTGATGTGGGTTGCTGAATCCAAACACTGCAGGTTGCGTGTGTGCTAGCCGTAATATTGTGGGAATCTGTCCGAGTCTCAGCTGCATCTTATTGAGAATCGGTTTGCAATGATATATCTCTTTGTGTTTTGCATTTTGTGTAGTGCTTACACACTGGGTATATTCTGGGATCTTCTATGGTAATTTATTAATAATTAGACGTAACAAAAATGTATAGGCATGCTGAAAAGATTGCAACACTTCCAAGTAAATAAATAATAAATAAAGCAGAACTAAGTCCCAGGGTGCAAAGTGCTCTTTGCTAAAGGTCAGGAGTGGAGAAAGAAGCTCATGATGCCAGTTGAACATGCTTTCTAGTTAGTATAGTGAAGGTCTCTTATAGACTCCTGTCTGTGTTTAAGGTTCCCAGTGTTAATGCACCGTGGTGTTAGACATGATTGCACATATTAAAGCATGAGCAGAACGAATAACGCTGGTGACTATTGTCAATTCCCACCAACTTCAATTAAATTCACATTACAAAAGTGGAAAATACCATCTGCCAGTAAAACCCACTCTGTTAGGTTACTGACAGTGGTAAATCTGACCAGGAATACATTTGCATTTTTTTTTAAACTTACATTTTTATTGCCATTTTACAAAGACTTTAACAGTAACATTTGGGACAGTCTCGTGGCTGTCCACCTCTACCCCAACTCATGCCCCACTCCCCCCACCCTCGATCAAGACTCTCAATGTGAAGAGTCCAGGGCATCCAGACATTCAGAGCTGGCATTTAGGCAGTATGTTGCTTCATTGTTAACTGTCACCTCTCCTAGTGCTTGGGATCTTGCTTACTGCTGTTTCTCAAAAAGTCACATATTTTATTTACTTAATTTTGCTGGTTTGTCACGCCCCTCCCTCCTGATTCCCCTCGCCTTCCTTTCCCCTCCACCTGGGTCCCCTCCGCCTCCTCTCCGTCTTCCGCATCGGTCCTATTAAAGTTTGAAGACTTCAGTGTACTTCCCACCTCCAAGATTACCTCATCCCATCCTAGGCTGTTGGAAAAGTGCCCAGATCAATGTTGACCATTGCCGTCAGTTTGTTCATAAGGAACATGTGTTTCAGTTTGTTCTGCCAATCTGTTTTACTTGGGGTCACTGGACTCTTCCATTTTTGTGCCAAAGCTACTCTCCCCGCCTGTAGCATTGTTTCCCACATTTTGTGGTATCTCTACATATCTGAGTTCCTTGGGGAAAGTCCAAGTAACATAGGAAGTGGGTCGTGCGCGAGCGGTTCTCCGGTGACCTCTTCCATCCATCCCCTCAAGTCCCCCCAGTATCTCTGTATCTGCGGGCAGTGACACCACATGTGCCCCCTTGTACTCAGCTAGCCGCATCCCCTCAGACATTTCGATGAGACCCCTGCAAAAAATGTTAACAACTTTAGTGGGTCCCGGTGCCAACCCTGTAGGGCATTGTGTTCCATGTCAGCTGTAAATAGATTCCTGTGGAAGGCTATTTCATGGACCTTATTCCATGTCTCTTCAGTGAGGTCCTCCTCCACCAGTTCATTCCCATAATGACAGAACACTCTCCTCTATGAGAGGTTATTGGTATTTAGTATTCTATACAGTTTAGACACCATGCGCTTCTTAGAGTCGGTTGAATCTATTGCCTTCTCGAAAGGAGTTAACATTCTCTTAAGATTTCACTTTCACTTTTGATCGCACAGAATGCCCTTCAGCCAGAGATATTCAAAGACAGAGATCATACTGGGGCCCAGGGCCTCTACCACCTCCTCATATGCCATGAATTCGACCTCCCTAAACAGTTGACCCACACTTTCCATGCCTCTGTCCGACCAGTGCTGCGTGTTTCTGATCCCTTGTTTCCCAGCCTGATTACCGGGCCCCACAGGACTACAAGTGGGAAGGGCCATGTCATGAGGTGTTCAGTGTGTTTCCCTTCCCTCGAAATGGACCAGATAACCCCTAGGGTTGGGTGGTGCAGTAGTCTGCTTGGGGAGGCTTTTCGTGGAGACCAGAGAAGGTCCCGCACCTTGAGAGGGTGCGTGTCCATGTCCTCCAGGTAGGTCCAATATGTACTTTTACCGTCTTTCATGTGTTCTAGGAGTACCCGTAGCTGAGCTGCCCAAAAGTAGAGACTAAAGTCAGGTAGACCAAAGCCTCCTTCCTCCCTTGGGAGAGTAAGCACTGTTCTCTTAGTCCTCAGAGTTTTCCCCTGCCAAATAAAGACCTGAACTGCTTTCTGGAATTCCCTGAAAGTCTGGTCCGGGACTCTTGAGGGGAGGGCCATGAAAAGATAGAGAAGTCTCGGCAGGATGTTCATCTTCACCGCTGTCATGCATCCGTACCATGACAGAATCATGTGCCACATTGCTTCATGTCCGTCTTGACCTCCGCCAGTATGGGGTCATAGTTAGTCGACACCATTATTATGAGGTCCCTAGTAAACTTAATACCCAGATAGTGCATCAAGGCTTTCTCTACCGTAATATCCAGGAACTTGTTTAAAGGGTCTAGCATTGGGTCCTGAGCTCTGATGGGGGTCAACATGGCCTTCGATCTATTAATGTTCACCCCCAAAAATAGTGGGGGGGGCGATTGATTGGGGCTGCACTAGGTATCCTAGAATGTTGTCTGCAGCCAGCGAGAGCTTGAATTCTACCTCGCCCCTCTGTATACCCCTAATACCCAGGTGTGTTCTTACGGCTATGGACGAGTAGTTCCATTGTGAGAGCGTATATTAAGGGGGAGAGGGCTTCCCCTCGCGAGGTTAAACGGGGCAGAGAGTTCTCCGTTTACCTGTACCTTTGCTGTGGGGGCCCTGTAAAGCGCGGCTATCCAGTTTCTCATATTTTCCCCAAATCCCATCTAGTAGCATCATGTACCGCCATTCAACTCCCATCGAAAGCTCGCCATTCGACTCCCATCGAAAGCTTTCTCTGAGTTTAGCGAGAGTAAGCTTGCGTCGAGGTATGGCTCTTGTCCATAGTGGGTCACATCTATTGTCTTCTGTATGTTATCTGAGCCCTGCCGTCCCCTTATGAATCCCACATGATCCCTGTGGACTAATGATGGCATAGTACCCTCCATCCTTTCACCGAGTACCTTCGCCAAAATGTTGATGTCCGTATTCAGCAACGAGATAGGTCTGTAAGAAGAACAATCAGTGGAGTTTTTTTCCTTCCTTGGGTATAACTTGGGTATAACTACTATGATTGCCCCCCATCATTGTTTCAGGCAGGAACGATAAACGTATATAATTATACTGAGAACCCATCCTCCTCTGGGGAATTGACTCCTTTCATTCCCCTGATTGCCTGCACTATCTCCTCTTCCTCTATCAGGGTTTCTAAATTCTCTGCTACCCCTCTCGTCAGCCCTGGAACTGGGATTGTTTATTTGTAAGCATTTTCAAAGAATCCTCAGGGGCATTCTACCTTTACTCACCTTCCCCCAGAAGCTCAATGTCTCCAGCTCCCTAGTTGTCTCTAGGCTTGACTACTGCGATTGCCTCTTCCTCAACCTTCCTCTTTCCTACCTTTGCCCCCTCCAACTAATCCAAAATAGGACTGCAAGAATTATCCTTGGCCTCAAGCCCAGGGACCGCATCACTTCACCCCTTAAATCTCTCCACTGGCTCCCGGTGACTGCAAGGATAGAATTAAAGACCCTTTGCATTATCAACAAGGCTGTCTGGGGCCTGGTTGCATCCAGCTTTCTCTCCCAAAATGCCTCAAAGCCACAGTCCTTTGGTATTCTGGCTCCAACTCTCTACAGGTCAAATGTTTCTCCAAGCAGAGAGTGGCAGGTAGATCCCTGTCCTCGGCTGGCACTTCCCTCTGGAACAGCCTCCCTCCCACCTCAGACTTGAGCCGGATCTTCTTAAGTTCTGGAAACATCTCAAGACCTTCCTTTTCTCCTCTTCCTTCCCTCTCCTTCTACTGTGCCAAACTCTCCATCGGCCACTGCGACTGGGGCCTGGTCCATTGAGAGTTTTACAGGGCACACACCACCCCCTACCAGTCCCCCCAGCATCCTTTTCCAGCACTTGTCCTTCAGTCCTTCAGCTTCTTTTCCCAGACTACCCCAACATAGTCCTCTCTGTCCACTGCACTCTTCCTCCCATACCCCTTATTTCGCCTGCGCCTTGCTGCCTTGGCCCAACCAGCACTTGCCCAACCCCACCCATGGGGGTTCCCCACTCCTGCACTTCTCCCTCTACCCTCCACCCTCTTGCACTTATCACCTTGTCATGCACTTGCAAGGTAGGATTGTCACAGGGACAATATAACCGTTCTTTGTTGTTGTATTCTTATGATTTCCCATTCCCCCCTACCCCCACTTGTCTTGTGGCACCTAGAAACACCTGTGTATAGGCACCATGCACATGGGTTATAAATAAAACCCTCTAATCACCAGAATATTTGGAGGTTTTGTTCTATTGAAATGTTCAGACTTTTTCCAGAGATGTGTCCAGAGATGTCTGAAGTCACTGAGTAATAGGAATTAGAGCTCTGCAAGCGAGAGCCGGCTGCTGCCATTACATGACTGGCCCTACAACATGTCCCACTGCCCAGCACGGACCTAAAAGGCAGCAGGACAGTGCATTTCAAGTGGTCGTCTAGCCTAGTGTCCAGAGGCATTGCTGGGGGGGTGCTAAGGGGGTTATAGGTTGTAGCCCCGGATAGACGCTCAGGGACTACAACCAAAAGGCTATAGCTAGCTCCGAATCCCGCCAGTCCGGACATTAGCTTAGCCCCTGATCGTTTCCAGACCTAGCAACACCTCTGCTAGTGTCACTCCTGAAAAATCTAAAATCTTCCCTTTGTGATAGAGCACTGATTATGGCTCATTTTGGATATTGTAACATTAGAGACAGAGGAGCAGATTTTTTTTTTTGAGTCTAGAATAACCAATTGGGCACATTGGGCTCTAGATTCTTTTTTTTCAGACTGTGGGTGTGCGACCCTGTGGGAATGAGCCTGCGGCCCCCAAGGGTCACGCCCCACAGTATGAATACCTCTGGGTTAAGGGAAGATATCTACCTATAGCTTATTTATCTAGTATGCACGCCTTTAACTTCCCTCTAAGTACAATACATATAATAGCAGAATAACAGCAGCAAATTGGCTTCTGCAACAATGTGATGCTCACCATTGCAGAGGCCCTCATGATTGGTTGGCATTCTCTTCCAGCCTTGGACATTCCGCTTGTTAGCAGCACATAAGCAAATCGAAACCTAGGTGCGGGGAACAACTTCAGACAACTGCCCATTTGGCCAATTAGCCTACCATCTTTCATCACCGAGGCCCGAAGCCAAGGCTTCTTCTTTGTAGTTGACCTTCCAGACTGTTCTCTTCTCTGGAGCTTAGGTGCATTGCTATCTTCATCTGGAGCTTCATGAATAGGCCTTGTTTTTTGGTCTTGCACCACTTGTGAGGAGACCATGATTTTGGGCCTCATTACACGTTGTGCGGTAATGGAATACTGTTACCGGTAACGATTTACCGGTACCGTTAATTCCCTAAGCAAATCACGACCCGGACCCACCGCTATCTGCGCACCCGTTAATTACGGTGCCACTAATGGCGGCAAGGCCGCGGGCGCGCGACCCATATGCCGGAATTAACGCCATGGCGCTAATACCAGGCCATCACAAGCCATGCGGACATGGTATTAGCGGCATGTAAAACACCCAAAAACTCCTTACCGGCATGGCGCTAATAACGGCATCGAAAAGCACCCGTTAAGAGACCTGAGCAGTGTACCCATCAACTACAGGTGGACACAATCAGCACAGGTGCATGCTATGGGGACAGGCAGCACAAAAGAGCACACCACACCCCTACCCACACCCCTTCCCACACCAAGATGGTCCCAATAGCAGCAGCATGACATGACAGCCTTGACTACATGATAGCAGTGCAGCACCTACAACAACAGCCAGCACCAGAGGCGAGCCGTAACAGGCACCCATTACCCACACCATACAGACGAAGACAGCCATCCACTGAGGAGGTGGCTCCTAACCCCTGTACGGAACCCACAGAACCATCAGGAAGAGGACAACAATATAGTACATCCTTCCAATGACAGTGCTCCGCTGCCTAAGCGGCCTGGGTGTGGCACTCCTGTACGGCCGTGTCAAAGTGGCAAAGACAACCATGGCATGTGTAGAGCATCACAAAATGTGCATATGATGGAATGTGCCTATGCCACTTGAAATTGACATGCAACCACCAGAAGAGTATGATGTGGCTGGGGATGAGTGCGGGTGGAATGCCCCAGCAGGACATGAAACAGGCAGTGCCGAGGAGGCACACGATGTGCATCAGCATCTGATTCTGTAATCTTATCATGCACCAAGGTGAAATAGCATGGACGTAGATGGGAATTGTTGCCCTGGTGCATGTTTCGAGGCCCACAAAGGACCCTGTCCACAATGAATGACACATACACAATAATGGAGACCACGCTTGGGTTTCAAACTCTGAACAGTGTATATTGAACATATTGTGGTACTAAGGTGCATAACCCAAACTCCCAAAATACACCCTTATCCCCCTCCCCCCTCAACACACCCAAATACACCCTTACCCCCCTCCCCCCTCAACACACCCAAACACACCCTTACCCCCTCCCCCCTCAACACACCCAAATACACCCTTACCCCCTCCCCCCTCAACACACCCAAACACACCCTTACCCCCTCCCCCTCAACACACCCAAACACACCCTTACCCCCCTCCCCCCTCAACACTCCCATGTGAGTCTCATGACGTGAATGTGTCCATTGCCACATGTGGCACACGAATCCTGGTGGCCCTATTTACCAGTGCCTGCATCGTCATCTGGTGGCTGTGAAGCCGTGCGCCGCAGGTTCCGCATAGACCGGCGCAGGGGACTAGTCTGGCGTGAACTCCCAGACGAGGAGGGGCCTGGTTCTTCCTGGGCCGGGAGTGGGCACCGACGCTCAATAGCGTCTGCTATGCGGTTCATGGCCTGCCGCAGTTGGGCCATTTCACTGCAGATTCGGCTGGTGCATGCCTCCATGCCCTCCCTTGTCTGCTGTGCAAGTGTAGCAATGTCCTCCCTCAGGCGGGCTGTCTCTGCCACATGTTGACCTACTAGGCCACTCATCTCGGTCTGCCTCTGGTAGATGGTCGAGAGGTCATGTCGCATGGTGGGTGCTGGTGGGATGGCTGATGCACCTGGTCCCATTGCACTTGCATCAGGAGAGGATATTTGGGGGCGCCATATCCCTTCAGGGGTGGGTGAATCTCCATGACTACCCGGACCTGAGGAGTACCTCTGGCTTGCCAGTAAGGGGCTTGTTGGTCTGGGGCTCTGGCTATCAGCATCAATGGCAGGTGTGTCCTCCTCATCTGAAGGTGGGGCCGTGGCTGCTGCTTCACCCGTTGAGCTGGTGTCAGCAGAGTGCATTCCCTCGATGCTGCCCTCACCTGCTGGGAGACACACTTCCGTGGGTGCCACGACGGGAGCAGCCATGGCCTGTGGATGCGTGCAACTGGTGTTCCGGCTGCTTTTGTCCCTGTGGTCATGGACACTCATCCTGGCTGCCCTTGTGGATGTGGCGGTGTCCCATGTGGCATCCCTCCTTGCTTTTTTGCTGGATGTGGGAGCAGGTGTGGAAGTGCGTGCCTCCTCAGTGTCAGTGTGTGATCCTGCAAGGGTGAGAAATGTTGACAACCATCAGTAATGGGTCGACCTGCCTTGAGCAAAATGAATACGTCATGCCGTTCTATGCATTCCGGGCTCTTTAGTGTCGATGCAGGTAATGGGGATGTTGGGTGGGTCATGCATGAATGGGTCTGTGTTGTACGGGCATGTGGTGATGCATGCATGTCTGTTTGTGGCTGGAGCCACGGCATTCATATGGACACATGATTGGGGGGAACATCACACTTCACTGTGCATTGTTTGATGCATACACTCACCTCCATCGGACGAAACGGCCACGCCATGCTCCATTTGTCCAACTCCCTCGATGCATTCCACCCCGATGGTTGATGCATATGTCTCCTCCCACTCAGTGAGCTTGATTGGCGATTCACTGCCTCCTCCTGTGCCCGTAGCCATGTTGCGGTTCATGGATAGAATGTTCCGCACACGGAGCCGGAGGTCATCCCACCTCTTTCGGCAGTCTTTGACTGTGCGGGTTGTGGTGCCTACCGCGCTGACCTTGTGGGCTACCTCTTCCCAGATGGCCTTCTTCTTCACAATGGTCTCCCGACGCATGTCGTTGTTGAAGACGACATGAGCATTGTCTGCTAGTGTCTGCGTTAGCATGAGGAGCTCCTCCCTGCAAACTTTCTCCTTGCGTTGCCGCTCAGACGATTTTTTAACGGCCTTGGGCATCTTCACGGTGTCCTTGGTGTTTTTCCCAACGTGGTTCCTGGTAAGGTGTCCTGGATGAGGAGGATGGCAATGGATTGTGTTTTTAAAGATGGCCGCCGTGCTCTTTCCCGTTCCGGTGCGATGACGCTATTTCCGGTTCCACAATATTACGGAAACCGCTATTAGCGGTGACCGCTAATGGCGGAAACCGCTATTTGCATGTGACGGCAGGTCGGAAGTGCTGACAGCGCTTTTGAGGATGCCGTTAAGGGACTTTTTGGGGAGTTTAGCGGCATGGCGGTAGGCTCATTACCGGCATGGCGGTAGGCTCGTGCCCGCGATCTCGTAATGGCATGCAATTTGCGGCCTCTTGCAAGGGCGGACACGCTAATTACGCCATGCCGGTAATTGCCGATTTTTACCGCCTACTGTGTAATGAGGCCCTTTGTCCATTCTGTCCTTTTATTTAGTGCAATTTGATTAAATTATACTGGGTGCTATTACTCTCTTCGGCCTCTAGAGACTTGGTTGCTCCGTTTTGCACATTATAATTATAATTGTTCTTTTGTAACACACTTAATACCAATAAATGTTTTTTAAGCTCGGGATTGGGATTCAAACCTGTGTTGCACTGCCTTGTCTTGCTTCCAAGTAAAACGCGTTGGCCCTGAGCTATGCTTCCTCCCCATATTGTTTCTTTGTCTGTAATTGTAAAATTCATGGAACTTGTAAATGTTCACTTCCTTCGTTAATCCAAGAGAAATATGTCTAACATACATGGCTTATCGTCTATGCTTCCCTTTGTACTTGCAGTTGCCTCTTGCTGTGGCATCCTTGATCCTTATCTAAACAACTATTCTTTGTTGTTGCACAAATCTGTTTTTCCAGCACCTGTCAGCTCTGCAGCCTTGGTCTCTCTGCTCCAGGTCTTTCGCTTACTATTATACAAAATCAACGTCCATTTTTATCATCATTGTAGCTTTACCCGTGTTCTATTGTCTGCTGCAGCAAGCTTCTATGTGTCTCATCTACCTTGCATTTCTGCCTCTATACATCTACTGCATGTCTTCTTATCTTCTCAGTGTAAATGATTTCTTTATATTTGCCTATATGTTCACTTTGTCGCTTTAGTCACATCTTCATTCTTTAGGTATTTGTACATTGTTTCAGTCCGTCCTCATGTCTTCTCTTCATGATGTCACTTATATTTTGCCAGATTTCACTTATAGCTCTTCGATATTCAGTGGTGTCTGCAGACTTCCTTCTACCACTTCAGTTCGAGGGTACATTCGATGCGGTATTAGATGATACCTGGTGTCATGCACAGCGTCTTCTTGCTCCTCGTCTAGTATGACGGAGGTGAGGGGGCTGGCTCTTTAGATGACGTGTACATCTGCCTCTCTACACTGTTAATGCTCTTCACTGCCTGCCACTGCATTGTACGGTGGCGGTAACAGTGGGGATGTGGTGCTTGTTTTCAAACAATGTAAGCAACATGTTCATTGCCATTGTGGAGTGGACCAATGTGCTGTTTGCATATTGCTCTTTTTAGTGTCAGGTTCCTATGGTGTAGGCACACAGAGGGAGGGGCAATAGCGATCTTGGATCTAACAATTTACAAGGCATGCATGGAGCAAAGTAAGATGCTTCTTAATTGTTTACACAATGCCACTTCCTGGAAAGACATTGGGCCTCATTCCGAGTTTGGAGGTAAGGGAACAACGATGCCGGTAAAGGAATACCGACATCGAATACCGCTATGGGCTATTCTGAACAGCCCGACCGCTATTAACGGCATTGTACTTTACAATGCGGTTAATAGCGGTCTTGGCGCGGGCACACGACCCACCATGCTGGCAATAGCGGCATGCCATAAAGTGGAGGAGTTCACAAGGTAAGCGGACATGAAAATAACGGCTTCATGAAGGCGTTAAAAGTGCCTACTGGCATGCCATGAACACAGGCATCTCTGACCTACCGTAAAATGCCATGTGCAGTGATCTCAAATGCCATAGGTGCACACAATCAGCACAGGTGGAGGCAATGGAGTTTTCCTCACTACAAAATGAGCACACCCACACACCACAACCCTTACCACACCAAGATCAATACAATAGCAGCATCAACACTACAGCTGGAGGACATGCATGCATTGCAACACCAGCAACAACACCAACGACAACAGCAGGCACCACACAGGAGATGCAGCAGGAGAAGGAGGGTGAGACAAGCCCTGTATGCCCCACCAGTGCAGCCACCTTGACCACGCATGCAGCCCCCAATCACAAACATCAGAGACAGTCCCTTCAACCCAACCCTGCAACACAACCCCACCCCGTACCGTCTGGACTGGGACACCATCAACACCATTGTGGACATGATACATGACTGTCAGTCCCAATGAAATATGCACCGCTATCCCCCCTCTACTGTAGGTACTGTTGGTGCTCCACCTCATGCACACAACAGAATACAAATCTCTACCACGGACTCTCCAGGAGATACTAGAAACAAAAGGTGGCCTCCATGCCATGGAGGTGGTTTAGCGCAATCACAAACTATACCAACACAAGCAGGTGGAGATGGAAGGTGACGCAAACAAGATCATCACACATTGTGGTGCACATTATCCCGGATCAACCACAGGAATGCTGCATATCACCGTGGGAAAAAGCATCGCAGAATGCAAAAAATTGCAGAGGGTACTGCCAGCACTCACCATCTGATAATCCTACACACCACAACAAATCACCAAAATCACACAAACACAGCAATATGGGTACACAATGCATGAGCTACAATACGGCAGAGCACAACGTGTACCACTGTGTAGATGCAACCCACACCATTATTCCATGGCACAGGACACATTAAGGGACCAATAATAGTTTGCATACAACTAGGGATATGTGCATGTGACCAAAGATAATCTGCCGGCATGTGTGACTAGTACAGCTGTCCATCATTATTCTCATGACATTTACCTTTAATTGCCTCGCATGCAGGTGATAGTGGTTATCCCTTGAAGCCATGGCTCCTCACCTCTGTCCGTTACCCACAGAACAGGCATGACGAGGACTACAATTGTTCCCATTCCTGTACCTGTGTGGACATTGAGCAGACCTTTGGCCTGTTGAAGGCACAATTTCACTGCCTCAGCCGGTCGGGTGTCGCACTCCGCTACAGGCATGAGAAGGTGGCCAAGATCAACATGGCATATGTGGAGCTGCACGATATGAGCATCCGCCCCTGACATTGAACTGTAACCACCTGGTGATGATGAAGGGGAGGAAGAAGACGTGGCTGGACATCATCGCGTTGGCGATGCACAGGAGGCCCGTACTGTGTGCAAGTTTGTGATTGCACAATATTTGTGACACACATGGCAGCAGAGGGTGACATGATGGTTGGACAGAGGGCATTGGGTGTGGGGCTACATATACACCATGCACTGTAACAGAATATTTGACACATGCGCATTGATGAATGTCCACTCAGGTATTTGTTTTTCACACAACCAGTGTATTGAATGTAACAAAGTAAACTTAAGGGACAAAACCCTCAACCACCCTCACCCCCCTCCCCCACAACTCCCCCACAGACCCTCCCCCTCCTCCCCCACCCCCCACAACTCCCCCACACACCCTCCCCCTACCCCGTCCCCCTACAACTCCCCCACACAAGTCCCATTGAGTCCCGGAAGCCTACATGAGGCTGCCATAACAATTACTTGGCACTCCCTGACCCAGGGGGCGGCATGTCTGGTCGCTGCTGTGTACGGGCCGACCTGCGGAGCGGGCTCGTTTGTGTGGAACTGCAGGACGATGGTGTGGCCGCTTGCTGAGGTTGTGTGGCGGTTCTATGGCGGGATGCCCTGCCTCCATGGCATCCGCGAAGCGCCCTAACAACTGCCTGAGGGCCGAGACCTCCTCGCAGAGGCGGCTGGTGTTGTCTGAGAAAGATCTCACCATGGAGGCAGTGTTGTCTGTAATGGACCGGCATAGTGCAGCTAACTCCGTACGCCACTTGTGTGGGATGTGTCATGTACGATATTGCCTTGCACCATGCATCAGCATGTGTCTGTGATGCTTCGGCCTACTTTACGGGGAGTGTGTGTGGGCGACCATGGCGTGACTTTTCGGACTGACATTGGGGTTGACTTTCATCAGATTTGGCATAGCAGTGTTTACGTTGGACACTCACTTCCATCGCCCGATGTTGTGGCGCCACACTCCATCTCCCCAACGCTTTTGATGGATTACGTCCCAATCATGCTTGCACATATGTCTTCCCACGGGGTGAGCTTTATGGGGGAACTTGGACCTCCTCCTGTTCCCATGGCCTGGCTGCGATTGACAGATAGGAAGTTGCGCACCCTTAGGCGCTGGTCGTCCCATAGCTTACGGCAGTCTTTCACTGTGCATGCTGTGTTGGCCACAGCACTAACCATCTGGGCAACAAGTGCTCAAATCTCTTTTTTCCGTAGCACTGCCTCTCTCCTAATGTTGCTGGAGAAGACTGTGGCTGCATGCTCGTGCATTGTGTCCAGAAGCATCTGGAGCTCATGCTCATTAAATCGTTCCTTTCTCAGCCGGCAGCTACCTTCTTCAGGGCCTTAGGCATTGTGGTCTTGGAGGAGTACATTTTCTAACAATCAGCAGTGTCCCAGGGGTCCTGTGTGCTGAGGATAATGGATTGTGTTTTTAAAGATGGCTGCCGTGCTCCTTCCCGTTCCTGTGAGATGACGCTACTTCCGGTTCCGCTTGTTAGCGGTGACTGTAAATAGTGGTGACCGCTAATTACGGTCACCGCTATTTACGGTCACCGCTAATGACGCATTGGACAATGTCGGTAGTGTTCTCTGCGCTACGCTTGATGCAGGTAAGGGCTTTTTGGGAGCCTTTTGCGACATGGCGCTAGATACCTTACTGGCATGGCGTAAAGCTCGTGCCTGCGAAGTCGTAATAGTCCTCTATTAGCGGACTGGTGCCAGCACGGACACGCTATTTGCGCCATGCCGGTAAAGGACGTTACTTACCCCCAAACCTGGAATGATGCCCATTGACACATTTCGTTCATGTCACTGGGGGTCATTACGAGTGTGCAGGCAGCCATGGTGCTAATAGCTAATAGCACCATGGCTGCCTCCAAACCCGTGTCCGGGTCTGTGTTGTCGGAATGGGGACTTACCAGGACATTCCAACCCTTGCAGACCCAGTAAGTCCCCATTCCGAAAACCATTCCCCATTCCCATTCGAGCCCCCATAGGTCTCAGCGGGAATGGGGAAGGAGCTAATAACGGACCTGCAAATTGCTGGGCCTGGTTAAGGGCGGGTGGTAAAACCTGCCAGCCCTAGTGGGACCTGCTAAGGGACCTCGGAATGCAGCCGTAGGGGGTTAACGGCACCGGCATCCTTACCGGTGCCGTTAACCCCCTACCGCCGTACTCGTAATGACCCCCACTGTAAGGCTGTAACCCGTGCATTTCAAGTTCCTTCTCTAGCCACAAACACGTACCTACTCAGCCAAGAAATGCAAAACTGTGTTTGAGATGTATTGGCATTTTCAAAATTCAGCAACAAGCTTCCCTATATTTTTTTAAAATAGCTTCTGAAGTTTGCTTTGCAAGGAGTGGAAATCACAGGTGTTACTCACTCGCCTCTAACAAGGGGCAGCTTGCACTTTGCAAGTTCAGACCCCAGCAGGGTCGATTTAGCCCTTTAATCTTTTGACGTAAATAAATTAAGAATAATGAAATTTGGTGTTAGTTACATAACAGTAAGAAGCAGGTAGAGGGAGGTGGGAACCCTGGCCAGAATAACCCTTTTTATAAACTCATGTTATCATCATTATTTTATTGCACTTTGATTTTTGACAGTGCGAGCTACACGCGCACTCACTTTTATGACCGTCATTATGCAAGAAGCTAGTGTGTGAAACTGGCACTCTAGGTGTGGGTGTGGGGGATGTCAGTGGGTGGTGCAATGAAGCGTGACGCCGGAGAATACTGCGAGAAAGAATCATTGTGGCGGGGGATTTCCTCGACCTTTAGCATTTTTGGTCCAAAATAACACGCACCTGTACGCACATCTCATACAATGTCATTATTTGCCATTTAAAGCTTAGATTAAAAACAAGACTACAAAGAAACTAAGGTCAGACCTGACCACAAACGCGGCTGCATGTGCCTGGAATGTTCGCTTTCTTCTGTTTCTGTACACCACCAGCATGGTAGTTAATAATAAATAATTAAAACATCTCCCAAACAAGGGTGATGCATAAAAAGCTTCCTGGAGGTGGTGGGGGGCAAGTGCAGTATTTCCTTCAACCCCTTCATGTTGCCAAGCACGCCATTATAGTTTGGTCATGTCATGCACCACCATACATTGCTAATGTATGCTATGTTCTTTTGCTCTAAAATGTCATCCCATTCTATGTTATGCTAGGTTATGCGTCTATGCAATGTTGTGTTATCTTGTGCCAGGCTCTGCTATGCTGCACTAGGCTATAGTGGGGCGTGTTCTTTGTTGGGTGTATGGCTACAACCTATCACAGTACCAAAAACAAAAGGTTGGGGTACCCCTAATCCTTCATACCGGGGAAAGCACGACTAACCAAAAAACTGCAAAATGTATGTAAGATACATTTTATGTGAATATTATAAATGCGTGCAATTCGATGGTACTGCTAATAGCTGTCTACTAAATTCAAAATCACGTTACCGGCAAATATCTGCATGATATAAATGGTTCCATTTATTTGCCTCTTCTTTATAAAAAAAAGTGCAAAATGCCAATACACAATATTTACAAATGTCCCACAAGCTAACAGATACATAATGACGTATAGCGAAACAAAGAGTTGAAGGCTGGAAGGTTTAGAATTAACCTTAAACATCTGGCATTGCTCTGGGCATCCCTCAAGATCATTGTTCTTCGCCTGCCAAGCCATTACAGAAAGGGAAAGACCATATGATATGATAGGATTGATTATTTATAACGTGCTTAATACCCAGAGGTTTCTCTAAGTGTGGACCCAGGGATCAAACCTGTGTTGCTCCGTGTCAGATTTATTCCAAGGCGAGCATGTTGCCCCTGAGCTATCCTCCCGAGACTAATCAGGTCTCAGGATGATCAGATATGCAAATCAGGCTTGGTCCCAATCAGGCTTGGTCCCACCCTCATTGTGGCAGTCCAGCCCCAACTGCTAAGTCACATCCGTTTTGCACAAGACCACACGCATCCCCAGAGATGTTTCGGCCTGATTGGGCATCATCAGTGAGGAGTCACTTGAGTCTCTAGGCCCAGCAGGCACAGGACCCACGTCTGGGCATACCCATCCCACTCAGGGTGACAAAGCAGAACAAAGAGGTGATGGCTGGAAGCGTTGGAATTAATCTTAAACCTCTGGTAATTGCTCTGGACAACCCTCCAGACCATCGTTCTTTGGCGGTCAAGCCATTGCAGAAAGGGGAAAGACCATTTGCAAATCAGGCTTGTCCCACCCCAAAGGTGGCAGTGCAGTCTGAGTTACTAGGTCACATCCCTTCTGCATAATCCTGAATAAGCAACATACAAATTATACAGAAAACCCTCACGCTGACAAATACATGGTCAAATGCAAGTGCAAAGTGCAGGAAAATACATAAAAACACATTCACAATTTAATTTTTCGTGCCTTGAAACACTTGTTTATAGGCGCATTACAAATGCCATATCATATCATATCATATCATATCATATCATAGTCTAACATGATGTAGAAATATGGGACAATGAGTCAATTTACAATAAAAGCAATAATTCCAATAAATTGTTGTCTTCATTGTTGAGCTCTAGATGTGGGCTGAAAAAGTCTTCAACCTTTCATAGCACAGCATGGCATGCACATGCCCCTCAGCACTAATATGTGAAAGTCTCCTGGCTATGGGCTTCATTGCAAGTTAGGTGGGCAGGAGAAATGTGGCAGTCATTCCACAACCGCTACTTTATTCAGGAGAAATGTGGCAGTCATTCCACAACCGCTACTTTATTAAGTGGTAATGGAACTAGCACTGTTTTTCAGATACTGCCAAATTGTAGGTTTTGGAGGTTTTCCTGTGCAGTATTTCCACTGGCGGTAAATACACAAAAGATCCCCATGGAGTCCTATGGACTCCAAAAATGGGGAATTAGACACCCTACCACCACTTGTAACAACAAGACAAGTGGTGGCAACGGTAATGGAGTTTGACAGTAATTCGCCAGATTTACAGTCAAATTACTGGCACACTCGTAATGAGGCACTATTTATTTTAGGTGGTTCGTGAAAATCCCTGTTTTAAGTGCTGAAGCCTGGACCTATGTATCCATGATTATGATAGGATATAAGTCATCTATAACGCGCCTGTACACAAGTGTTTCTAGGTGCAACAAAGCTAGGGAGGGAAGACAGATGGAGGACAAGACAAGCGATCTTACTAGGCCTTGTGTCATTCAAATAGTGCAAGTGCGACAATGCCACGTGCAGGGGGAAGGGAGAAGGAAAGTGTCAAGGAGAGGGAAGGAGGAAGTGCAATCAGGGCAGCAATGCTCTGAGTAAGTGCAGCCAGGGCAGTGCGGCTCAAGGTAGGTGTAAGGAGGCAGAGGCCTATAGAGGTTAGTCAGTGAGTCTCTGAGGGAGCAGCGTCTGGAACTTCGGGTGGTCCGGCTCAAGTTTGAGAGGGGCAGGGAGGCCATTTCAGAGGGAGGCACCTGTAGAGGCGAGAGATCTACCCCCCACTCTCTGCCTGGAGAACCTTTTAACCCTCAGAGAGTTGGAGGTGGCTGATCGAAGGGCTCGAGAAGGAATGTTTTTTGGAAGAGAGAGTTGGATGTAGTGCGAGCTCTGGCTCCAGAAAATCTTTTGGAAGATGCAGAGGATCTTGAACACAATCCTTGCAGCCAACGATAGCCAGTGGAGAGATTTCATGGCTTGAGCGATGCAGTTGCTGGGCTTGAGGCCAAGGATAATTCTCGCAGTCCTGTTCTGGATTAGTTGCAGAGGGTGGAGAGTGGAGGAAGGAAGATTGAGAAAGAGGTGGTTGCAGTAGTCCAGCCTAGAGAGAACCAGGGCTGGAGAGGCAGTGAGCTTCTGGGAGAAAATGAGAAAAGGAAGACTACCTCACAGTAGGTGCAGCTGGTAGTGGGCCTTCTTGGCAAGGTCTGTGATGTGCGGAGAGAAGGAGAGGGTGGAGTCGAAGATGACACCAAGGTTTTTAGCCCCACAGGAAGGCAAAGGAAGAGGGCCCAAAGAGGACGGCCAGAGTTAAATAGGGAAAGCGGGAGCAGGGGTTCCAATAAGAAGGATCTCCATCTTACTGGCATTAAGGCAGAGGTCGTTGGAGGTGCACCAATCCTGGATCATGGATAGACAGTCCGGAATGAGCGAGAGAGGAGAGGAGGCTGAGAGGAGCCGGAAGGAGAGCTGAGTGTCATCCACATAACACTGAAAGTTAGAGGAGAAGGTAGAGATCAGGTGGGCCAAGGGGGCCAAATAGACATTGAAGAGCCAGGGTACGAGGTAGGTGCCCTGGGGAACACCACAAGTGGAGAGAGAGAGTTGATGGACAGAACATAGGAGGGTCGGTCCAGGAGGAACAAGGACAGCCACTCCATAGCCTGATCCATGATGCCCAGGTTCTCACTTGATCAGGATGGAGTGGTTGTTGTCAAAAGCAGAGGAAAGGTCAAGGAGGATGAGAACAGAAGGAAGGCTGGAGTCAAGATAAGCAAGCAGATCTTCACAGGTGTTCAGGAGAGCAGTTTCTGTGTCTCTGGCTGCTCTGAAGCCAGATTGATGGTCATGGAGACAACCAACAGATTCCGTGTGGAGAGTAAGCTGGGAGATGGCCAGCTTTTCCAGGAGTTTGCTAAGGAAAGGAGTGATAGAGATTGGGAGGTAGTTTGCCAGACAGTTAGGATTGGCAAAAGGTTTTTTGAGGAGGGGTGCACAAGGGAGTGCTTGAGGAGAGAGAGGAAAGATCCAGTGGTGAAATAGTGATTGCAGAAGTCGGCCAAAGCTGGAGCAAGGGTGTCAATGTGGTCCTTGATGGTTATCGAGGAGCAGGGGAGCACCTGTTCAGACGGCACTTTCATAGATCAGACTTGTCTAGAAACCTTGTCAGGTGTTTTCATAGGGAAAGAAGAGAAAGGAGGAGGAGAGGGCGAGGCGGCCAGAGGGAGGCCTCGAGATGTAGAGTCAGAGGAAGAGGAGAGTGAGGACAGGATCTGGTGAAGTGAGAAGCAAAGGTGTACAGAGGTCCTAGGAAGGTACAGGACAGGTGGAGACTGCAGAAGGTTTGGCCAGCTCCTTGCAGATTTTAAAGAGTTCAACTGTGATGCTAGAGGCCGCAGAGATGGGGCTTGGATGTGGGATCTCTTCTTGTACAGGACAGAGAATCAGTATTGCCTTTGGAGCAGGCGGTAGTCCAGTTTGTCAGAAGACGCTCTCAAGCCCTCCACTTCTTCTCAGCCACCCGACACTTCCGTTTCAGGGCGGCGAGTTCAGGATCATACCAAGAGTTGCACTTAGAGGTAGGCTTCAGACGGATTCTCATGACAGGGGCAAGAATGTCCAGAGTGTTGAAGATAGAAAGATGCATCTTAGAGATGACTGTGTCAGGGTGTGAGTTAGTCACAGAAGTAGGAGGAGAAGAGAAGGTAGAGGCAAAGGCATCCACTGACACACACTTACTGGGCCGAATGACCGAGAAGGTAGGTGGCAGTGCTGGAGTGGGCTTTTCCTGGGGGACAGAGAGTTGCAGGTGAGAGGAAAGCAGAAAGTGTTCAGTCGAGGAGAGAGGGGTGGTGAGAGGGTTAGAGAGGGGGATGTCTGAGGAGATGAGAACATCCAAGGTGTACCTGGCAGAGTTTGTCAGACCAGAGGGTAGAATGGAGAGAGAGAGAGAGAGAGAGAGAGAGAGAGTTGCAGAGATTGTAGAAGAGCACGGAGGAGGGATTAGAAGTATACCGGTGGATGTTGGGGTCTCCAAGGAGGAGAAGATGAGAGCTAGAGGCAAGGAGAGAAGAGGAGAGGTCACCTCACTCTGAGAGGAAGAGGGCCACCTGGCCAGGAGGCCTGTACATGGTGGCCACAGTCAGAGAGAGGTCTGGAGAGATAGCGTGCCTGCAGACCAGGAATTCAAAGGAAGTATAGGCCTGGTAGGAATAACAGAAGCAGGGACACACTCTGGAAAGATCAGAGCTACTCCACCTCTGGGTCGGTTGGTTCTTGGCTTAGAGAGCATATTGTAGCCATCAGTGGGGAGAGCGTCAAAACTTGTGACAGAGCTGGTCGTGAACCACATCTCTGGGAGAGCGAGGACATCAAGGTTGAGTTATTTCAGGAGGTGGCAGATGTCAGATGAGTGTTTGACAGCAGAGCAAGAGTTGAGAGTAGTTATGTTGAGCAGGTTGCCACATTTGAAAGACTTTCGGGGTGGGATACAGGCTTGAGGTACACCCAGAGGAAGTGGTAAAGGGGCCCCAGAGTGGGCAGAGGTGGTAGCAGGAGATGGCCAAAGAGGAGGATGAAGGTGCCAGAGAGGCGGCGGAAGAAGTAAGAAGGACGTGGCAGAGAAGCCAGAGAGGTGCTAGTAGGAGTAGTGGGAGAAAAAGGAACTTGAAAAGGCATGGGAGACACCTATCGAAAATAAGGAGATTAGACTGAGGGCCCTGGACCAAGACAGTGCCATTCAGATTGAAATGAATGATTCTCTTGGAGGAGTGTAAGGATGCCAAGAGGACCTCACACCGAGTGCCACCATTAATGGGAGAGGAAGCGATAGGAGAGAGAGAGCCGAGACCATAGGTCTGGTGAGGGAACGACTAAGAGGATGTCGGTGAGAGTCTGCCTGGAGGAAGAGGGTCCGATCCTCAGCTCTTAAAGGATCTGAAGCATGGACGTAACGCACCGTGCTACGTATCAAACAGCCACTGTCACCTGCCATCCTGCATCACACAACACTCTGCACTTGGCCTGCGCAGGCTTTTTATTTGTGACACACTATTCTAACTGCTCATTAAATTACTATGATCTGTTGTAGGATCTGGTCTGAGCCCTTATTATCAAATGGATGCAAGCAGCAACCTTGGAGTTCTGAGACCCTGATTGGAAAGAACATATGTTTTACCCCAACTCCCTCATCCCAAAGTTACAGTTACTGCTCATGCTGGCCCCTAAACCCCCATCAGACCAGGTGAAAAGCTCAAGCCCATTGCATTCCATCTGTTCAGCAGATTTAGAGGTTCATCCTCCTCCAACCTCCCACAGCCCTCTCCATCACCTCCAAGAAGAGTACGTCTCTAGACGGAATTAAATGCACTGTGGACCACTTATGCCTGATGCCCTCATAACAGTACAGGGAACTGCAGCTCAGGAAGAGGAGGGGAGACAAAACTGCATCATTCAGAAAACTCCCAGAATAGACCTACGCCCAGGGGAAACTCCTGAATAGATGCTTCAGCAGTTGTTTGGGAGAAGCTCTGCTCAGCAATTTGCAGGTAACAGCCACCAGCACATTTCTTTATCCCAGTTAACCACGCCATGCGTTACCCTCAAAAGGAGGGCTCTATCCATTGTTTTTCATTGATCTAAAAACTGCTTTTGGTCTGGTGGAACAGTCTCTTCTGGAGTTCATTCCTGAAGAAGGTGAGATCAAAAGAGGGTCAGACGACTGGATATGCTCAGGAAGTGTTTCAATGAAGTAGGTTTCAACCACCTGGGACCTGCCTACAGAAGCTGTAGTGTGTCAGGTCTGTATGATGGCACCCAAATATTTCCCTTTTTTCTTACATCATTTTAATGACTCGTGAGCCAGTTTAACCATTTGGAAATGATGTGATGATTCTGGTTAGAAGAATTTTTTTTAGGAGTTATGAAAGTTTGCGTGGGTGAGAAAGATTCTGGGACCACCATGGAGCCTCATTACAAGTACAGCGATAACGCCAAAAAAGTGGCATGTAATGATTTGGATTAGCGTCCTTTACATGAGCAACATAATTCAGGTTGTGGAAGTGTGATGTCATGAGGTAGGGAATGTTCTGGTGATGTGGAATGTGGTGTGCGGAGAGGTTCCAAGGAAGACGGTTAATGTTGTGATGACCATGGGGGCTGGTGGATGTTTGTATCTCAATCTTAAAATGTAACCTAATTTTACATCTGCATTGAAATTAATAAAAGTGCTATAATTACAAGAGACTGTAGACTAGTTACCTCCGTGTGACGAACATCTTTACATGGCACTAACAGGAATACTGCCACTTTGACTGCTCCACGTTACATGTAATTGGAAACAGTGGGCGATCCCGCCAATGCTAGTTAGCTTTACAGAAATTACTGACAAGCACTGGTGATAATTCCTCTCTTGCTAATTCCTCCAGTGGAATTAGCCCCAAAACCAAAATTATAAATCTACGGTATTGCAAGCTGAAATACTACCAAAATACTGCCAAAATGAGGTTGTAATCCCTCCAAAAACACAATGCAGTTACCTCCACTTTGAGCTCAAGAATCATCTGGTGCTCATGGAACTGCAAAGGCGTGTGCAGCAGAAGTGTTCCATGATACAATCTGGCTAAAGGCGGAGGAGACATTGGACCTCATTCTAATTTTGCTGGTCTGGAAACAAGGGTGCCGGTAAGATGACCAACACACTTGTTTCCAGACTGGCAAACTACGTGTCTGCCTGCCGTGGCCACTGTACTCGACAGGTCTGACCCTGCCGGGCGCTGCGGCAACAGTATGCAGACTGACAGAGCACATAAGAAATTCTATCCCACCAGGCACTCTCCAGCTTCACAACTGAAGCTGGAGAGTGCTTGGTCGCTGGCAGGCGAAGCCGGCCCACATTGTCCAAGGCCCACTGCAGCAAGGCAACACCTGTTAGGTGCCTGTGTCTGCCGTCTGCCATGCCCCCTGCCTGTCACACTCCAGGTAACTTTGACCTACACTACGGCGCAACGCCTAGCTACCTCATTGTCTTCTACTACCATGTCTGCCTGTGGTACTGCAGGAAATAGCATATAAAGTGCAAAAGCTTTGCTCACCACTGGACTGTTTTGCAAAAAACTGCCACTTGAATGCCTGCCGCCCAAACCGTATTCAGATTCTTTGCAAATATCCTGATTAATTCACATTAGTGATTTGTACCTTGATTTTGCCTGAATGCTCAAAATGCCAGTTGGCTTGATTTTGCCTGAATGCTCTCACTGCTGCCAGTATCCCAGACTTAGCTCGCAAAATCTAGGTGCTTTCTGCTGCATCCATTTCAGTCGCTGTCAATTTTGACAATCGGATAGTCAATGTAACTTAGCGCAAAAAATCCCTCAGCCATCTACTTGACTTTGAATCTAGGTGAATCTCTACCCCCCTTAGTCAATGTAATCTTAGCCGCCCACTTGACTTTTGAATGTAGGTGAATCGTTGCCCCCCCTTAGTCAATGCAATCTAATGTGTTTTAGCTGCCTACTTGACTTTGAATCTAGGTGAATCTTTGCCCCCCTTAGTCAATGCAATCTAATGTGTTTTAGCTGCCTACTTGACTTTTGAATCTAGGTGAATCTTTGCCCCCCTTAGTCAATGCAATCTAATGTGTTTTAGCTGCCCACTTGACTTTTGAATCTAGGTGAATCCTGCCTCCCTTAGTCAATGCAATCTAATGTGTATTAGCTGCCTACTTGACTTTGAATCTAGGTGAATCTTTGCCCCCCTTAGTCAATGCAATCTAATGTGTTTTAGCTGCCTACTTGACCATGAATCTAGGTGAATCCTTGCCCCCTTAGTCAATGCAATCTAATGTGTTTTAGCTGCCTACTTGACTTTTGAATCTATGTGAATCTCTGCCCCCCTTAGTCAATGCAATCTAATGTGTTTCAGCTGCCTACTTTACTTTGAATCTAGGTGAATCTTTGCCCCACTTAGTCAATGCAATCTAATGTGTTTCAGCTGCCCACTTGACTTTTGAATCTAGGTGAATCTTTCCTCCCCTTAGTCAATGCAATCTAATGTGTTTTAGCTGCCTACTTGACTTTTGAATATAGGTGAATCTTTGCCCCCCTTAGTCAATGCAATCTAATGTGCTTCAGCTGCCCACTTGACTTTGAATCTAGGTGAATCCCTGGCCCATTCATTCATTGCAACTTAGTGTGTCTTAGCTGTCTACCTGATTCTGATCTTAGGTTAGGTAAACCCTAACAACTCAGGAACCAGCTGATACTAGACACATGCCCACTGTTTGCACCTCCTCCCACTAAAATGTACCTACCAGGTATATATTCAGCACTGCTGAGAGTCATCATCCACCTTATCCACGCAACTAGTCATCTCAACCCCCCCTTACCAGGCCTGACCAGCATGGTTACCACCCCACCACTCACCATGTACCTCTCTACACCGTGCAACCTCTCTGCTAGAAACTCCAAACTATGCTCCAGACTCCCCAAAATATATGAGCCCAGAGCTAGGGATACCACCCATACCAAACCATCTAACTGGCCCCAGCCTTACATCCTGACTATCCCGTCCAACAAAGGCACAAACCTACCTAAGACTACCCAAACCAATACTAAGACCAAGCATAAGTCTCAATCATCAACCTCTACACCTACTACGAGTAAACATGCCACTACACCCATAAGAGGGGCTTTAATCAATGCGAGATCTGTAGTAGCCCACGCGACAGACATAGCAGACCTCATCCTAATGGAAGAACTAGACTTCTTAGCCATCTCTGAGACCTGGCTTCATGCAGCAGCTGGCCCAGCCCTTGCGCTAGCCATCCCTGAGATTTCTCCATCCTCCGAGCAGACAAAACTGATTCTAGAGACGGTGGCCTCGCTATAATCGTCAAAACCCACCTCAACCTTAAACCTGACACTACTGATCACTACTCATCCTGTGAATTGCTCACAGCCAAACTCCCCACCACCAACTCCCAAACCAATACCATCCACCTACTATACAGACCCCCAGAACCCCTAGACTCCTTTGAGGAAGACCTTAACTCCATCCTCTCTAACAACTTAAAAAATACCTCTCAATGCCTCCTCTTAGGAGACTTTAACCTTGGCTACAATGACCATAAAGACACCCAAGCATCAGCCATTCATTCCTCACTATCAGAACTAGGCTTCACCCAAAGAGTGTCCACCCCCACTCACAACAAAGGGAGAACTCTTGACTGGATAGCAGACCACAACTGTGCGATCTCCATCACTGCCATCACCCCGCAACCTTGGTCAGACCACCACCTCCTCTCCTTGACACTCGAAGCGGCAGCCCTATCGCTAACATCTCCTTAGCCTCAGCCATCACAACTAGAAGCAATAAAAATATAACTGTGGAAAAACTCATTCCTCTCATTCTACCTACACTGAACCAACTCCCTGCCAACTCCAACCGCCACCATCGGGTTGAAAGTTACAACAATAGCATGCGCCTAGCCCTAGATGCCATCGCACCACTAAAGCTGAGAAAACCCAAGCCGATAAAACACTTAAATACCTGGTTCACGGCCCACTTAAAGCCGTCAGACTAGAGAAACGAAAAAAGGAACAAATTTGGAGACAAACTCCCACTGACAGCAACAAGCTGATCCTAAAAAAAATAGTCTCTACCTACAAATAAGAAATCATCCTCACCAAACAAGAATCTTACAACCTGAGAATACTGCATGCCAAATCCAGCACTAAAGAATTGTTCAGCATTTTAAAAGAGCTGGAGACACCCATCCCGGCCCCAGACACCTGTAAGAAAGACAAACAATGGTGCACCACATCCAAAATGCCCTTTCCAATAAAGTCACAGGCCTCCAAATCAAAATTAACAACAAGAAAGAGACTTTATCCAACGCCAAACCCAACAACACCCCCCCATGCACCATTCTTCAACACCCTCTCCCCAATCCACCCCCTCACTTCAGCTTTTCCAAAGTCTCCACGCTATAAGTGGAAAAAATCATACTCGGCCTCAAGCCTTCTAACTGCCAAGGCGACCTATGCCCACCTCAAATCATCAAAGACGCGGTCAGAGACCTATCTCCATTCATCACCAACCTCATCAACGCCTCCTGCTCTTCTGGTACTATCCCCAACAACTTCAAAGAATCCTGGGTCCTCCCCCTACTAAAAAAACCCACACTCGACCCAGCCGTACCCACTAACTACAGACCCATCACCAACGTCCCTTCCTACTAAAAATCCTCGACAAGACAGCCTAACTACAAATTCAAAAATTCCTTGAACAAAACCACCTCCTAGGAGTCCGGCAATCAAGATTTAGACCCCAACACGGCACAGAAGCCGCACTCATCGACCTCAAGGCCCAAATTGACACTCTGAGAGATAATGGGAAAACTGCCTTATTGCTCCTCTTAGACCTCTCGGCAGCCTTTGATCTTGTTGATCATAAAATCCTATGTAGCCACTTAGACTCGGCGGCCCACTTTCCCAAGAAGCTATTTTCTGGATCACATCATTCCCAAGCAATAGATCCATGCGCGTCTTCTCCACCATGGCCTCCGCTGACCCCATTCCCATCACATGCGGGGTCCCTCAGGGGTTATGTGTCTCCCCCACACTGTACAACGTGTTCACTAAGCCCCTGTTTGATGATCTCGACGGTTTGGGTATCACCTACACTAACTATGCTGATGATACCCAAATGCTCATCCCGTTGACGGGAGATTACAACACAGATTTGGCCTTGGTGAACAAGGTGTACCTCATCATCCAGGCATGGATGGCCTCCCATAGTCTATGCCTGAATGATGACAAGACCAAACTCATCATCCTGGGATCAGCCATGAACCTAAACAAACTGGATCCCAACTACTCCAGCTTCACCATAGGCGGCAACCCTATAAAGGTAGCTAAGGAAGTGAAAACCCTTGGCATCTATCTCGATTCCACCCTCTCCTTCCATAAACAGGTCAGCTCCATGGCATCCACTACAGCCTACACATGCAAGCTTATACGCTCAGCCAAACCCTTCCTCTCCACCCAAAGCTGCATTACTCTAGCCAGGGCTCTCATACTATCTAAACTGGACTATTGTAACTCCCTCTATGTAGGCGCCAACAAACAGATTACCAATAAAATCCAGATCCTACAGAACAATGCTCTCAGAGCGCGCTTAGCTTCCCAAAAAGAGAACACATCTCGAATACTAGGAGAACTCACAACTGGCTCACTACCTCGGACAAAATCCTGCTTATGGTAGCCTCCCTCACCCACAAATGCCTTAACAATGCAGCTCCCTGTTATCTATCAGACAGAACAACCAGATACACACCCAACAGGCACACCAGAAATAGCAATGCTAACCTGCTCGTTGTTCCAAGATTCAAGCGTACGAAAATGGGCGGCAACAGCTTCCAGGTGAAAGCAGCCCAACACTGGAACACACTACCACCCTCCGTCAGAGCACCTCAAACCTACCACCAATTTAGGCGTAACTACATCCAGTGACTTAAGAACAAAGACCAATAAATGACACCCTGCAACTACGCCAAAATTGTTCCACCTGTAACTCTGTCGTAATTTTACTCGGTATCCTTGTAACTGCTTCTACTCACTGCACCCTTGTATAATAATGTAAATAATGTACAGTATTGTAACTAAGCTGAGAATATACCTGTAATGCTTGCGCCCTCATACCTTCTGGTCTGGTGCGCCATATAAATAAATCAACAAACAAACAAACAAACATGAGGCCATGACCCACAATTACAAATATGAGACTACAGGTGCTAACCTGCATGATATAATTACACAAATAACGAACATTTACAGATCACCAGTGGAAGATGTGAGTGCAACACAGACAGGTGCACAGTAGATTGAAGATCGCACACCATGGGCCTCATTACAAGTTTCGCAGAAAGGGTTAACGGGCTCCGCTAATGGAGGTCTACCCATCAAACCCGCTCCGTGAAATTACGAGGTCCCCTCGCGGGACCCGGTAAGGACACCTGGTAAAACCAGGCGTTGGTACCGGGTCCCGCGAGGGGAAGAGGGAGCTAACAACAGGCCGGTCGTAATCGGCCTGTTGTTAGCTCCCTCCCCCATTTCCATTGAGCCCTATGGGGGCTCAGATGGGAATGGGGAAGGTCCAGGCCCGGGTTCCCAGAGGGAGGAATTACCAGGCCCTGCAAACTCAGAATGGCCCGGTAATTCCCAATTCTGGGAACCCGGTAAGAGAGCCTGGTTTGGCGGCAGCCATGGAGCTAAAAGCTCCATGGCTGCCGCCAAACTTGTAATGAGGCCCCATGAATGGCATTTCCCAAATGCATGTTCAATATCACAAACTGCAGCTGCAAAACAAAAAGCATAGCAGAGTAAATGCATGAGTGCCAAGTACAGAAGATCCACCACAAGGAACCTGACCATTAGCAGCCACTAGTGGTGTATATATGGCATGTCTAGTGGGTCAGTGATGTTAGAAATGTTAGGATTCCTCTAATGACCACAGCTTGTGTCACTTAATTTCTTGAGGCTCTGCATAACTGAAAGGCATTTACCCCAAAGGAGAAACTATCGATCTTCCCACATCTAGATGTGCTCATATTTTGCCCATCACTGTGCACTCTCCTCATCGGACACAATCACATTAACCATTCTTTATAGATCAACCAAGCCCAACACCTCCTTCATCGTGACTTCTCGGACTTGATCAACATAATATCTCTCACGCACGCAAACAACATCTCCCTCAGCGACTTCAACATCTCTGGAAACCCAACAACCAAGTCAATGAAAGAAGATCTCCATTGCCTTCTCAACCCTGTGATCCTCACACAGCACATGAAACTCACAGGAAAGGTAATATCCTTCACCTCATCATCACTGCCCTGTGGAAGTAAGCAATGGTATCAAACAGTGAAGACAGACACGAGTGATCACAGTTCAAGGGTGTTTATTGAACTTCAAATGGGTTGGTTAAATGCCTATCTAAACCTAAATCTAAGGATGGGAGCAAGCTATGACCATCAAATAATAATACAAATAATAATAATGCAGTCCTAGTGCAGTCTCTGTCAAAATAAAAGGGCCTATACTAATAACCCTATTGTCAATCCTTCCTTTTAAATGCAAATGGTGTGGGACAACATTGCAGGCAAAAGAAAAGTGTTAAAGAAATAATTTGTCAGGATAGTTGAGCAGTTGGCTTCCCTCCCCCATGTTTTCAGCAGGGGACAAGGCAGCATGTTTGAGCTACACGCAATCTGGCTTCTTTGCCATGGGGAAACAGTTCATAGCACAGGTATCAGCGCATTCAAGTCTCTCTCCCAATGACAGTCTCTTATTGCAGAGGGCCGGACGTAACAAACAAACACCAACGTCCCTTTCTTATCAGGATTCTCACATTCACAGGTTTGCAATTGGTCTCCCTCATTCGGGTTCGGACCACGAATCTCCCTCGATCGGGCTCAGACCCCTTTTAGCACAATGTTCCCAATTGGTCTCCCTTGTTCGGGCTCGGACCATAGATCTCTCTTGTTCAGGCTCGTACCCCTTTGTATCAAAAACCAAAGACTTTCGATTGTGCAATGGGTTTTGCTAAAACCAGCGCAGAACCATTTCAATTAATTTAATTTTTCATTCTTTTGTGTTTTACTTTCACTTCTGCCACTTCTTGGTTGAATACCTCACAGAGACCTTTGATTGAACACACTTGCGGTGTCGGACCACTGTGTCACGAAAATTGCATCTTCTTTTCTACAGTTCAAACATCCATCAGCCATTACCCTTTCCTTGCGTCTTTCATCACATGCGTTACCATTCTCCATCGTTTTGTTCTTTATAGATTGTTGCCGCTTCCAACCTTGACTTCAGCACAGACCTCCTTGCATCGGTCTCCCCAACTCACCGGCTGTGTTGATGTTTCTTTGATCTTGGAGCCAAGGATGGTACACAGTGGCTGCTGCTTTTCCCTGACTCGGTCAGCCATGCAGGAGGGCCCCGGGTACCTCTGACACACAAAGCAGCATTCTTCAGTCTTGTTTCCTGGACTCACACTTTTTAATCCAAAGGTTTCTAGAAAGTAATGGCTTTCTGTCGGAAAGGGTATCTCCCTCCTTCTAAACTCTTCTTGGTTTGCCGTCTTTCTTCCCTCGTTCAGCTGCTGTCTCGAAACTGCTGTTCCTTCATGTGCTTTGCCTCGCTCAGAGTGTTCTCTCGTGCTCCGCCTTTTATCTGTGTGGGGAAGCTTAATGAAAGTCAGGTGTGAATGGTTACCAGTAATTGCCTGACTGTGCCTGACCATAGCAGTGGGACATATCAGGTATACAGCTTGGGTGTGAGTCTGTTTTCTCCCAGAGCGGGCTGTCCATGAGAAAGTGTTCATGCAGGAGAAAGGGTGGGGGTACAGTTCCCATATATCCTACCGGGTAGGATGGGGTCAAGGTGTTGCAGGGAGAGGGATACCGCGCCATCAGGTGTCCCACTCCTACTCCCCGAAGACCCCTCACCCAGGTGATGCTCCCGCACTGGTCCAATCCCAGGAACTGGATCCAAAAATGATGGCCGTGTCCTGGCCACCTGGATGACAGATCCCTGAGGACTAATGGGTGAGACACCTTCTGGTTTCTCACACCTGTCCACCCTCCATCACAGCTTTCCAATATCGCTCATCTGGTTGGATCATTTGGCAATCCCCTTTGACATTAGTAAAAGCACCCCAGTGTAAATTCAGCAAACTAGCGTTCAGATCATGCATGGCTTCCCAGTGGAGGCTTAACAAATTCTGTGCTTCACTCAGATAACTCATCAACAATGCCAAGGCCAGCTACCAGCAAAACACCAGAGCTAAGGTGAACAATGAAATCAGTGCCGTCTTCAAAGCCATCGAGCATTGCATCAACCCTCTGTCCGACCTACCCATAGTGCACTCGATAAATAAATCCACCGGCATCAACTCTTTCTTCATCAAAAAGATCATCACTATCCAGCAGCACATAGTCCCCAACGTCGTACCTGACAGCACATTGCTTATCCCATCTCATAAAACCACCATCCCTCCCTTGCTGACCTACCTGTCTGCCGCACTGACTGGTTGACTGTCTACCCTGCAAACCTCATGGGCACCGGGCTCTTCCATGATCAGTAGCACCTGCACTGCCTCTGGGCCTACCGGGCACTTAGAGGTTGTATCTGTAATCCTACAGTCGCCTGCCTCCTTGCACTTATCCAGAGCCGGCTGACCTTGCTGCACTTACTCAGAAGAGCATTGCCTGCCCTGATTGCACTTCCCGCTTCCATTCCCCTGGCACTTCTCCTCCCCTCTACCCCCCTGCACTTGCACCATCAGAATGACACACGACCTAGTAAGATTGTTTGCTTTGTCCACCCTCTGTCTCCCTACCTTGTCTTGTCACGCCTAGAAAAATGTTAGTTAGCAGGCAGATGAGAGGTAGGTTAAGGCTGCCAGAGCAATCGTCACTAATTCAGTGATTTTCGATGTCACTCTTCAGTGTTTATAGGGGCTTTGACGAACCATTACTTGTTCAGAAAAACAAATACAGTTTCTTTTTGCTCTGTAAACCCTTAATTTCTTAGCTTGATTGAAATTATATTGAAAAGGGTAGCAAATCTATGATTTGAGATTCTCATTGTTTTATTTTTTTGCTTTCAATATATTCACATCGAACCTTCTAAAGTTATTAGATGCCGGGGCAATGTAATGCTACAACCTGAAGTTTGGATTCAAAGGCATATAACTGCAAGCATATTTTGGGTGCAGTGGGAGACACAGGGAGAAACGTTTCTGAACTATTTTACAAAAAATGAGTATGAATCGATACTCAGGTTGTGGCAGGTTTCCATCCGCGAGGGTATTCAAGCCCTGGCTTTTTTTCTTTGTATCAAATAAAGGATTCAGGTAATTCTGTTTCTGAAAGGGTAACCTACTAATGATGCCCCCTAATGAGGACAAGGTACTCTGGGTACTCTCAAGGTACTCTCGTAAGGCAAAGGCACTCATTAAACAAGTATTGCACCCTTTACAGCAGGCTTGTTTTGGAACAGGTCCCTGTGAGATTTTGCTTTTAAAAGGAGAGCGACACCTCCTCATTGTGTGATTCATCTTTGGACCATCAAGAAGAAGAAGAAGGATACACACTTGGACCTCTGATGGAAGTGCAGACCATTCCAAAGTCTTCTGCCATAGAGGTAAAGACAAAAGGAATCCAAGGCAGAGTAGAACTGCCTCCCCAGACAATCCCCAGTGAGCAGTGGCTATGGGACCAATGCCTCACTGCTAGCTTCCCTGGAACCAGGACCCTGTTAACTGGAGGTGAAGGATCCCCTGATGGAGCCAGCCAGTCTCCCTCTAGTGGGGGTACAGAATAATTGTACTCACTTTGTCCTTGGAGACCCTGGATTGGGCTTCCAAGCCACTCGGAATTATAAGAACAGTTCTGGACCCCGATTATCGCATTGAACTGCATTTGAACTGCACTGACCTGGATATCTCCGGCCTCTCCCAAGCTTCTTTGTGCCTTGTGCCATCACAGCTTTGAATGCACAATGTGCTAGTTCCAGGTAAACAACTAACCAACCCGACGCTGTGTCCCTCCCTCAGGAAGCTCCTGGAAGCTTGGCTCGATGCTGTTAATCCACCATAACCAAGAATAAGGTACTTTAAAGAGGCCCTGCCCCTGATCTACTTTTGAAACCATAGTAACATTTCAGCCTCCCCTTCTCTACCTTTTCTTTCCAAGACATTCTTGAACATTGACATTGCCCCAAATCAGTGCCCGAACCCCCCTGCACCTCTTTACAGGGGTTTGTTTTTGCTTGGGTGATTAGGTAATTGATTGCATTTTATTGTTTAATTAAAAGTCTGTATTTTCATAGAACCGTGATTGGACATTTTTTTATTTTGGAACCATTACACTTAAGCTGTTTGGGTTCCTGCTGTTATCAGATCACCCCCCGCCCCCTGAAACTATAGCCTGCCCTCGGCCTACGCTACCACATAAGACGAAGGGGTTATTCCTTTTGGGCTGGTCCTGTTTCGCCTTTATGATCAGGATCACTGCTGTTGTGGTAGTAATGTGGGGCTGTATAGGCGGTTTGGCCGCTACTCATGCCCATAGTACTGCATTTTGCCACAAGGCCCTCCAAGCGAGGACGACTCAGAGGACTATGCAGAGGGCCTTCGTTAAACCTTTAACAGCTTGAGAGCAATGTCAATGTTAATGTTAAAGGTTTTTGTACCGCGCACCGTCACCAACGGAAGTTGTCCACAGGCGCTCAGGCGGATATGAAAACAAGAAGGTGAGTGGTGTTTATCAGGGAAAAGGGAGTAGGAAAGTGGAAAGGTGATGTCCTGTTGTCACCTTCAGTTCGTTTTTTACCGTGTGTTGAGCCTGGTTGTGAATATCGGATCGATGTGAGTCCCTGTGTGCTGTTGGTGCGAGTTATGTGTTGTTTGTTTGTTGGTGCAGTGTGGTGAATTGCGTGCGGTTTGCCGTGCGCGAATGTGGATGTGTGGCAATGTAAACGTGCACAGCTTCTATATACAACACTTTTCGTGTGGGGCACTGCACAAATGGCTAATCGACTCGGGAGCCTTCCGTTTGTCTAAATCCACACAGTGAGTAATACTTCTCAGTGTGCGACGACAGGACCCAAAACAGTATGACTCTCTGTGTGTGCTGATCTGCTGTAATCTGCTGGGTATTGGATGGTTCGGGGGACAGGGGGGCTGAAGATCCCTTGTTATGGACACTAGACTTAAAAGATCACTCTGTCTTTTCAAAAGGCTTGTCAGTCTGCATCCTGCCCTTCTCATCAGAAGACTCACTGCCATCATTGCAAAACCTTACAGCAAAGACCCTGTGAAACCAGCCCTACTGTGACAAGTCCACACAGACTCAATCCAAGAATATGGAGTAATGTGGCTGAAGACCCGGCATCCAATAATCACTGCTAATGGATCAAATCTATCAGCAAGAAAAATAAAGGCAGTACCCTGCCCAGGGCTTGTCTTTGTGTCAGGCAGGTCAGGCGGCTGCCTGATATCAGTCAGCCTCTAGAGGGCACTTGCCAGAGCCTCAAGCCAGTGCAAAGCCATTGGGCCAGGTCGCACGCACCAGCCAAAGCCAGCCAGACTAGGAATACGAACGTAAGTTAACAACACATTAAAATGATGCATCATCCCTACGCACAGTATTAATATGTAAATTTGTAAGCCTTCGCTCAACTATATGTATATATGCACATCCCACACAATGTAACTGTAAATGCAATGCACTTTTTCTCATGCCTATCTTATTCTGTAACCAAGTTTTTAAGTAATCCTATCTTCCTGACCTCTGTTGCGCCCTGTTACCTCTGGGTTTTGCGCGCTATACTAAATAAATAAACAAACAAACAAACATTAGGCAGCCTAAAACTGCCTAATGATGCATCATTTTAACGCGTTGATAACTTACGTTCGTATTCCACACTGCAGCGGGCGGCAGGCAGCCTCGTCCCTCAAACAGGGCAGCAATTGGCAGGCAAATTTGCAACATTTGTTGCTTAATTGACTTCCTAGGTGGCGCCGGCACCGTTGGCGCCAGCCAGGCCCGTGAGCGCACGTGCCCTCCTCCAAGACATGCGTACGCACACAGAAGTGCACTGCTACTCTGACACGGATTGGGAGCTGCTGGTGTTGGCGACGGCGTTGCAGTTGAAAAACCCTCTTTTTGCAAAAGAGGAGTGGGTCGTGCAACGTGTGGTGCAACCGTGAGCGCAGGTAAGTGTTTGGGGCGGGGTGGCAGGGAGGCGAGCGGGCAGGCTGACCTACTTTCCCGGCGTCCAGCGGTCATTAAGTTGAACAGTGGCAGGAGGTAAAAAGCATTGATCGGGGGGGGTGGACGGTGATTGAGGGTCACGGACTGCAGACACGTGCATTTTCTTTCCGGACTGTTATTTCCTCTCCGGCGAACATTCTCTTTCCATCTCCGCGACTCCTATTTATTTTCCTTTAAATTCCCTTCTTTTATCTGCTTTACTATCGCCTCCTCCGCTCTCTCGCCCGTGGGCTATCTGCAGTAGTGCATTGTGTAATATCACATACATTTCATTGCTGATGGTGGAGCGGAGTTATGCAGTCCTGAGGCATAAGCTATTTTGTATATGTCATATTACATATGATGCGATAGGTTATTTATAACGCGCTTAAATACCCAGAGGTTTCTAAGCACTGACGCAGGGACCAAACCTGTGTTTGCTCGGTGTCGTTTTGCTTCCAAGGCGAGCACTTTTCCCCTCATTCCGAGACATCGGCTCTTATTTCATGCATTTTGTGATCAATTGGGGGTCTCTGCGCACCATCAGAAAAGAGTGCCATGGAAAAAAATGATTGCGCTTTTTGGGCAATATTGTGCTGTTTGTAGTAAATGATATGCATCCAATGTATGGAGAGCTGACCCCCACCTTGAAAACATAACAAGTGATTAGATTTTTGGAAAACCAGACGTGGACACACTTAATACACAATAAAACGATATACAGAAATGACAGTGGGACTGCAGACCAGCCCCTAAGTACATTCAGAAAAGAAAGTGTGTAAGAGCTCCAGAAACAGGTTCAGCCACACTGCACACCAGTCTGGGGTCCTCAGCACCCTAAACCCGTGTATGCTTAGCCCTAGCCCCATCACGTTGCCCCGCAGATCATGAAGGTTAGTGTCGAAGAGTGACTGGCTTATTGGCACCTCAACACCGTACCAAGTACTCAACCTGTGGCAAAATATCCTGAAATTGTCACTGCTTAATTGGTTGCAATGATGACGAGTACAACGACAACAACTCTGTCGATAACATTCACAACTCAATGTCATAATTTGTGAAAACAGCAGTGACCCGCCGCTAATATCTCTCAATATCTCTCAAGTGGTTCCCTGTAAGCCAGTCTAGTTCCTCGCCACTATCACTCTGCGGGGACCCTGTGCCTCTCACTGCTATCACCCACCTCACACTACTCAACCCGTGCGGTATACCAAACATCGACTCACACTCAACAAACTCAGCCTCCTCTTGATCTTCACACCTCACACTCGGCCAACATGCCAGTCAACTCTGTTTGATTATGCTCGAGCATGAGGGAGCCTTGGGCAGGGGTCTTTGGTATGGCAGTTTGTGAGGTAACAGTTACTGTAAGGCACTTGGGGGGGACATCTGTCCGAGATGCAGCAAAACAGGTGTGAAAGGGCAGGAACATTTTTCGCAGACGCGGATAATTGTATAAAATGTTTTCTACTCTGATTTCTCCAGTTGTTGTTTCTGTTCCGCACCACACGCTGTTGCATTGTGTTGCTGCTAGTCCAGAATATCGTCGGGTGCTCTCTTATTCCACGATCATGGGCTCTTTCTTTCTTTCTTTCTTTCTTTCTTTCTTTCTTTCTTTCTTTCTTTCTTTCTTTCTTTCTTTCTTTCTTTCTTTCTTTCTTTCTTTCTTTCTTCCCCCCTCATCCCCCTGTCCTCTTCGTGTTGCTGCTGTACATAGCTGGGTTTTCATCACGGGGGTTGGTGGTCATAGTGGTGGTTCTTCTAAGTCACCAACTGTACCCACTCTACAATGAGCCAAGGAAAATAAGACCGTGCAGGCCGGGTTGGATTGGGCCGGGATTTAAATGTGTCTGGGCACCAATGAAAAGTGAGCCACAATCGCAAAATTTCTTTTAGATACTTTTGAGGGACAGACTTTTGGAGTGCTATTTACCTAGGGGGGCACTGTGACATATTGTGTATTTTTATTTGTGCAGTGCCCCACACTTTTCGTGTGACATATTGTGTATTTTAAAGTATATTTAAACAGACCCGTTTTGGCCACCCAAAAACTGTCCAACAGTAACATGCAAAGCCAGTGCTTTTGGGCATTTATTGACCAATAGGCCAATATGAGCCCCTGAAGACAGGTTTGGCGCCAAAAGTGCGGTACCCACAAGTAGTGGTGCCTGCATTGGCCCATTCATACTGGTCTAGCCAGTGGCCACCGAGCTCGCAAAGGCAGCCCTTGTCCCCAAGATTTACCCCAGATTATAGTGGTGCCCACGGATAGATAGCAGTGGCCCTCAGACCCCGCAGTGTGCCAGTACAGACAGTTTGAAACTGCATTCAGGCAAGGCCTTGCCTAAGAGCAGGTGATAGAAAAACCATTTAGTTGGGCAGCAGCAGCTGTGTTTTCACATTAGAATTCTTCTGTAAAGTACTTGAATTACAATGTATTGAAGCTAGCTTCATTTATATAGCAATTATTTATTCATATTGAGGAGGGGTTTTGTCGCACAACAGAGGTGTAGTTTGGGAGTGACGTGAGCCAGTCAGGGAGGATGGACGCATTCTGATGAATGGGGGCGAGGGGCACCAACAATGCTTCCCGCCTGGGGTGCAATCTGGTTTAAAACTGGCCCTGACCCTGCACTTCTCTCTCAAACACACACCCCCCTCCCCACACCTGAAAAGCACAGTCCTTTCTCACTGTTTGTGCCATCCAAGACCAGGAAGAGACTGCCTACGCAAATCTCATTTGGCACTGTTGCTGTCCGTCCCCTCTTTCTAAACCAGTCCAGTGCAGTGCAGTAGGGCACACGTGCAGGAACGAAAAATAAACTGTGCACTCGTGGTCAAGACACTCGTGCTTCCTACCTCCGTTCCAAGCCCACCAGGTCCAGCATTACATTCAGCTGGACCTAGCAGCAGCTGGTAACCATGGATATACTCATTGTTTCTTCCTTTAGTAGCTTGTTTTGTTGCCCCTGGATCTTAAACAGCAATATTTGTATGCACTCTACAGACAACGCCCTTATCGCTCGCTCATTTCCCACCATCTCGCGTTGCGGCAGGTGCCTGCCAGCAGTCTCAGATCCATTGAAGTGGTCGGTGTGGTTCACGGCTTCATAGACAGAAGCCTTTCGAAAACTTGTTGATGCACTCGCGTTTCTGTGTAGTGATAGGCCTGCCGCCGCAGCCACGAGGCTTGTCACTCAAAGCAAATGGCGCCACGCCAACAGCAAGGTTTCACAATGCAAGCAGGGCCTTTCATCTTGAGGATGTGTGCTTAGTCTGTGCACAGTTCAGGTAGTGACACGGACAGAAATGGGCTCTTTCACATTAAGAGTATGGCTGCTGAAAACTGTCAGTAATGTCCAATTAACAGTATAGCAGTCCTGGCGGCCTTAGCTTTGGCAGTGCCTAGGGCGAGTCAAAACAATGGGCCTCATTACATGTTGGGCGCAAAGGGATACCGGGCACCGGTAAGGACACTGGTGCCGGTAATCCCTTTGCGCCCTATTCCGAGTTCCCTTAGCAGGTCCCTTCCTTAATGCCTGGTTTTACCAGGCGTTAAGGACGGGACCCGTTAAGGGACTTTTGCGCCTTCCCCCTTCCCATTGAGCCCTATGGGGGCTCAAATGGGAATGGAGAATGGTTTTTTCAATGGAGACTCGCCGGTCCCGCAAAGGTCGGAATAGACCGGTAAGTCCCCATTGAACGAGGGCGGACTCGGTACCGGTATTGGAGGTAGTGATGGCGCAAATAGTACCATGATTACCTCCAAACTTGGAATGAGGCCCAATGTGGTGTCCATCGACACCCCCCCACCTGAGTTCCTGCGAGGCGTGGGTAGGGTGGAAGGTAGCATCAGCGCCCTATTGTAATACAAAGCACCCCGTCATTACAATAGGGCCCCTGCCGCCTTGACCCACCACGCCAGCTCAGGGAAGCCCTTCCAAGACTCCCCTGAGCTGGCGTGGCACTGGCAGGCGGCTAATGTGGTGCCCCGGTACTGCTTTCAGGTGTTGGTCCCGACAACTGAAAGCTCAGCAGTGCTTCCTCAGTCCTGTTGTTGGCATGTGATGACAGTGTCCTATTAAGTTTACATTAGTTCGGATTGAGAAGGGCACAAACTGCCCCATTAAAAGCAAAGTAGTCATCTTGAGAAGCACCGATACTGTCTCAGAAGTACACCGGCACTTATCAAATCTGTGTACACAGTCCAATCAAGTAATAGCCCAGTGGAAAAGTTTAACCTATTAGAAATTAGCAGCCCTCTTGAGAGTATCTGCTACTGCCTTATTAAAATGTATAGTATCTAAGCCGAGGCGTGGATGTACTGCTCTACAAAATGCATAGCGTCCCCATTTAGCAGTGTTGGGACTGTTCTACAACAGGTAGCACAACCCTGTTCAGAAGTGCCAGTTTACCATAGTATAGGTGTAACATCCATCCTGAGAAGTGCTGGTACTGTCCAATTAAAGGTGTAACAAGACTGCGAAATAGTAGGTGCTGTTAGCCATGTATGGAAGTATTAATCCAGCCCTGATCAATGTATCGCGCCATTACTAAGACTGCTAGTTCTGTTTCATTGGAGCCATTGCAGTTCTGATTATCAGGGTAGATCCTTGTACATTAGAGGTATAGCAGATGGGGGGTGGGGGGTGCTCAATCTTTCCTATTTGTTTCCGGAGAAACGTCTGAGCATTTTTGGGTGGAGTGAACCCATCCCATGGGATTCCCATGGGTTTTCCAAAGGGTCAAATCCCGCCTCGGTTCTCAATGCATCGTCTAATTGGGAAGCTAGAGACTGGGGACAGGGAGTTCAACCAACCAATCTTGAACAAATAAAAAAAAAGGTTTAAGGGACTTTAGAAGGCCCATCGTTCTTCCTCTAACTTGGTGTGTTTTGTTTGACTTTCGAGCTAGGAGTGAATAGAACAAGCTCACAAATTGGAGGCATTTCGGGGTGACTTTGGGAAGTATAGGAGAGGTTTGCAGGAGCTTGTTAGGCGACATTGTTGTTTGTGGCATTTGTTTCCATCCCTGTTTGAACCTCATATGTGTGTGGTATTTTCTTGTTTCTTAATCTATGTTTTATCCACTTTTGTCTATGTTGAGGCTCCCCTCACTTTTTACCTTTAATCCCTTACATGTCTTGTACTTTCCCTGCTGCGGTTTCCCTTTGTGTCATGTAAACATTATTTTAATTTAAAATGTTCTTCTTGCACTTTCCTGTGATGAAATGACTACCTCTCTGCAGGATACAGGGGTGAGTAGTGGCTGAACCACCTACTCAGCCTCACACTACTATCAAGACAGTAGAAATCCCAAACATAAAGTTGAAACAGACACAGCCCTACTGGTATACCTCCTTCGTCTTTTGTTGTAGCCCAGGCCGAGGGCAGGTAATGCTCTTCAGGAGGGGTGCAAGCTGATGCCAATTGCAACCCAAAAAACCTATGTATAAATGCCATATCATATCATGTACAATGGCTCAAAAATAAAAGAATGCCCAGTTAAGGTTCTGTAAAAATTTATACTTTTAATCAAACAATAAAATGCAATCATCTAACTATAAACACTATCAGAAACAACCTCTAATTATAACACAGAAAAGCCCCGACTGTTGTAGAATGGGTAGATGTGCAGCAATGTTCGGGCACTGACATTGGCACTGACATTGGCAAGAATGTCTTAGAAAACAATGCATGAAATAGAGAGATGGGGGTTTAATGTCACCATGGGCCCAAATGTGGACTAGGGGGACAAGGCCTCTTTACAGTAGGTTATTCTTGTATTTGGGGCTCTACCACATCAAGCCAGGCTTCTAGGAGCTTTCTGAGGTTGTGATTCGGAATTGGGTTATTTATTTATTTATTGTGCATTTGTAAGGCGCTTATGCATCAAGTAAATTGTTTTTCAAAGTGGCCACAGGGCAACAGGGAGAGAACATGGGAATGAAAAACAAATCACAATGAAAGATAGAGGAGGACCTACTTGGCCTTGTGAGCATTCAGGACGTGCAAGTGCAGAGAGAGAGAGAGAGGGGATGAGGGAGTGGGGGGGGGAAGTGCTAGGTGTATCACGAGGGAAGTGCTTGGGAGTGAGCAGCTGTAAGTGCCTAGGTGGAGTGGTCAGCCGTCAATCAATATGTAAGTGCATTTCTGTGGTGACATAGGCCAGTGAGTGGCAAGGCAAAGTGCTGGCAGGGGTAGAGGCTGTAGGCGCTTGAGTGTGGCAGGCCAGGATCCAGGAGGACACAAAAGGGCCCTGTTCACCAATCTCAGCAACTGTGGGATGTGGGATTTAGCAGAAGAGGGAGGAAGACAAGGAGAAGGTGAAAAGGAAATTCTTGAGGAGCTTCCGGAATTTGAGGAGATCTGGCTCTAGACGAAGAGAAAGGGGGAGGCTGTTCCATATGAGGGAGCCGGCAGAAGAAAGAAATCGGCCACCAACTTGCTGTCTAGTGAAGCCCTTAACACACAGAGAGTTGGTGCCGGAGAAGCGTATAGATCTGGAGGGAGAGTATTTAGTGAGAACAAGTTGTAGTTAGCGTGGTCCCCGTCCCCAGACAGCCTTGTGGATGATGCAGAGGGATTTGAATGTGATCCTTGCAGCAACCAGTGGAGAGTTTTTAGGGCTGGATAGATGCAGTCCCTGGGCTTGAGGCCAAGGATATGTCTCACAGCCCTATTCCGGATTAGTTGGATGGGCCATAGAGGAGAGGGTAGATTAAGGAAAAGGATTTTGCGGTAGTCTAGCCTAGAGAGAACCAGGGCTCTAGAGACATTGAGCTTCTTGGGGAAAGTGAAGAAAGGAAGAATTCCTTTGATGAGGTGGAGTTGAAAGTGGGACTTCTTGGCAAGGTCCTGAATGTGAGAGATGAAGAAAAGAGAGGAAGATAGCCAGAGTGAGGGACAGAAAGAGGGAGTAGGAGTCCCAATAGGAAGGATCTCAGTCTTGCTGAGGCAGAGATCATTGGAAGTACACCAAAACTGGATGGCAGATAGGCAGTCAGCAATGATGAAGGAGGTAAAAACAGGATGAGAGTGAGGTTTGAAGAAGAGTTGTGTGTCATCTGCATAACACTGGAGGTTTAGGGATAAGTTGGAAATGAGGTGTGCAAGCGGAACAAGGCACATCTTAAAAAGCCAGGGAGAAAGGTTGGGGTCCTGGGGAACACTGCAGGTAGAGATAGAGGTGGGCAAGGAGAAAGAGCCCAGAATAACCTGGGACGCACGGTCACTGAATAAGGGGGAGTTGGAATCAAGAGATGCGAGCAGTTCCTCACAGGTGTTCAGAAGAGCCATTTCTGTTCCTCTGGATGCACGGAATCTAGATTGATGGTCGTGTAGGCAACCACCAATTTCAGTCTGCTAGCTCAGTTGGGGGAAGACCAGCTCCTCCAAGAGTTTCCCAAGAAAGGGGTTCATAGAAATGAGGCGGTAGTTGGCTGGGCAAGATGGGTTTGTGGAAGGTTTTTTCAGAAGGGCGCTCACAAATGAGTGCTTGAGGGAGGAGGGGAAAGATCCAGTAGCAAAACAGTGGTTGCACAAATCAGCAAGTGCAGGTGCAAGAGAGCCAATATTGCACTTAATGGTTCTGGAGGAGCAGGGGGAAACCTGTTTGGGGGAGACCTTCATGGAGCGGACAAATCTGGTAACCTCATCACGTGTGATAGAAGAGAAGGAGGAGAGAGAGGCAGAGGGAGGGCGGGAGGCCACAAGAGGGGTTGGAGGGCTTGGGGGTGAGGGATGCAAGGGTGCTCACGAAGTCCTGAGTTTTTGCAGTGAAGTGTGTGGCCTGTGAGTTGCAAAGGGCCTGGGAAGGAAGATGTGAGGAGGAGACTGGGGAGGGTTGGCTAGTTCCCTGCAGATTTTAAAGAGTACAGCCATGTTGTTGGATGCACCAGAGATGCAAGCCTGGATGTGGGCCCTTTTCTTGGTGCATATGGAGAGTCTGTATTGCCTTTGAAGCAAGCGACAGGTCAGCTTGTCAAAGGGTGAGCCTGAGGTCTGCCACCTCCGTTCTGCAGCTCTGTACTTGCGTTTCAGGGCTGCAAGTTCAGAGTCGTACCAGGTGTTATGCTTAGAGGCATGTTTCAGGTGGATCCTCATGACTGGGGCAAGAATGTTAAGTCTATTAGTAATGGCAAGATGGAGGTCACTGAGAGCAGCAATAGATTTTGTTGTGGAGAGAGAGGGGGGATGAAGGTAGATGTGAAGGCAACAGCTGATACTCGTTTCATCGGATGAATGTTCATGAAAGAGTTCGGCATGGCTGGGGTTGTGGTCAGAGGGCAGAGAGGACCCAGGTGAGAGGAAAGGAGTGAGTGGTCTGACCACGCAAGTGGGGTGATCAGTGGGGAGGAGAGTGTGTCCAGCCGAGTGGGTAGGGCCAGAAAGGAGAATGGAGAGGGAGAGTGAGGTACAGAGGTCATGAAAGAGAGTGGATGCAGTGATTTAGGAGTCATGGTGGATGATAAAATCGCCAATGAGAAGGAGTGTAGAGTTGGTTGTGAGGAAAGAGGAAGAGAAATCAGCCCATTCAGAGAGGAACAGGGTGGTAGAGACAGGTGGCCTGTAAATGGTGGCAATGGTCAGCGAGGGGCTTGGAGAGATGACCAACTTGCAAAACAGGCTCTCAAAGGAAGAGTAAGGCTGCGTGGCTATGAAGAAAGAAGGGACCCACTCAGGAAGATAAGAGCAACCCAACCACCTACAAGGTTAGAGCGTGGCTCGGAGATGATCGTATAGCCATCAGGGAGAAGGGAGTCAAAAGCTGGCCTTGAACCACGTGTCGGTAAGAGCAAGGATACCAAGGTTTTAAAGAAAGAGGCAAATATCAGCAGAGTGTATGATGACAGAACAAGCATTACGTGTGACTAGATGTAAGAGGTCTCCACCTTTGAAGGTTTTCTAAGAAGGGGTATAGGGGAGTGGTACATCAGTCAGAGGGGGGGCAGAGAGAGTGGAAGAAGGAGTAGCAGGAGTGGGAAGGAAGTTAATGAGGGATGACAGGCGCCTGTCAAAGAGGAAAAGGTTGGGTTGAGGACCCTGAACCAGGAAAGTGCCAGTGTGATAGACATTGATGATACACCTGGATGATTGCGAAGCCCGCCAAGAGGACTTCCCATTTATTGCCACTATTAATGGATGAGGATATAAGAGGAGAGAGAGTAGAGATGAGATGAGGGGTCCATAGATCCGGAGAAGGGACAGAGAAGAGGATATCAGGAAAGATCTCTGTGGAAGTGGCGCTGACATAGGTGTCTGTGATATGAGGCCCAGGGTTAGTGGTCAGGATATCTTTTTTTAAGCTTTTTTCTTCCAGATTTTGTAAGACAGGGAGGATAGATAATAGTATAGCAGTTAGAAAAGATAGGGGAGATGGGGAGTGCCATAGTGGTTGAGGAAAGGAGGAAAAAAGAGGATGGGCTGCACAGCACAGTACGAATACAAACTCACCAGCCAGCCTAGTAGCCGAGGGAAGCAAGAAACAAATACACTGGAATAGCAATCAGAGCACACAAAACAGGTGTAAGGGCACCTAAAATTGATTTTGGACACAAGGCCCATTGTAAAAACACAAAACCAAATTGGCAGCACAGATGTAAGGACAGCTGAAATCGATTTTGGATATAGGGCACTGTAAACACACAAAACGAAATTGGCAGCACATATGTAAGGGCACCTTAATTCGCTGTTGGATACAAGGCACTGTAAACACACAAAACGAAATTGGCAGCACAGATGTAAGTGCACCTAAAATCAATTTTGTACACAAGGCACTGAAAAAAAACACAAAACCAAATTGGCAGCACAGATGTAAGGACAGCTCAAATCAATTTTGGATACAAGGCACTGTAAACACACAGAACAAAATTGGCAGCACATATGTAAGGGCACCTAAATTCGCTGTTGGATACAAGGCACTGTAAAGACACAAAACAAAATTGGCAGCACAAGTGTAAGAGTACCTACATTTGATTTTGGATACAAGGCAGTGCAAAATTGGCAGCACAGGTGGAGGGTGCAATCAAAGAACAGTTTTGGCTAAGTAGGCATTCAGAGGTATGTGGAACAGGTGGTGACGACTCATTTATTTTATTTATTTCATTTGTATCGCGCACCTAAAACTCAGGCATCTGGGCGCTATACTTAAGAATATAGTTACAATTCATGCTTAGTTGTACAGTTCATTTGGGTAGTTCTACACAGCAGTAATACAAAGCAGTGGCAGGGTAAAGTCTTCACACAGTATTGCGTAGCGAATAATAGCAGATAGCATACGGCAGACGTAAGTACAGATAGGCATAGAATCCGATCGCAAGGCATGACAAAGACTCTTATGCATGAGGATGTGGCGTAATGCCCTGTGTGAACAGCCAAGTTTTTTGTTTGTTGCAAAAGGACAATAATGAAGGATCCAGCCTTAGTTCCGTGGGCAAAGCGTTCCAGTAGTTGGCCGCCACGAAGGGGAATCTGGAGCCACCTGCTCTTTGTCTTGTATACCTTGGTGTGGACACTTGCCCTAGGTAAGCTGAACACGTATGTCTGGCAGGTTTTGCTCTGGTGATCAGGCTAGGGAGGTAGCGGGTGGCTGAGTTCGATAAGCATTTGAGCGTGAGCGTGAGTACTTTGAATATAATGCAGTCTCTGACTGGTAACCAATGAATGTTTCTTCTGAAGTTGGAGATGTGTTCATGCTGTGTGGGAGTAGGAGAAAGTGTGTGAGCAAGCCAAAATGTCAGCAAAGGTAGTGTCACGGAGAGAAGGAGGAGAGAGCATGCCTCATGGTAGCTTACCAAAGCTGGTGGTAGATCTTTCGCCAAATCTTAGGGCTGAGAGGTTGCAGGAGATTGCAGGGAGAGGCGCCCCATGCACCATCATGCTCTTACAGGCTCAGACCGGGGCCTAAAGAGTGGGTCATAGATGGGGGCCGGCGTTCGCCTGCCGACTTCCCTAATTGGTCTACAAGACTGTTGCTGCAGGCAATGGGAATTGTGTGGCAAGGAACTCACCAACCACTCCAGTGCTGGTGAATGAGGCGGCAGTAATCTCAGAGGATGGTAATACAATGGTAAAAATGCCCAGGTGCTTCAAGCACGATATTACTGGTGCTCAAAATAAACACATTTCTGTTTTTGAGATAAAATGAAAAAGGTAAGGCAAGTTGCGTGTCAGATTCCGTTGTATTCGCCACTCGATTGCTATCAAGCCCCAATAAGGCTTACCTTGCTTACAGAGGCCGTCGTGGGTCATCTGCTCCGATGACTCCTCACAGGGAGAGAAGAGGCTCAGCAGCAGGGCAATCAGCTTTGTTGGAAAGGAAGCGTGTACCCTTTGATGTCGGGAAGGTTGAAATAGAAAGATTGAGGATGCCGAAGACATGGGCCTTAGGTGGGGTTTGGCGCTCTTCTGCCGGCTTCCCTAATCGGCAAGTTGGGTGGATTCAACACCCAATGCAGTCCAAGCAGCAACAGTATGTGGCATGAAGAAGCTTGGAACAGGCAGGTGATGTTCATGTGGCGTGCTCAGTGCATTGGCCTTCTTCTCTGTCTAATAAATGCAGGTGGGGATCTCAGTATTTTCCTTTATCTGCTGCCTACTAAATGCATGCAGGTTTCTTAGTGGTTTGGTCTTCTCTTCCATCTAGAAAATATGTGGGGTTTCTCTGTGCTTTGGCATTCCCCTCTCCCTACTAAATGCAAGGGTGCCTAACGCTGCTTAGGCTTTCTTCCCCAACCACTCCATGTGACGTTCTCAGTGCTCTGGCCTTCTCCTGACTGTTAAATGCACACTGGGTTATTGGTGCTTTGGTCTGCTCCTCCACATACTAAATACAAGTGGGTTTATCAGTGCTTTGACCTTCTTCTTTGTCTAATAAATGCATGTCATGCAGGGTTCTCAGTGCAGTGGTTGCTCCTCCACCTACTAAATGCAAGGATGCTCAACACTTTTTCCTTCTCAGCCTACTAAATACGAATGGGATTCTCTGTATCATGTCTTTCTCCTTCACCTACTAAATTCAAGTGTGCTTAACACTGCTTTGGCATTGTCATACGTCTATTAAATGCACATGGATTCTTAGTGCTTTAGTCTTTCCCTCTACCTATTAACTGCCCACAAGGTTCTTAACACTTTGCCCTTCTCCCCCGCATACTAAATACAAATGTGACTGAAACTGATTTGGTCTTCTCCTATGCCTACCAAATGCACAGATGATTCACTGTGCTTTGTCTTTCTCCTATGGCTACCAAATGCATGTAGGGTTCTCAGTTTCTGATCTCCTCCTTCAGCTAAATCCATGTGGGGTTGTCAGTGCTTAAGCCTCTTCTTCCTCAATCTAAATGCATGTGAGGTTAGCAGTGCTTTGTTCTTCTTCTATGCCTATTGACCGTGCATGGGATTTTCAATACCTTGGCCTTCCACTCTGTCTACTAAAATGTATGTGGCGTTCACAATACTTTTACCTCCTACCCCGCCAACTAAATGCAAGTGTGACTAACACTGATTTGGCCTTCTACTATGCCCACTAGATACACATGGGTTTCACTCCACTTTGACTTCCACCTATGCCTACCAAATGAACACAGGGTTCTCAGTGTTTAGGCCTCCTCCTCTGAGTATTTAAGTCAAGTGTGCCAAACACTGATTTGCCCCTCTCATCTGCCAACTAAAGCCATGTTGCATTCACTTTTTCTTACCCTCCTGTTTACCTATGAAATTCAGGTCAGGTTCTCAGTGTTTTGGACTTCTCCTCTGCATACTCATTAAATGTAGATTTCCGAGTAGTTCTTTGACTTCTCCTCCTACTACTTAATAAGTGTGGGGTTCTTATCCTACCCCATAAAATGCATATGGGTTCTTAGTGCTTTGTCCTTCTCCTCCGACTTATACATGTCCATCGGGTTCTCAGTGCTTTGGCCTTCTCTCCAGCCTACCAAATGCATTTTGGGTTCTTTGTTCTGGGGCCATCACCTATTGATGATGTGGCATTCCCCTCTGCCTACAAAATACATGTGAGATTCCCACTGGTTTGGAATTCTACTACACCTTCAAAGCAACAAGTGTGCATAACAATACTTCACTCTCACTGGTTTGGTGCACTTCCCCTCTACCAACTAGCTAATCATGTGCACTCCCCCAGCCCTTAGAGCTCTACCCCAATTATCCTACTCTCCCTAGGCCCTATTTGCCATTTAATGCTGCTCGAATCCACACTTTCCTAGCTACAATTATCTTCCCTAAATGGATATAGCTGCTCCGTCCTCTTCAAACACCAACCACCGAATGTTCTGAGTTTCTACACGCCTGCCCTTTGATAGACACAAGATTAAACCTATTAAAACCTCTTTCTCGTACATTAGGAAAAACCAATAAAGTTTGACCCATTGGAAATTCTAGGGGTTTGTATTTTGCAGGAACCATCCAGGCCATGCCTAAAAGCAGTTCTGCAAATAGGTTCTGGGTTCGTCCCTTTTTGCCGTGTTTCAGAGATGGACTTGTTAATGGACTCATTTATTTGAAAACCAACACTCCACTACAGCACCTTGAGAAGATGTTTCTGGAACCTCCATGGTGGCTTGCTGTTGTAAGGGGAAGGTTGTAAGGCTTCAATCTATTGTATTGCAGTTTAGACTAGGAGAATAGATGAATAAATGTGATCTTCATAGCAGGGGAATTGACCTACTCAAACCTGTAATGCTTTTGATTCTGTTCATCATGGAGAGCTTGTAAAAGAACTGAAACACCACATGAGACTTGAGTCAGTTCAGTAAACTAGGTAAACCTTCAACATACCATAGTTTGAGACCAGGTTCATCCACCTGCCAAGGTAAACACCAACATCACTCAAATCCCTAATGGGAGTTCATCCACCTTAACACCATAAGCCAGTCCTGAAAGTTCTGTGAAGTGTCCCAATGGTGATATGTCAGCAAATACATGTGGCCCATCCAATGGAGAAGTAGGTGATAGGGTAGTGCCACAGGGATCTCTTCTAGGAATGCCACTCCTGTGTGCAATCATAAGTGATGTTTAAGAGGAGTGTCACTATATGGAGTTATTTAGAAAGTATGCCAATATCTTGGATGCTAGATGTTCCAGAGTGAGTGGAAAAATTAGGTGTGATTTATGTGCAATGGAAACTTGAATGCATAAGAGTGTGCCCCATAATAATAATACAATCCAACATGGTAAAGAAATCCTGACCGTGACAGGATGGCAGGTGAGATACCCAATCAGATGATCTTACTCTGGAGAAACAGGAAGTGCAGGAGGAATGATGAGTGCCTAGGAAGAGATAGAACTGGAAGAGATAATACCTCATATATGTTTCCCTATGTCCTTTCTTTTTAATGGCTTTTAATTTAAATCTTTCCTACTGTTCCTTATTTTGCTCGACTGAGAACCTCAGATAGAAGCACACACATATTCTGGAGATCACTTTGAATACCATATAAGGACCAATTCAAACCTCCAGTCACCACTTTTGGGGAATGATATACTCTATAGTTTTTGTTATCTTGAAACAGTTATGAAAATGTTATTAATACTCTGTTATGAATTATATTAAAAGGTAATGCAAATACAATTGATAAGAGCCTATAAACAAATAGAATAAGCATCTACTGCTTATTCTATGGTCAATACAAATGACATTGCTCCTAAAATAATACCCCTTTACATCACCCTTGGTACTGACATGCCACACATCTTCCAATTAAATCATGAATCCTCAGCTACCCATAAACAAGAACAAGTTACCATGACAAATGTTGAAATGCGTATGCAAAAAGTGGGCCACAAGTCACACCACAGTAAGCCAAGGATAACACTGAAATTGGGACAACAATATGCTCTTACATGTAAGAGAAAATACAAATACTCATACTCATAAAGGGGAGACCCAATCATGAATACCTGGTGGAGATATTCTACTGGACCCACAACAATGGACAACACACACCTCCACAGAAGAAAAATCAGATGCAACAATTGATGGTAACTACGCAGATACTTGGAGGAACCTGGTGCCTGCTGAACCGTACATATCCCCAAGCAACATACCATCCCAGACATGATATGATATGATAGGTTATTTATAACGCGCTTAATACCCAGAGGTTTCCAAGCGTGGACCCGGGGATCAAACCTGTGGTGCTCCGTGTCATCTTGCTTCCAAGGCGAGCACATTGCCCCTGAGCTATCCTCCCGAGACATGGACTTGAACATGCCTCTCCCACTTTCCACTTCAGTCCTCATTACCACCTTCACACCCCTCTTTCACCTTAAACTGGAGCCATCAACCAACCAAGAGACTTGCAGAACCAGCTTGCTTGCTCAAATAGCACTCATAACAGACTCATGACTCTTTGCTGTTCCTTTATCCCAGAATATTGCATTCCCACACCTACCCATGCTCATAGGTTGAAACCCATTAGAACACAATAGAGCATTACACCTGGGGCCCACATGGCAACACAAACCTATGTGCTTAATGACTAGGTTCTCACCGGCACTCAGACAGTGGACACTTCGGAAATGTGGACTCATCAAAACACCAGGATTCATAGTTTGAATTTTCCTCTTGTCCCATGAACTCCAGACCTGATCTCTTGCAGTACCTTGTGCCAAAAGGCCGTCAAAATGGCAGAAGTGCTTAATACTGCCAAGTGACATTACATTACACTACATACGTTATTTAAAAAAAGTTAGGCAAGAACACATCTGTGTGCCTTATTGCTCATGTGTGTGCCTTATTGCTCATGTGCACTGACCCATAACGGTAGACTGCAGAGAATTGGCCACTAGCACATTTTGTATTTTGAAATCAGCTCAATCCCCTCTTAACCACTTGGCTTAATTGTGAGATGACTGTAAAGACTGGAGGGGGGTGTCTGTACTCCTGCTTTCTATATGGCAGAGGAGAGGCACAGAGGACCCCAGCCAAGATTCTCTATTATTGGTAACGTAGTCGAGCAATCAAGGCCTAGCTTCTCAGGAGGTGATACAGGCTGGTTCTTAAGTACAGTGCAATCCCCAAGCCCCCACAAAGGAATGTCCGCACACTGTATTAGTTAAAACACAGTCTTTATATAATTAAGTTCAAGGTTATGTGCACAATCACAATAACTCACTTTGTGCTCAGTAAATCTACAATGGCAAATATATACAGGTCTAAGTGGTACCACAATTATTATTAGATTTCATTAAAATGCATCAACTGTACTTTGGTTAAATGTCACACAAATCACTTAATAAAGATAACCAACAATAGACATAGGAGGAAAAGCAGTTGGTTAGAACAATTGGCAGAATAATGGCCACTACCACTCGACACAGTTCTGTGTGGAGATCCCCCCACCTGGGCAACCTGTAAAATAAAGATATATCACAAGCCCAGTCCATAGATTGTTCAATTAGTCTTATTTCCTTCTGCAATGTTTCTACCACCCCAATGTACCTGGAATAGCAGAGTTTAACGACGAGTCGTCGATGGATCCTTCTTGAGAGGCTCCCTTTAAAGCAGGAGCCATGGATTGTTGAGATCCCTTGAAGAAAGTGAACTCAGTGTCGAGGCAACAGCTTTGTTCCCAGCTGTGCTCATCGACGACAGTGCAAAGACGTCCTGCAAGGAAGAGGCATGCGGGGCACCTCAATGTTGATAGTTCAGGGCCACAAAGCGTTTATGAAGAACTGCGACCTAGCAAGGGCGTTGAGTCGTCCGGCATCTCTACCGTCTTAGTGTGGCGGGAAACCCACTGGTGGATGCTCCTCGGCGTGTCAACACCTAACAAAATATGTCCCCACAGGTTGTAATCTGTCGGTGATATGGTATATCTATTACCTATGTACACCTCATTTTCTCTGAACCAAAAAAGCAGAAAAGTTTTGCAGAAAAATTGTTTCAGGCCAAAGGATCACTACTTTCCGAGTGGACTAATCCGTAGTTCCAGATGGTGTCCTGATTTTATCTATCTGATCAAAATAACATCTTACATGTGCATCATGTCATTGTCAAAAATCATATCCTTCAGTTTTATCACTTAACTGAACATAAGCTCTAACCAGAGACTTCCAAAATGTTTTTCATTATTTAATATAAAACATAAAACAATCTTTTGTACATGAGCCTCAATAGTATTTTACAAACAATATTTTGCAATGTTCTTTTTAAAGTGGGCTCAATTTCAAGTACATAACACATCACAAAAAAGCAAACAACATCTAAATGAATCCTAAACCATAAATCACAATGATAATTGAAAACAAATGAGACAGGAAAAAGGAAAAACTGCAAAATTAGAAAAAACAAGAAAAGAAAAAAAGGAAAAGCTTTCCATTGAATGGACAAATTCACTGAGTGTCGCTGAGGTTAAAATCCTCTCCTATCCAAAGGGATATTATTAGATTACTCAGTTTCCACCCTATTTCAATTATGAAAGTCCACAAGTATATATTTCAAGGGTGCCAAAAAGTTATTGTTCCTTCTGGGGATTGGAGGTAGATGGCTAGTGTAGATTAGTTCATGTATTCACTACGTATGCAGCCTGACCTTAAGAATACAGGCACAGGCACCAGCCCTGGGCGCTGCAGAAGTCAACCAGGCGTGGTACAAATACGTTTTGGTGTGATGATCAGAAAACGCCTTCCTCAGGACCGAAGGTCAGATGTGTAAGAAATGAACCCCTAAAAAAATGGAAAAAGTTCAAGAATAAAACACAACCCAAAAGTCACTGGTATGATGTTAAACAGACACCAGTGCTGTCCCAGATTAAATTCACATGAGGAACTAGATGTGATAAATTGGAGACAAATAGTCAGTCTGGTGACTGAATGCAAAAAAGAGGGAGAGAAAGAGAAAGAATATACACCAAATCAAAATGTGTGGCGATTTAAAGGGTTTGTGCTTCCAGAGAGCAGAAAAAGATGTACTTTCTTCTCCAAAGAGAATGAATAAATATATCAATAGGTTTAACTTGCCACACTAGAATCTCCTCATAAGATCAAGTCCCTTATAAAGGCAAGAGTAAAGCGAGAAGAACAGAAAAGGTAGTACAGTTGCGGTCAGAGCACACACAGAGTGTGCCCAAATCTAAGAGGGGTTATTTACCTCAAATGGGGCTGAAAGCAGATGGCTAATGTCACAGTACAGCAATCCTCAATGAAAGCACAGAAGTGTCGTCTCACTGGGAGTCACCGGGGCTCACTGTACCAGATGTAGTCAGCAACCAGTCCGATTGACTAAAGGGAACATATAAACATGTTGGTCCCTACAGTCGCCCTAAGTCTAGAAAAAGCCTAGTCTGAAAAAACATTCAGTATTATCAGGTCGAAAAGTTGAACAAGTGGAAAGTAGCTATAGCTGGTGTTGCAGACAGACGATCACATAGATGTCTGCGTGTTCTCATTAGCACCCATGTCCCGGTTGTAGCAATACAGGCGTCTAAAGGGAAAGCGTAAGCAAACGCAAAGCGTTATTTCGGAAGTGTGCTATCTTTGTAAGATGCCCACATTGTTTTAATAAAGGCTGTAAACAATTGTTGACAGGGAGCAGGTGCTTACAGAGCCAGTGAGTTAGAATTTGGTTATTTGCTTCATTGCAGCCGAAAGACGATCGTGGAAGCGGCCAACACAGAGAGAAAAAGTTGCCGTGTAGTGGTCGGAGATCATAGAGTTGATGAAACGTAGGTCTAGCTGGCCACGTTTCTATGGTGATGCACAGCACGAGCCGCGGCCTGTGTCACAGAGAGTGCGCCATTGGGGTAGATGGTGGCAGTACATGGAAAAACGCCCTCCAGAGGACATGCTCTCTGTAGTGAAATGAGTCAGAAAAGGAATAAGGGATCTAAGCAGCATTCACACCTAGAGCAAATATTACCAATTTGGTATGTGCCAAGATGTTATTGTGCTAGTGTCCCCCAACTGCTATTAATGGAAAAATGCAGTAATCCAAAAAAAGGGGGGGGGATAGATATGGCACGGGGTATGAATCAGTGACCAGTACAGTTGTGATTATATGCACGTGTGAACAGTGTGGTCCCTGTAGTGGCCTGTATATATAGGTGCCTGCATCAGTGACCAGTACAGTTGTAATTGTGTGCATGTGTGAACAATGTGGTCCCTATAGTGGCCTATGGCTCTGAAAAGTTAAGTATGGCAGTGTATCCAGGTACCTGCATCGTGAGCTAAGACTGCAGTGGGTGCAGCATAATAGCACTTAACTCAGGACAGGCTCCCATGATGGAAAAAGCTGAATTAGGTGGATGCCTAGGTTCATGGCTGAAATTGGTAGGCGGGAGCTTCTTCATTAAGTCCTCTTGATTTATCAAGGGTTTGCAGACGATGAATCCATCTGGATTCTTTGTTGTTCAATGCTCTCTGTAAATTGGAGCTATTTTTCACAACATATATCACCCACCATTGGATGTCCTCAGGGGAATGAGCAAAAAGCATCATAGTGAGATGCCATAGGTGCTTGATGGTTTTTGCATCTAATACTTGATCGATGGTCATTAATTCTTGTGTGGACTGGTCTAGTGGTCTGACACACATATCTCAGTCCACATGGACATTGGATGCAGTATATCACATTTGCTGTCTTACAATTGGATAAAAAACATATATCCCATGTTCTCTCCTGAATTTTAAAACTAGACATTTTCTTAGTATATTTGCAGGAATGGCAATTTCCACAAGGGAAATGGCCTAACAATGGTCGAAGAATTCTGTGACTTGTGTTAGGCATGCCATGGCTTGTTGAATGCACCAATTTGTCTCTCAAGTTCCTCGATCTCTTGAAGGCGAACAAAGATTTGCCTTTATCTTGGAGGCAATTGTTCACCATTGGCCAATATTTCAAAAGTGTCTTTTTGATTGCAAATGATTGTACGCTATAGGTTGTAACAAATGTTATGCGATTCTGAGTCTGACTTCTGGAACTGGGTTCCAACAGATTCTCCCTAGGGGTAAATCTCACTCTTTTGAGGGAGTGAGATACCAGTTTCTTCAGATAGCCCCGTTCTTTCAGATCACTGGCTAATTTGTTGGCGTGTACATAGTAGTCAGCAGTCTCTGTACAGTTCCTTCTGAGTCTGAGAAATTGACTAAAAGGGAAATTCTCTTTAAGGGATCTTGGATGAAAGCTCTTGAAGTCCAGGAAAGTGTTTCTGTCCGTTGTTTTTTTGTATAGGGAACAGGCCAGATTGTCCCACTTTGACTTGAATGCATGAGTCCAGGAAATTGATTGATGATTTAGAGTGTTGCATCGTGAATTTGATGGTGGCCCTTGGCAGTTCAGGTAAGCAAAGAATTCCCGTAGGGACTCGCTGTTACCCCTCCACAAAAAAAATCACGCCGTCAATGTATCAATACCACTTTCTAATGTGAGGTTTGTAGATATTATTATCTGAGAGGATGTGTCTCGTCTCAAAGGCTGCCATAAACAAAATCGCAAGGCTGGGAGAAAAAAGGCTGCTCCCATTGCCATGCCTCTTGTTTGCAGATAAAACTGTCCCGAATAGACAAAAAAATTCCTTTGTAATGCGATAGTCATCAATTCAAATATGAAGGCCACTGGGACCCTGTGTTGGGTGGCCTGATTTTGAGGAAAAGATGGACTATCTCTATTGCCTCCTCGTGTCAACGGCCTGGCCTTCTCCGGCGAGATAAGGCGGGCGGCAGTGCAGATGAGCGCGTCCGTGAATCAAATGTTTTAGGCAAAGGAGCGTTGCGGCTCCGGTCATTGGTGGCACGGCGTCAAGCGGTCCCCACTTCTGGGCAACACGGCTTTGACGGGCCTCCAGCGGTTATAGAAAACCTGCGAACCCTGTTCGATGTCGATGGACGGAATGTTCGGTGTTTATCTTCATTCACCTCAGCTTCCCCGTCTTCGGTCGGCAGCCTGTCGAGGGTCTGACTTCCAGGGAGGTTCGGCAAAGGTTAGCGGTGCTCAATGGTCCCTCGGAGCATGGAAAGAGGGCACCTAACCAGGTCCTCTCTTGGATCAGTCTCGACGTCATGGCGGCTTTCGGATTTCGGTGAAGGGAGACAGCAGTCAACCTTCTTCTTCAGGCTTGGTTTTTGAGATCAAGCGTCAGTTTCAGCTTCAGCTTCTGAATGAATTCTAGCAGTGAGAGGCCCCCAGATATACTAGTTGATCTCTCATTTATTCTGCTGGGTCACACTCAGGCAACCAATCACTCAGAAGGGCATTCAGCAGTCAGTCAGCCAATCAGGCATACAGTGCTTTCAGGCCATTCTCCTCCCTCTCAGACACTCACAACAAGGAATGTGTATTGGGTCAAGTACCCAGCCATTCAACACTACACGCTGCATTCATACCAGTTCCGGGTAGGGCTCTCTCAGTCATTGTACATCATACTAGAAACCAGACATCCACAACAAGAAGTGCATATTGGTCACACACTCCATTCACCCAGGTCCCACCCACAGGGTGTACCCACAACATACAGTCACTGGGAAGGCTCCAGCCAGTCTGGCCTGGACTTCACAACAACACCATATATGGAACTTCCACCCCACAGCCATTCAGGGGGAAGGGACAGAGTCAAGGCTTCCCTGGACTTTGGGAAAACAAGGTCACATGGAATAGAAAGAAAGAGGCCACAGGGGCCATCTTGTTTCCTATCAGGAATCAACTGATTCCAATGGTAGGGCCTGGGTATCCCAAAATGGAGGATACTCAGAGCATTCTAATTTTATTTTTGTCTTCTTCCCCCGCACCTCGGGCACTTGCAAATCCTTCAGAGCTGAGCTGTGCATTTTATCTTCAGGGCTCACAGTTGCTCCCATACTTCTCATCTTCTCTCCAAAATCCACTGCCATCCCATTCAGTAATGTATCAAATTCAAAATGATATGCATTGTTTTTTAATATATCCGTGGTAATTCCCCTTGTTGTCTTTCCTACAAAATCTCACTCTATTCACCTTCTAGATCTCTCCACTCTTCCTCTCACATACTTCTCACAGTTCCCAGACATTGCTTCTCTTGTAAAGTAGGCCTTTTGTTTTCAGTTCTGGCCTTCTGACTCTGGAACACTCTTCAAGTATCTAAAGGCAGCTGCTCCCCCTTTCCCATTTTTAGGAGTAAAGTGAAGACCTGGCTGTTTAACAAAGGTTTCAACTGCTAATCGTTAGCTTCCTTTAACAGTTTTATCCAAGAGCACTTTTCGTGGTAAACAGTCACTTCATAAATGGGCGAAAAACAGGGAAATACTAAAAAACTCATAATGAGGCCACAGCTATATTAAAACATGTATATAAATAACAATGCATTATTGTTTTACATAAATAAATTTCAAATCCAGTCACATTTAAATTCTCCCACACAACACCATGATCTATAACTTGGTTCTCAAAACCTCAGACTATTTGAATCCTTGAACAACCCAACATAAACAGAAGCGAGATTACTTAATCCCTGGCTGCCCCTGAAGCAGCACAGATAGGCTGGTGCCTTGCGGGCCCTTCTGCTACACCAAAGAGGACCTCTGGTGTGCACAATTTACAAGGTGCCATTTGTACCGGGGGCACTTTAACTTAATCTAGCCCCCGGTTTTCATGATAAGAGTGGGTGTTACATTTGAGGGCAAGCTCTTATCCGAATGGTACAAGAGAGAACTGAGAGTGAGAATCATCATGGGACTTACCCTACTCGTTCAAGTGATACGAAAGAGTACAGAGAGAGTGAGATCCATTACAGGACTCATCCTACTCATCCCAGTAATAGCAGAAATAAGACGAAGATCTGGAACAAAATAAAGACAGGCTCTATTTCCCCAGTGGTACTAGAGAAAGAGACACTTTCAGAGATACTTGAAAAAAGCACAATAAATGAAACTCAAAGACCAAGAACGCCTAGGAAGAGGACTTTACAAAGTCTAGAGAAAGGGGAACCAGGGAGTTGGAAAAGTTCCATAAGGAACAGGGGGAGTTAATGCAGCAAATAGCCAAAAATGATCCAAGAATTATATGTAAAAGCCAGGGAAGACTTTCCACGAGAAGGGAGTCATTCTCCCAGGCTTTAGCTGTTTTGTCTTAGTGGTAGTGTTACTGCAGCTTAGTTTTGGACGCAGAACAGACTGTTTCTTTCGACTTCACAACAGATGACGAGTACCCTAGTTAATTTTGTTAGGGAGGGAAATCCATAGATTAGGGATAGTGATGCATTTTATTTATCATTTCAATAAAACATCTGTATGAATGCCAAAAACTGGTCTGTCTCCTCCTTTTGACCTACCACACTTTCCATGTTCCTGAAAGGGTGAGGTTAGGCATCAATTCTATTTCATAAAAGGAGTGATGCTAACCTCCCCAAAACCTCTGCAATAATCACTCTCTGTCAGAGCTGCCCTTCCTCCTCCTCACCTGATTCTTCTGCGGACAAAGGAGGTGAAGGATCTTCCAGGGGTTCCACCTATTTATTTCTCCAAGTGTTTCTTCTCTCCTTTTACAGATACGGCCGGCCACAAAGGGAAGCCACTATGCCTGACTTTGAGACTGCCTAGACAAAGGGACTCTCCCCCGGAACAGCAGGGTTAGGGGAAAAAGCCTGGATGGCTCAAAAAAACCCTGCGTGGTGGTTAAGCTGGCTCCAATCATTAAGTAGAATTGCAGAGCGATAGAATGTTCCAAAACATAGAGGGCAACAGTATCACAGAAAGGAGAAGTAGTGCCTGGAGTGTGCAAGACTGGAGAAGCACTGTCAGGGGATGAGAAGTCTGACTGAAGGAAAAAGAATGGGAATCCAGAAAAGAGGGATAGCGTTCGGAGGAGAGAAAGAGAGAGAGAGTGAGAAGGCCAGAGCTGCGGGGAGCAAGGTACCGAAAAGGACAGAGCAGAAGGCTCAAGAGGGAAGCCAAAGAAAGCTGAGCGGGGTGCTCGAAAAACATGAAAACAACATATGGCCCAAAGAAAGCAACGGATTACAACCCTCAGAGGGAAAGCCATTGACTGAAGGTATACCCTCTGGCAGTGACCATCTTAGACCAGACTAGACCGTGGGCAACATTTCAGAAAAGACATGGCGGCAGAGTACCCACTTACTCCAGAGACACCAGGAAGTGCGAGCGTTGACATTCTCTTGGGCTTTGGGGGAAAGGTTTTCTCAAAAGTATTGTACAAGCAATTACTTGCTTGATCTACCTCTACGGAATCTAGGATAATTCCCAATAAGCAGGTCAGTTTTGTTAAACAGGACCCCATCTTCATAAATGCACCTTCGTTGTAGCAGTAAGTATTAACTAAAGATAGTGGGTCTCTTTTTTGCAGTTTTATAGATTTTGTAACTGAATTTGCAGTGTGAATCTTTTCCAGCTCTGACACCAATTGAGAGACTGAGGTATTCCAAGTTTGTGGTAGCCCTATCCTTCTACACCTGAGTTCAGGCTGGGGAATATAGATCTCATGCTCGGTCCTGTAAGATACACACAATATCGTCTAAAGGAGGGGCGTGCATGCCCCACCCCCACTTTTTAATTTGTAAATTTCGGATATACCCAAATCTTTGAGGCTAGTCAGATCCTTTCCACTCAGGTTTGATTATGCATCTGCGACTCCTTGGCGACAGAGATGGCCATATCTTCTTTGATTGTGCTTTTGTTGCCTATCACTGTCATATATTGTGATAACCACTGATCCTGCTGGAACACCTCGCTCTATCTATTATCTCCAGCCCGGTACTGACATGGTTCTCTTCCTTCTTGTCAGATAGAGTACAAACTCTATCTCTCTTTCCTTTTCACTCAACCTCTGTATCTCTGTCCTCTGGTGTTCTGCAGGGCTCGGCCTTGTCCCCTATTCTTTTTAATATATACATGCAACCTCTGGTTGGTTTAATTCACCCTCACAGCTTCAGGTGTTACTCATATGCAGATGACACACAGATCCTCATCCAGCTCAATTGTCTGCATGCTGACACGTCATATCAGTTCAGGAGTTGCCTGGAGGCAGTGGGGGATTGGATGAGCTCCAACCAGCTTAGATTGAATGGGGACACGAAAGAGGTACTCATGGCTGGACCTCTGTCTGCTGCTGCCCTGTGGACTTCTTCTTTCTTGCTTTGCTCCTTGGGACACTATCCCTCTCCAGTGAGGGACCTGGAAGTGAAGCTGTCCTCTCTTGATGGAAGCTGAAATTGGCACTGTTTGTCAGGGAGGAGCTATACAGCTAAACAGGGGCATTGCTAGGTTTGTAAAAGATTCGGGGCTAAAGCCTACTGCAAGTTTGGATGTCACATAACTACATGATGTGAACGCACGTGCTGCGTTGCGATTTCAAGTGTTAATATTCCAAACTATACTGCTCAGAATACTCATTTGGAAGCCCAGACCATTAGCCTTACCAAAGACCCGACCCTGGTTGTTTTTGGGGAATGGTTTCATCTAGCTGGGGTGGGATGTGAAATCAGTCTGTAGTTTTGTAATTTTAGGATTCGTATTTTTCTGAAATTTCAAATAGGAAAGAAAAATACTAGTCACACAATCCAAAGGGGGAAAACATGGCTATGACTGGTGTCCTTGACACAGAGAAGGCAATACACATGGCATGGCAGACAGACAGAGGGACGTCACTGAGAAGCCAATGCAGGCTGTAAGAGAGATGGTGCGGGAGGCAGAGACAGTGCCACATGGATGACATATGCCGAATGAGAAAGAGAGACGTGGCAGGTTCTTCTAAATCGGCACAGGTTATGCTTAGCAACAAAAGTATTTGTGTCCAGATTCAAATATTTGGGAAACTCAAAATATGCCATGTTGATAATTGAAAAACCTCTGTTGCTTCAATTTGCAGAAACATACCACCATGTCTCGTGGACAGTTGTCAGTCATATTTTGGCATTTTTTGTAAGTAGGACATAAGAACCTGCCAAACTATAGCAGAGCCAGACTCATTCGGAAGCAAAGCTTCTCCTTTCACTAGAATCCATCCGTAAGCACGGATTTGTTACTTGCCTGTGCTGCAGTCACAGGCCTTTTGTCAAATCTTTATAAGTCTCTATTGTCAGTCTAACATAAAGCTTGCATTTTTTTGTGCAAAAAAAAAGGCAAATGTATCTAATAATTTTAAAGTTGAAAGCGTGTTGTCAGGCACATAAAATGGGAGGCTAGCAAGATTGTGTTGGTTGTATGTTTCAGTGTTATGGAAGAGGAAGCACGTTGAGCTATTTTAATATGTTCCCGACAACCTGTGCACACTTGTCATCACTTCCTCTTTGTGTCATGTCTTTCATCTACCCTTTAAATAATGTTCTCCTGGATTATGTTGATTCTGCTCTTAACGCTTGCTACTGGAAGCATTATCTGAATGTTGCTAATACACTCTGGTAGTTCAAGAGTTAATCTGGGCCCGTTCTCACAGTTTCTCTCAGGAAACAATCTGCCCTCAGAGTTTCCTGGCCTGTTTGCAAGTTTATACTGCTACCCCAAACACAACTCCCCCCCACCCTCCTGGCCTGTTTGCAAGTTTATACTGCTACCCCAAACACAACTCCCCCCCACCCTCCATTACACCACAGACCTAATGTACCATGACATGGACGCCTCAACTCTCTTTTCCCACTCATGGATACATTGGCACATTTTGGGAATTAATTCCAAAGCACAATTGCAAATAGGAATCGGAAACTAACTTCCGATTCGGAAACTAACTTCCGATTTGGGCACCATTAAAGGCTCATTGTTGAGTTTAAGCGGAGGAAGCCATTCATTATGAAGTGTTTCGTAAACACGTGTTTTATTAGCAACCCGGGCAGTATTGTATGGATTTTAAGAAGCGGAAATCGTGACAGGCTCCAAAAAACATTGTCATGGTGTACAAACATTGCAGACAAACCTAAACATCTATAAAGAAACAAACCATGTCAAGGCAGAAGCAGGATCCTAGAGGAAAATCAGTCCAGACACATAGATGTTCTTTGATCAAATAATGGACACCATATCGCTTCCGCCCCTAATTACATTTCCATTAGGCAATTATGGTCTGATCGTAATGTGCAGCCTTTTCTCCAGTACCGTTATGCCAATTGCATGCACATGATCGTGAATCCCAATTGCATGCACATGATCGTGTATCCCAATTGCACATGCACATGATCGTGTAGGGCTCTTGATGGAAAAATAATAATACGTTCTCTTCGCATAGAAATGTGAAAATGTGATGCACTCAAACGTGGTCCTAGCTGAGGTACCGAGGTCAGAAAGGGGCGCATAAAAGCACTTGGTCACTAGAGGACAACGCCTTGGGTGGCTTTTCAGCCAGGGAGCTGCTTCGGGCCAGTCACCTTGCCCAGGGATCTACTGACCGACTGTATTCATGATAATTTAAAAGTATAATCGCACATCCTAGTGAGAAAAGATCCTTCACGTCCCGAAGGCCTTACGAGCCCAAGGAAGCAGGCTCCATCCTGCTGCAGTCGCAGGGGGACCTATTTCCTTTTGGCTCATGCATCCAATGATTTGGCAAGTCAAACCTCGCACGAAGGAAACGATGCCACCTACCTCCTATTGTAGCAATGCGGGTGGGACACGCAGCCAGGTTGGCAGCTCGGAGCTCGCTCGCAGAGAGCACTGTCTGCAGGCATGACACGGGCGTCGCTCACACCTGCTGCATATGCGAGACACTAAGGGCACATGCATTTGATAGCTGGGTGGTGGCCCTCTACAATGCGCAAGCGCAGCCACGGACAGCAGCAACACGATTAGATGCAGGCCAGGAGGCAGCGATGCTCGTGTGTTTTTGATTCCCATTTGATTTATTGATTACATCATTTAAATGGGATCTTATCACAAAAGTTGCTGTCTCGAATCTACCCGTGCCGTGTTTATAACTGAAGCAGAATTGATTTGACGATGACAGCACTATTGCAGGTATGTTAGCTCAGAGCTAGCCTTTGGTTGTAGCCCCCTGATCTTCGAAGGATCCGTGGCTATAGCCCCCCCAGTACTCCTAGCGGCGCAGCTAAAAATACTTCAGAAAGTCCTTTCCTTCCTTCCAAGATATCTTCATGCACCAGTGGTAGCCTCCCTGGTAATGAGCCGCCTGGATTACTGCAATTCACCGTATTTGGCGCATTCTCTGTATCTTATCAGTCACCTTCAGCGACTCCAGAATCTAGCGGCCTGGGTGGCTACTGGCTCACCTTATGGTACTTATACTACACCTATCTTTGTAACCTTCTTTGGCTCCCGCGGACAAAATGCATTGAATTACATTCTTTCTTTGTCATCCATTGTGCCATACATGGACTGGGAGCTGAATACCTTCGGGTAAAATGTCAGCTTTATGTTCCTACCCGGGCTCTCCGTTCCATGGACGGTTATCTTCTGGTGATTCCACGCTACAGATTGGTTCAAACTGGCAGAGATACATTTCGGTTGCGGCCACCAAGCTGTGGAATGCACTGCCACGAGACGTCTGAATTATAGGGAATCATCTTATGTTAAGGTCCATCTTGAATTTTTTTTAATTTTAGATACACATCTGCATTATCTACTTGGATTGAACTATTAGCACCAACCTGCCTCTGGTGAATGTGTGTTCTCTAATTGTTATAACATAACATAACATAACATTTAAACCCCCTTATTATTAAATATATTTAAGACCATGAAATGTTGATAATTATCATGGTGTCTTTGTAGATACTAAATTAACCTGGAAACCACTGGAAACTGTTGGTCAAAGAATACATGTGGGCCAGGCCTTCTGATATGTGTGTGTGTGAATTAAGAAGTTTGAATCATTATTTTGAAAACATGCCCATGAATCCCTTCCTCGGTGTGAAACTTACCGTTGGCGAACTACAGTTGAGAGGAACTTTTCTGCAATTGTCCCGGAATTCCAGTCCCTGTGTGCAAAGCAGTGCCTGTGGGGGTGTCCCCCTTTGAACTACTGTGCATAAAGCAGTTGGGTAGCACTGAAGTGCACATAAAACGTACAAAAATGTATTTCATCACAACATACAGCAGCGATGCGAAAATAATCAAAGGAATCCTGCAAAAACATTGGAACATTCTCAAAACTGATGAAAATGTGAAAAAACAGTTAAATGCTAAACCTACAATTACATTTTGTAAAGCTCCGAGAATAAAGGAACAAATAAGTCCCCATTCTTTTAGACCAGAACAGCCGAAAACCCTGTGTAGTTTCTTTAATCTGCAACAACCAACTGGAGTCTATCGATGTGGAAATCGCAAAATTTCCCCAATACGGAAAATGGGATGAAGAGTCTTAATTTACTGAATGGTAAAACTAGAAAAATTGTACCATACATCAACTGCAATAGCAAGTTTGTAGTCTATGGCATTAGATGAATATGCAGCAAAATGTATATAAGAATCACAATTAGAGTATTAAAACAGACAACTCGACCACCTAAGAGTGATCAGAAACGAGAATACCAGATCCCTATGGCAACACACTTTTGTACAGAAAATGAAATAGATCTCATTAGGTTTTTCGGACTAGAAAAAGTTCAAATGCCCACAAGAGGAGGCAATAGAGAACTATTGTTGAGAAGGAAAGAAGCAAAGTGGATCTGCCTTATGGATATGTGCAACACTGGCTTCAATTCAGATGATGAGATGTTCGATTGGCTCTAAGAAGTGAAAGACCCTGAACTGGGGCAAATGTTAAAATGAAAGAAATATATGCATTGGTTCATCTATTTGTTAATATGAAAGGATTGTTCATTCGCTTAAATATACATTGTTTGAATACCATGACAAAAGATAGCATCATATGTTCACAAAAAATGTAAAACATTTGAAAGGATATAAAAAGGCAGTAACTAGCGAGTGATAGTTTCCCGTAACAGATTTAGACTCAAAATGGCCGCGGCACGCCAAAACCTAATTATGTCATCAGGTAGAAATACGCGATGACTTCATTCCGTCCACGGTTAAAAGCCTGCTGAAAATGAGAGAGCCTTTTTTATTTAATTTATTTTTTGAATAAATCATTAACTATTGAAGCTAGAATATTTGGCAGTAAGGTTACATGTATAGACTATATACAAAGTTTGAATTAATTATTTTGAAACCAACTATTTAGTAATTATTATTGAAGTCATAGTTTCTAGTGTATTAACACAATGCCTTGAAACTAAAAATATAAATACAAGCATCAGCATCTCTCAACCTGTTGAAAACAAATTATTTTCTTCACTTGAAAGGAAAAGGTAAACATTGTCCAGAATACAGTTCTGAATAGACCTAATTTGAATTAGACTATGAGTATGTGTGCATTAATAGACAACAAAAACATATTACAAATGGTTTATTATTTGATCACTTCAAGGATTACTAGGTAACAGAAGAAATATTTAAGAAAAAGGATAAAAGTAAAAAATAATGACTTTGCATCAATTCCCACACTAAAAAAGGACATGGTAAGTTACCTACACAAGTCACCATAAGAGTTTTTTTTTTCTTTTGGGGGGCACTGAGGAACCTTCCATTCAGAAATGTGTATGTAATACTATTGTTTAATTTAATTTTGTTTTTAGACTCTCTCATGAGGATCCATGTTACATGCATGGTGAAACACGTGTTGAGAGGAGAAATATAGTAACACGTAATAGTGAAAGAAAGGAGAAATTTAGTAACATGGAATAGTGAAAGAGAGGAGAAAAACTGTAAAACGCAACTGTGAAAGAGCCATTAAGGAAAATTGATAATATCTGGTGCCAAACCAGAATAAGAAATAAAAAAAGTATTATTGAAGCACACAACTACTGCCTGGACAATGTGATGTGTATTAACAAAAAAGCGTTCACCCTAACAACAAGGCACTGCAACTGGCGCACACCAACAGATATCATTTGAGAAAACATAATGAAACGTGCCTTTGGCGAGCTACCATTGAGAGGAGATTTTCTGCGATTGTGTCAACTGCCAGTCCCAGTGTGCATTTATAACTGGAGGGACAGCCCTAGAGTCGGACAGGATATAGTGGGCTGAATGATCAAGGTATGTATACATTGGGTGGTCCTGTCCTCCCTACATTTTTATGCTGCTAACGATTTGAGGCAGTAAATGATTCAACCTTCCTAGGTGCCCCATGCAAAGGTACAAGGATCCAAAACATGGGGTGAGAAAACAACCATTAGCAATGTTTGGTTTTTGTGGTAGCCTTTTTTATTTCTTAAATGGCTTTTTCTTGTAAATTTTGTAAAAACAAGCATTAAATTAGAATCAAATGTATAGGAAAAGAGGAAAGCATGGAAAGCACAGTCAAGCACCAAGATTTTAACATTACATGATTCAATCAAAAACTGGTCAAGAGCTGTGTTGTGTAAACAAAAATGAGGTTAGCAGTTTTCTGAATGAACTTTTCACATATCTGCATATGTAGTGTGCAGAAACTCCTTGTGTTTAACAAAAGAATGGGTTAGAGGTGTATGTAATATTACTTCATATCAATCACAACCTCTTGGTTACAATGCTGTCCAATATTGTATTTGAAATCGGATACTTTGCATATAGTAATCTAGATGAATTATTTTCACTCCTGTGTTGAAGTAGTTCTAATAATAATGGCCAGCCAGGGCTGGTCCAAGACCGAGAGAGACTGGTGTGTATGGCAGTTGTTGCAGAGGTGTCTCCCTTTGAACTGCCGTCCATTAATCAGCTGGTTAGTGCTGAAGTGGCACATAAACTGCGCAGCAGCGACGCACACAAAGCACATCACTGTCACGCCCTCAGGCATCATGGCGGAGCCTGGCAGTGGAGTGGATGCATGTCCAGACGTTATACATCTCGTGCCTGTCCCTCAATCCCTGGAAGATGTAGAACTGGTAAGAATCGTGAAAGATACAGAAAAAGCAGATGCAGGCAAATGTGCATATTACCTTAGGGCATCCTAGAACTTGTATTCTGTTTCAGTTTTCAGTTTTTATTAATATACTTTTAGCCGATCAGCTGTGTATATAGAACAGAAATTATTTTACGATAACAAGACAAAAACCAAAAGGAAAAAATTCTATAAGGGCATAATTATATCACAACATCCAAAACATAAATTGCCAATTTCTGAAACAATTTAAGGTAATGTCATTTTCCTAAATAGGGTAATTCTAACATTAAGAACCTGATGATATCACAACATTTAAAACAGGAATTGCCAATTTCTAAAAACAATTTAAAACATCAACAACTCGTAGATAAAATGACACCATAAAATAGATGGGATTACAATCATCACCTTTTATAAAATTATATCACATGTTGGAAAGATTGCTAATGTCCATCATATTATCATAGGATTTTAAATATTTCAGTTGCATTTCCAACAGGATGTCACCGCATAGCATCAAACGTTATATGGACTCAATTACCTCGCAGCCACATAGGCAGCACATTCACATTGATCTACACAATACCAGCTGCGCACATTTTGTTTCTAATACTTCACAATTATTACATTTCATCAGTAAATAAAATCAAACATTTTTAGGGCTAGGATAGGCCATAATATATTTGGGCCGAGATTTACATGCCAGCCTATATTGACAGTAAGGGCCACTGTGAGATTTTGTGGGTAACTCCACAATATGGCATTCATGGCTAATTAATACCAACCTCTTATTAAGCCACCCTTTAAACTTGTATTCCTAAAACTGTATGGGTGCCAGATGTCGAAACCAATGGTAAAGGCTGCACTAAAATAACCAGGTTCTTTCCACCATGCGAACATGGACCAGATGATGATGGTCTAGTAACTGATTTGGGTTTGACAACATCTCTCCGTTGCTTGGGCCCTAAGTTAACAGAGTGATCATTAACAGTCTCGGGCCCATGCAGCTGACCCAACTATAATGGATGCAGGGGGCCTGGTTTTTGGAGATGGGGGAGCGATCAATACATGGCCTCTGAATACGTTACATTCGGTCACAATCGCACCTGCTGATTGGCATCACAGTATAGAGAAGGTTTCATTGACTTCTGAAGGTCTACATCACAGTATTGGGGCTGTTTCACAGATTTCTTCTTCAGCCCCTATATGCACTTCCTCGTCTTTGCTGATGGATGATAAGGTGTTAATGACTCCATGGCTTCAAAGCACTCCGTATCATCACAAGAGAGCACCGGCAGTCACACCTCGACATCGATGTACATAGCATTGGAAAACTTGCTGACTGCCCTGATTGTCCAACAAGATCATATTGAAGTGAAACTTGATCAGCACTTTTCCATCTTGAAACTCACAATGCAGAAATGCATGTGTAAGGGCTCCCTTGCTGACCCTATGAATTGTATACATAACAGCTAACGCAGCAGATGTCGTGACTGGGGACTGTTATGAATCCGATAGTGTCATCACTCCTTTCCGGGCGATGACTTCTCCCCATGTGTCCAGGGGACAGCAGCCGCTACCTGATCCTGAGCCTGGGGGTGGTTATATGAGGGAGGCTCAAATCGGGGAGGCAACCCTCATGGGAGTGACACAACATCATCGGAAGAGACATGGTATCCCCCTTTTTCTTTTGAGGATACCCCTTCCATTACCCATGTTTTAATGGCATATTGCCATGACTCCCCTCACCCACCTTTCAAGGCTACTGAGAATACTTCTCCATATTCTGTATGCAAGTCATCAAGAACTGACTTTCCTTGCCCTGAATACAAAGGTACAGTAACAAGGAAGCTGAGCCAAGCAATGAAGATCAATGAAGGCCAAGAGTACAAGCTGCGGTCTAGGTGTTGCAAGCACATACTTGGTAGTGAGACATTTAAACCGCTGAACTAGCAGACCGAAAGACGCTGGCTAGAGACGTCTTGTCCTCTCAGAGTCGACCGAGGGACTGGTGGGCTGCTGCAAGGTCTGTGGAGCCAGCCAGCTTGAAGAACAAACTGAGGAGAGAAGACCGCAGGAGATGGTATGCTGCAAGGACACCAGAAGAGGAAGGAAGGCTTCAAAGCATTTGCAGATACTGAAAGGCAGCCTCCATGCTGCTCGAACACAGAGAAACTCAGAGCCGGTGAGCGCTAGTGGTGAGGGGCACACATGCCATGGAGCAGAGGCGGTGTACCCAGAGAGAGGGAGCTGGATGCCAAAGAACTGCTTCAGGCCTGCCACCTGAGAACGAGCACATGCCACAGAGAGCCATTGTGTCCACCCAAGGGAAACAGGGAAACCAGGGCATTTCGGCAATCCTACCGAAGGCAGATAAAAGTAAATGAAACATTTGAGAAAGAACAAGAGATTCAATATTTCTTAAATAGACAGAATAGAACACATATAAGAGACTGTCAAGTTTGCCAGTGTGCACAGTGTACCTATGAGAACATCCTGGTAGGAGAGTATACAAGGCAGATTCAAGTTGCCATTGTGTTCATATGAGAGAAGCCATGGCAGGAGAGTATAACAGGCAGATTCAAGTTGAAAGTGTATTCATATAAGAAAGCCCTGGCAAGAGAGCGTATTAGGCAAGCGATACGTTGGCCAGCATGTAAAGTACATCACATGAGGAAGTCCTGATAAGGATACATCAGGAATAGCCAAAGACTGTGCTGATATACATTAACGAGGAGAAGAAACTTGGCTGCAGAGTACACCAGTTATTCTACCAAAATTCAGACTCATAACCAAGTTGTTTTGCAAACCAGTACTGTTGTTGATCAAAATAAACTCAGGGAACTGATATTCTTAAGAATATAAAGCAAAGTGAAGAGAAATCCAGGGGAAGGGAATCAGCCTCTGGAACTGTGAGCTTTATCCTTCTGGAACCTTTGTTTTGGAGTTACAAATTTCCTTTTTGAACACTTGTACACTACTCAAAGAGAAAGCCATTTCCCTTTTCATCGTAGAGTTGATTTTTAGAATGAGAGGGCCAGAATAGTACTTTGGACACAGAACATTTAGCTATGGACATCTTGACATGGACAGATCCTTATTTTTGTTTTAGGTAGGGAAATCCCTCTTACAGTAGGGACAGAGAGTCATTGTCCAAACCCCTTTATTTCAATGCAGGTTTATGGCCAAAGCCATGAGTCCCCTGTGTCTGCATGTCATTCCTGGCTCCTCACACGACATAGTTGTGGAAAATGTTATTCAGGGACCTGTTTTTTTATGCTGCGAAGTGAGTAAGTGGATCAACATGGATTGGGGCTCAACGGGAGAGTGGTTTGTGCGTGAGAAGACCTATGGGTCAAACGAGTCCAGTGAGACCCAGGCATTGGGCTAGCAATATAACGACTGTGAAGGTGAGGGAGTTACACGTGTGGTTATGGATAAATGTGCTGATCCTTTGTTGCCAATGCCAGTGCACAAAGCTAAAGGAGGAGGTAAACGAGGTAAGAGTAAAAACATAGAGTTGTTTGGCAGGCAATTATGTATGCCACAAATCAAACTCAAAGGAAAAAACGGCTAATGCCAGTGACTCTGAAATTAGGCTTATTGAGAATGCACAGGGACATTTTCCAATAACGAAAAATGGGGCCCGGGTCAACAACCAAAAAAACAATAAAAGTGGTAAGAATAGAAGCACAAACCCTGTGAAACTTGATAACGGGAATTATATCCCAGGTTTCCTCATTTATCAAGGCAGGAAGGCTACCAGGCAAGACACACTCACCTTGGCCGATAGCCATTTGGTAAAATACTCTGCCAAGCAGGTCTATAACACTTTGGGGAGGAAGCACTTGATGGTTTGCAGATGCTATTTCAATGCACTCAGTTGGAGACTAATTTGAAAGATGATACGACTCAGACGTGCAAGAATTTCCCTGGAACTAAAAGCTCCATTGCCTTCTAAACATCATTGAGGTTGGGCAAGGAGTTAAAGAGGGCACTCTTTGTGCGCTATATAAAGGTACAGGTGGTAAAACACTTACCTGAACATCCTCCATTAAATTGTGCCACTTTTCTTAGAATATTGCAAAGTATTATCCCATTGAGAGGCATCACTACAGACAATATTTGGATAGTTGACCAGGTAGAAAATGGAAGCAGGCCTTCAACTAATGTAGATTTCACTTCTGACACTATAATTGCCAGCAAGATTATCAGTGACATGTACTAAAAGTTTCACAATATAAATCCACACTCGGAATTGGGTGGTGCCCCCACCAATTTTGGCGAGAACTTGGGGGAGTTCATTACGAACTGAAGTGGGAAAAGGGAGACACTTAAATCGGAACGGACAGGGGGATAATGTTGTACTTCTTTCCTAGGACCTGGGCCTGGGCCAGTGGATGCTCTCTGCTCTAGCTCTTCGCTCCTCTACCTCTAACTCCCTCAGGGTCAGACGTTTTTCAGAAAAACAAGCTGGGGTAGATCTCTGGCTTCGGCTGGGGCCTCCTTCTGGAACAGCCTCCCTGCCACTTTGAAACTTGAGGAGAACCATGTATGGTTCCAGAAGCACCTCAAGACCTTCCTCTTTGCTTCAGCCTTTGCCCCCTCCTCCTTGATGACCTGTTCTCCTCGGCACTGTGCTCCTGGCCTACCCTCTGACTTCCAGGCCGAGGTACCTGCTCACCCTGCCACCCTTCCGCACGGCCTCCGGCCACCTCTTGCCCTTGGGTCTACTATATCTGTACGCATACAGTCCCCCCCCCTTTTTCTTCCTGCACTTATCAGACATACTCTGTCTGTTGCCTTAACACGTGCCACTTGCTGGCTGCACTGCCACTGTTTGTTGCCTTTGTCATTCATTTATTTATTATTATCTATTCGGTTTGCTCATTTGATCCACACTTTCCACCTAAACCCCCTCCCATGCACTTTTCCCCTCTCCCTCTCCCATGCACTTGCGCATTCTCAATGTCACTGGGCCTACATAGCAGGGGTGTTGCTAGGTCTGGAAAAGACCCATTGCTACGATGATGTCGGAACTGTCGGGACTGGGGGCTAGCTAGCATTTTGGTTGTAGCTCCTGAGATTCTATCCAGGGCTACAACCAAAAGACCAGGGGCTCTATCCCTCTTACACCCCACTAGCAACGCCTCTAGGGCCTAGTAACATCATTGTTTTGTTCTCCCCTGTTCCCCTCCCTTGCCTTGTCGTGCTCTGAAACACTTGTGTACGAGTGTGATATAAATAAATATCAATATCAATAGTCGGCATAGATACTGACTCATTGCCACTGGTATCGATGAATCCACAGTTCTTTCCATGAAAATGGAGCAGTTTTAAAAAACGCAGAATAGTCACACTCAGGGATTCCTTCACGGGTGCTGAGCATGTCTGGTTCTATTTTCCTGAAGAATGAAGAATTGCGAGTGACTGAGTATTCACTGTCCTCTGCTGAGACCATGGATCCTCTTACCTTAGTTACCCGCAAAGGCATGTAGTGGAGGACAGGCAGTTCTCTGCATGTCTGATTCTGCCGTACCAAGATGGTATCTCCTTCTTGAATGTCAGAGGAGCTCTCTGTCTCCCATCTGCATAGATTTTAATCTTCCTTTTGTTTGCTTCGTCCATCTCCCTGGCACGCTACACTACCGGGTCATCTACTCCGTCTGCCAGTATTAGGGGTATGCAGGTCCGAATCTTCCAATTGAACATCAACTCATATGGACATGCACCCGTAGTGCTATGTGGCATGTTCCTGTAATTTCTCAAAAGGGTGCAGATGGCCTTCATGAACGACCCATTGGTGAGGGTTCATACTTGCAGAGTGCATTTGATGTTGGCCCTAAAAGGTTCCACTGTGCCATTGGCCTGAGGACATAGAGGCATGATTTTCCTATGTGTGAAACTCCGATTTTCAGCAAACCTGGAAAAGTCCTGTCCGCTGAATGGGGGTCCATTATCAGAACTTCACTGTGGCATATGTGGCAGAAACCCCATATGCCGCAAACATTTTATCAAGCGCAGGCATAACAGCATGAGTGCCTGTGGAGGACACCAAATGGACATCGGGGTACAGTGACATTTCATCAATGGCCGTTTGCCAGTGAACCAAACAAATCAACAGCGACATCCTCTCACACTTCCGAAGGCATTTCCGTAATTTTCAGAGGTTCAGGAAATGTGCGTTGCGCCACTGACTTGCACACTATACGGGTTTCCAGTGTCTTTTGTGTCTTTACATTCATCTTCGTGAACCATACATTTGTCCTCAGTTGCTTTTTTAGTGGACACCATGCCCCTGTGCCCAACATGCACACGATCTGCCAGGTGTCAAAACGCTGGTGACAAGCGCTAAGGATGGATTTGTAGAGGAGGTCCCAGACATGGCCTGCCCCTCATTTCGAGGTACCAGAACAGTACTCACCAAGGTATGTGACGTATGAGGAACAAATTAACCAACAAAGAGCTGCACTGGGGCTCTGCCCAGTGTACATCAGAAGATCCATACCTGTTGAAGCACCCATAACCAGACAACCCTGGGCAGCACGGTACCCTATCAGACAGCCGTATCAGCCGCTGATACAAATTCACTCTAGTCCCGCATCCATCCACAATTCTATGCAACATACCCTCTGAGGCAAAATATTTCATGGTGATTGACTTGAAAAATGCGTTTTTCTCAATCCTGTTGCACCGTGACTCACAAGACCTGACGTCATTCACTTTCAGGCAAATGCGCCTGAAAAGCACGAGGCTGCCACAGGGATACTGTGAGTCACCATCCAGTTTCAACAGAGTCCTACGTATGGACCTAAGCAATATTGCAGTAGACAGTGTTGTTTTGCAGTATGTGGATGAAATTCTGATCTGCAGCGTCACTAAGGAACAATGCAGGCGCGACTCTGTCCAGCTATTGACTATCCTGGCTGAGAAAGGATATAAAGTTGACAAGGAAAAGCTGCAATACTGTCAGCGAGAGGTGCTGTACATAGGACAGCTAATCTCACACGAAGGGAAAAAGGTAACCCCAGAAAGGGTTGAAGCTATCATGAACACGGTTAAACCGCTCACGATAAAACAAATGCAAAGCTTCTTAGGCCTGTGCAATTATGTCAGAGCATGGGTCTTCGACTACAGCTCGTATACCAAGCCCTTGCTTCAGGCCCTAAAGAAGGCCTAGGTGACAAGGGAAAACATCGAATGGACTGAGGCAATCGAAAAGGGGGTTTGCAGAACTCAAGGTGGGGATTTGTAAGGCCCCAGTTCTCCGGATTCCTAATTATGCAGAGGAATTCTACCTGTTCTCACACACTGATGGTAATTTTATGACGGCAGTGCTTGCGCAGCGAACCTCACTGGGGTACAAGCCCCTAGCATATTACAGCGGGAGTCTGGATCCTGTCATGAAGGGCCACTTCCCATGCGAACAAAATCTAGCCGCTGCCGCGTTTGCTATTGACAAGGCGTCATCCATTGTGATGGGGTGCTCCATGACATTGTATGTCGAGCACTCATTGTTCGCCATACTAGAGAAGCCAAAGGGCATGCTGACATCTCAGAGAGCATCCGCATATGAAGTGATTATTTCTAACCCATCGATTAAAATAGTGCGATGTGAAACTGTGAATCCAGCTACGTTCATAGCTAAGCCGGTCACAGAGGGAGAACCCGTACATGACTGCGCTAATTATGAGGAATTCTATGATGAAATCCCCAGGGTAAAGGAAAATGCCCTTTCAAGTGGTGAAATGGTCTTCATTGGTGGTTCCTCAAGAATCGATCAAGAAAACGGACAAAGATATACAGGCGTGGCAAAACACCTAGCGAATGGAGAGTTTTGAGTACTCGTTAGTGCACGAATACCATCTCATTATTCGGCACAGGCTGCAGAACTATTGGCGCTGATACTCGCCATTGAGAACCATGCAGACCAGGAAGTAACGGTGTACAGTGACTCCGCCTATGTGATGTCCACAGTGCATGCAGGTCTAGCGCGATGGAAAAGGAGGGGCTACCTCTGAGCAGACAGCACGCTAGTGCAACATGCAGCCTTATTGGACAGATTGATAAAAGCACTACAGCTCCCAGGGGGCATAGCGTTCGGGAAATGTGCCGCTCATACCAAGGGGACGGATTTCGTGTCACGTGGAAATCATGAAGCGGACACCGAAGCCAAGCGTATGGCATCCAAAAATGAAAAATCATGGATGTGGAGGTGGCACGTACCCATGAGCGTATGATGGTAGCACAAGCTACACCCGAAGCCTATAGCAACATGGGGCAGACTCAGCTAATGGAACTACAAGGGGAAGTACCTCAGGAGGAGAAAGAATTGTGGAAACGTCGAGGGTGTTCCTTAAACCCCTCTGACGGGTTATGGAGGCAAGACAGCACTGGTAAACCAGTAATGTATGTCACCCTACTGAAGGTAGCTTTGGAGTAGTTACACTACCCTATACATATGACAAAAGAAAATCTCGCTGCAACGCTCGCAGAAGACTGGTTTACACCGAATTTAGCAGAGCACGTTGCATTTTTCATGGTGAACTGCATTATCTGCCAACAGTTCACCGCTAGGCACACGTTAAAAGTAGTGAGAGGAGTTATCCCCTAGCCAAATGGGCATTCCAGCACTTGCATATCGACTATGTCGACATGATTCAAGTGTGCAACAGGTACAGGTATTTAATTGCGGTGGTGTGTCCATTCTCTAGAGGGATAGAAGCAGGTCCCTGTGCACATCCAGACTCTACCTGTGCTGCCAAATTTCTAGTGAGGGAAGTGTTCCCAAGATGGGGGGTGTGCGAGGTAATGTGATCAGACAACGGGGCTCACTTTGTTAATGCAGTTTTCGAACAGATCAGCTTGTTGCTTGGTATAAAGCACAAGTTCTCATCAGCGTATCATCCGGAGGGGAATGGTATATGTGAGAGGCTCAACGGCCTGTTAAAGGAGAGGATAGCCAAGTTGAAGCTCACATTAAAAATGGGATGGTTGCACTGTCTACCACTGGCATTGTATGCACTTCGGAACCAACCAGGCTCCGACTATCATCTCACGCCGCACGAGATAGTCACAGGCAGGAGGATGAGGACCCCTCTTACCCCCCGAGATAGGGCTAGATGTGATGCCCAGCCAACCAGTGAGGTCCTGGGGACAGAGATGCAGGAGTACTTGAATTGTATGACATCCAGCGGCTCTGTCATTTCAGGCCAGCTGCAGCGACAAAGAAAAGGGTGCAGCGCAGCATAAAAAACAGCAGGAAATGCTGGAACAGACTCAGCGCAAAGCATATGTGCGCCACCCGTCTTCCCTGGGGACGCTGTCCTCATAAGGAACTTTACAAGGAAGAAGTGGGATGGTCCACAATTCAATGGTCCTTTCATAGTGGAGGACTGCACTCCTTCAGCCGTCAAGGTCCAGGGCAGAAGGGCATGGCTCTTCCTGAATGACATTAAACCTTATATAGGAGAAAGCCCTCCAGCTGCATCAAATCATGAAGCAACTACAAACAACGGGGAAGAACCTTAGCACATGCAGACAAGATCCATGGTGAGGAAGAAGGACGCATGAGCAGCAAAACAATGACATAAGAACTGTTTCAATTTGTGACTTTTAAACAAGACATTTTCTCAAACCAGTGAAAGATGATAAAGGTCATAAAACGAACACTCTATGCATCCTAGTTGCAGGTTAAAGAGAAGCACATCCAAAGCCACAACAACATTGATAAAACAATCTTTTGAAGGCACGTCATGCCCAGGTAGTACAAAGAATCAAGACTCTGATAGACTGCAAATAAAATATTTTCTGAGAGCATAACACAGTATCCTGAAGCAACCACTATCACAACTTTGTTTACAGAACTTATGGTATCTCCCACCTCAAGTGGGATGTGCTTATGTACTTTCAACTGGTGGTAATATCATACCCGTCACTCATAGGGAGAGAAACTAGCGTCACAGGCTTTATTCAAGACCCTGCGAACAAGAAAATAATCAAGCAACTACTGACTGTCATTGCGGGAGCCTTTGCCAAGCTACCCGAGCACAGTGAAGAGGACACAAATGCTTCCACCGCCAGCAGACATTGATGAACTCACATTTAATCTGTTCTTTCAAATAATCGAGAAATGCCCAGGTCTCATCGGGAGAACAACTGACACACAAACTTTCATCAGAGACCCAAGAAACCTAGCTCAGTTGAACCAACTGTGGATGAAGCTAAATCACCTCGTGGTAGTCAACGCAACAGGAAGGTGCAGAGACTGTGAATCAAAAGAAAAGCTCATGACAAGGACCCTGCCAAACAGGACAAATGCTCCTATCACCCGAAGACACCCAGCTGGCGCACAACATCCTGCTTAGACTAGTCACAGACTATCTGGAAATGGTGGGGAGGCCTGCAGATGTTGACATCATCACCTTCCTTAGAGATCTAGCCAACACCCCACATATGGTTACACTCCTCCATGGCATAATGCTCCAGGTGGAGCTATCTAACTTCCAGCGAGAATACCTCAGGAGGTTCCAGTGAGACTTTCTGCCGTGGGACAGATCATGGAGACCGAGAGACAGTGCTTTATCTTTCGCTGTGGAGCAAACCGAGGACAGAGTCACAGTTCTTCAATTTTACACCACAGGACAGATCGAGGAGAGCAGAGACAAAGACTACACCATCCTATTTTTTCGTTTTGCTTTTTCCTCTATTTTTCCTTATTTTTATATTTTGTTTTTTATTTTTTCATGTTCACTTTTATTTTTATTTTTATTTTTACTACGTTTTATTTTTGTGTGATTTTTAGCAGTTCCATCTTTTCATTCCTTCGCATTGAACAGGTTCCAGCATGTCCTCAGAACCAAGGCAAAGTCGAGGAATGCATTGGGTTTTTACCTACTGTAAATATGCATTATGAATGTGATATACCAAAGTTGCTAGCCTAACCCTTTTTCCATAGTCTAGCACAGGAACTGTACTGCCTACCCAGATATTACCGACAGCACCCGAAAGAGGGGGACACATGAAAAAGCACTCATCACTTTAGTAGTAATGAACTCTTGAACTACAAGATCAGAGCAAAAAGAGGAATAGATGACTGACTATGGACATGTTTGAAATGGGGGCACAGAACAGTAACTTGGTTTTACCACCAGCACAGGGGCGCCCCCGCTTCCCTGGAAGGAAATGCTGCCAGATGTCCTACAAGTCTATTATGTGTATATGCGTAGTAATTATCATTGTCTTTCTATCGTTGACTATCAGAACTGCTTTCTTTATTGGTGCATGAAGTGGCCCAATCTCAGTGCACCCACCAGATAATAAATGTTTGGGGCCTACGAAAGCACCCGGACCCTATATAGTGATCCCAGTTCCCAGAAAAGCTGATGGTTAAGCAAACGAGATAAAACTAAATGTAATTAGCAGTGATTCATACACACTTGAGGTAATGAATGAAGAAAAAAGCTGGAGACAGGGTCAGCAGGGAATGAATGAAAATGCAGCACTGACCACTGCACGCACCCGCACACAGAATGATATTGATAGGATAAGGACAGGGTAGACATTTTGACATTTTGTTATGTGTATTAGACCGTGTAGGCTGTCTGATGGGGAATGAGGTGTAAGGATGCAAGGTTTTAATAGTGAGGAGTTAGAAATGATTCGAGGGTTGGGGGAGGGGCACAGTAGGGTGCCAATTTGCTCCTGGACCTTGATTGTGGATATATATGAATGAGGTCTGGTCCATAAGCATATCAGAGGATTCTCTTCCAGATGAAGATGCTTAGGTCGGTGTTCCAGAGTTTGGCTGCCAGAATAGAGAATGAAGTTCCATTTTGGTTTGTTCTTGTTGAAGCTAGGTTCTAGGAGTAGTGCAGTGATACTGAAGCTTACTGCCCTGGTAGGCATATAGTGCTGGATCTTTCAGCAGCTTTTGATACTGTGGACCACTCCACCCTTTTGTTCTGCATGATGTCTGCCGGACTCTCTGGCCCTGTTCTGGCTTGGTTTTCTTAAATATGGGGCCCAATCTCTTTCGCTTCCACCATTTAATTACTCTTCTCATGAACTTTTCTGTGGTGTTCCTCAGGGATCTACGTTGTCCCCGATATTGTTTAACATCTACGTTCAGCCACTGATGTGTCTCATCCGCTCCCACGGCTCCGAGTGTTATTTCTATGCCGACGACACCCAAATTCTGGTCCGTTTATACCTTGACCAATCAGAGGTGTCGGGACGGCTGTGTAACTTCCTGGGGGAAATGGGGGAGTGGATGGGCATAAATTGTGATACTGCACTCTGGTCCTTATCTCTATAGCCCACTGCCTTGGGTGTTGTTCCTGTCCCAGTGCCTTTGGTGAAAAAGCTTGGAGTCCATCTGACCGCTTCACTCTCCATGTCTGCTCAAATTAGTGCTGTATGTAAAACGGGCCACTTCCTACTACGCCACTTCCTACTACAGGTACTTCGAGGGATTCTACCTTTTTTCCCTGCCCATATAAATCTGTCGGTTGCAGCTTCTGCTGTACTTGGTCGCATTGACTATTGCAATGGTTTCCGGCATAAACTGTGAGGTTGATTCGTCGGTTGCAGCTCCTCCAGAATCTTGCTGCTAGGGTGACCCCATCCACCCCTACCGTGCTCATATCAGTCATGTACTCTGCTCCTTACATTGGCTCTCTGTAACCAAGAGGATTGACTTTATATCCCTGCCTGGTACACAGAAACGTTTATGGACAAGGAGCCGACTATCTCTGTGTACAATTTCTACCGTATGTCCTAGGCCGCGCTCTTCGCCCTGGAAATGCTCTTCTAGTGACTATTCCTAAATTTCACTTCTAAAGGATCCGTGGGCAGGTCTTTTCTGTTGCTATCGCAAAATTGTGGAATGAGCTACCTGTCACCCTTAGACATGTTTAGAATCACCTCCAATTTCGCTGTCTTCTTAAAACTTTTCTCTTCTAGACTACTGTTGCTCACTGGTGCTCCGTGCGCTGTCCTCGCGCCATGATCCCCTTGGGTGACCGTGCGCATTACAAGTGTGGACAACATAACATAACTTAAATGTGAAGGATAATGGGCCCTTGTCATGCATGGTATGCGTGGTACACGAGGCAGAGGGTATTGAAGTTTATTCTTTTCTTGATGGGAAGCCAATGGAGTGTATGTAGTGCTGGGGAGATATGTTCATATCTTTTCATCCTGAAGAGGTTTCTGACCCTTCGTAGTTTGCCCGTGAGGTATTCCAAAAGTCTGAGATAGAGGCTGTTGGCATTGTACAGTCCTGTGTGCACTAGTGCCATAACAGCCATAGCATACCATGCAGAGATGGAACAAAATATCTCTGACAATGGCTCTCAAATGCAGTTTCAGTATGAGGGAACTGTCCATCTGTTTGCGGTTCTGAGGTTCCTTACCATGGAGGACGCCACTAGGATGTGCCCATCTTTTTCTGGGCAGGGGATTGAGGTGGTGCTAGAAAGGGCTGGACTGCCTATCATCAGTTCTGTTTTATTAGAGTTGAGTTAGTCTGTTAGCTGTCATCCATTTCTCTCCATCTGTAAGACAGGTTTTTGCAGGTCCAGACTTAATTGGCAAATTTGTTATTTGCATGTCTGCCGTAATTATTTATGAAGCTTTTTAGGGGCATCATGTAGATGTTGAAAAAGCAGAGGGGATAGGATTGATCCTTAGGGTGCTCTACAGGACAAGAGGCATGGAAGGTGTTTGCAAGGGGTCATCATGGTGGCTTTGCTTCTATCAGTGAGGCAGGAGGGATCAGGCATTCAATTAAAATGTAATGCCAGTGTCTCCAACTCTCTTTAGAAGAATATCGTGACTGATAGTGCCAAAAGCAGCCGAGTTGTCCAGCTGTTCCTTGGACAGTCTAATAGTAGTGTGAACAAGAGACCAAGGTGATCCTGAAATCCAGCATAGATTCTGAGTTAGCCTAATAGAAATATCATATCCGCAAGGTCTGGTGTTATTTTTTGCTTTTATGTATGCAAAGATCATAATACACAATGGTTCCATGTGATATA